>NC_092875.1:449103594-449415938 GCF_028372415.1 Notamacropus eugenii
ATTTAATTTTTCCCCAGTTACTTGTAAGAAACAACTTTTTAACATTTGTTTTTAAAACTTTGAGTTTCAAATTCTTTCCCTTCGTCCCTCCCCACCCCCTTCATTGAGAAGGTAAGCAATTCCATATAGATTTATAGGCATAGTCATGCAAAACATATTTATAATAATCATGTTGTGAAAGAAAACATAGAAAAAAAAACTCAAGAAAAATAAAGTGGAAAAACCCCCCAAAAGTTGCTTCAATCAGTATTCAGACACCATCAGCTCTTTCTCTGGGGATGGATAGCATTTTTCATCCTAAGTCCTTCAGAGTTGTCATTCAAGGATTGTTGTATTGCTGAGAATAGCTAAGTCACTCGCATCTGATCATCATACAATATTATTGTTACTTTGTACCCAGTACATTTCACTTTGCATCAACCCATGCAAGTCTTTCTACGTTTTTCTGAGAGCATCCTGCCCACCATTTCTTATAGTACAATAGTATTCCATCTTAATTATGTCCCACAACTTATTCAGACTTTCCCCAATTGATGGGCATCCCTGCAATATCTAGTTCTTTGCCACCACAAGAGAGCTGCTATAAATATTGTAGAACAGATAGGCTATTTTCCTTTTCCCCTAATCATCTTTGGAAACAGACCTAGTAGTGGTTTTTCTGGGTCAAAGGGCATATCCCCCTTGCTGCTTCTCATACAAGTCCTCTGTCTAGAAATTTTCACTGGCCTTCCCCCAAGTTGGAATACTGTCCCTCATCATCTCTGCCTCTTGGCTTCCTGACTTCCTTCAAGTCCCAGCTAAAATCCCACCTATTACATGGAGATAGAGCCTGGTCTCCCTTAATTCTATTGCTTTCCCTCTTTTCATTATTTCCAGCTTATCCTATAGATAACTTGTTTTTACCTCACTGGAAATAGGGACTGTCTTTTGTCCTTCCTTTGTATGCCATGCACTTAGCACACTGCCTGAACACAGAAGGTAATTAATATATGATTCTTTTCTAACTGACTGACTGTTCAGCAGTCAAGTATTTGGATCATAGAATATATGCAGGGGCATCAAAGATATGACTAGAAAGGACAAGATTATGAAGAATTTCAGATGCTAAACAATGGTCTTTATATCTAGTACTTGAAGGTCATCAGTAGCCTCTGGAGATCATTGAGCAAGCAGATGGATTACATAGTTAGATCTATTCTTTAGAAAAATAACTTTGACATATGTGTGGAGGACGGATTGGAATGAGGAGAGGCTTTGAAACAAGGAAACCAGTTAAAAGTTTATTGAAGTACTCAAGGTAGGAGGTGATGAAAGCCTTAACTGGGCCTGTGATCGTATGAGTGGGATGAAGGGGAATTATATGACAGAGGTTATGAAGGAGCAAGCAACAATGGACTGGTTATGTGGGGCAAGTAAGAGCAAGGAATCAAGAGTGATATTCAAGTTGCAAGCCTGAGTGATTGGAAAGATAGCACTTTCTTCAGTCACATTAGGGATTTTCAGAAGGGGGTAGGGCTCAAGAGGATAGTTGAGTCCTATTTTGAATATGTTGAGTTTGAGATGCCTATGGAATATCCAGCTCAAGCTATCCAAAATATGGTAAATGTTCAATATACTTTCAAGTTTAATTTAAGTTATTAACATTTCCTCTATCACTCTCAAGTTTAGGGGATCAACAAAACAATAAGTCAGGTCCTGATTTGTAGAGTTTGATATTTTTGAGGTATAAATGCTCACACTGAAAATTTAACAATTGACTCTCAGGAGCCAGTTCAAGCTGGCTCTCCATACCACTGGATATTTATATAGCTCTATGAATCATCCTTACAGAGATAATGGGACCTGTGGGAGTTGATGAGATCACTAAGTGAGAAAGCATATAGAGAACAGAGAAGAGGACCCAGGACAGAGCCTTGTGGGAACTCCCTTCATTTGGATGTGTGATATGGATGAAAAACTTGTGGAAGAGACTGTGGAGGAAGTCATATGGATAAAATGGAGCCATGTGTCATGAAAACCTAGAGAAAAAAAAGTAGGAGAAAGTGGTCAACAGTAAGAAAGGCTGCAGACAAGTCTAGAAGAATGAGGCGTGAAGAAAGACCATCAAATCTGTCAATTAAGAGATCACTGTTAACTTGGAATTTAATTGAATGAGTTGCAAACTAATCTTCAGAGGGTTTAGAAAATGAAAAGAGAAGTGAAGGCAGCTAGTGTAGAAGACTTTCTCAAGGACTTTGGCCACAAGGGAGGGGAGACATGATAATAACTAGTTTAGTCTAATGAGAATAAATTTCAGTACCTCAATATGATAAAGTGAATAAGTTTATTGATTTAGAGTATTAATTGACAATGCGATAGGAATAAGTTCCATTGCCTTAATAAGATGGTGTGTCAAGTTATTATAATTAGCGATGTAATGAGAATAGGCTCTATTACCTTAATAAGACCTTTTGCCAACTTAACATAACTGATTCCATTTTGTTTTGAGCTTTCTTGTTTTTCTATAAATTGCTTTTCAACAATAAGATAAGCATCTATGCTGTGGTAAGGAACATGGTATATTCTTAAAAACAACTGATAAACATATGCTGACCCTCTAATAAAACAGACCACCCATGAAAAATATTGGAAACAATTTCAATTTTGAAGTAAGCCTACCAATCAAATTTAGATAAAACCATAAAAAAAATCTACCTGAGATCCCAGTCATCAGCTTCTTCTTAAATTGAAAGTAGAGCTGGCTCCTGTTCCCACATTTGAGACTCAAGGAACTCTGCATAGCTGAAGATCAGTGCTGATTGGCTGAAGGAAACGTTAGCAATTTACCAGAGTACCACCCCCAAGGCTGACACATAGTCCTGGGCTGGGCAGAGAGCTTGGCAAAGTCAAGTAACAAAGAAGACTATTAGAAACTCTATAGCGTCACATTGGTGGTAGTCAGTTTTTAAAGGGTATTATTTGCACACTTTGATTAGTAGTGTTTAATAGTACATGTAGAGAAGCGTAAGTCTAGTATTTTCTATAGCATTAGTTAGCATAGGTAACAGTGAATCATATACTTATACACTACATGGGGTTGATAAGATCAAGTGAGGGGGGGTTTTAAGGATGGGGGAGAATGAGCATCTCTGTAGACTGCAGGGAAAGAACCAAAGGAAAAGAAAACATGGAAAATTAGAGAATGTGTGAGAGGATAGTGGCAGTATTTTGCTGGAGAACTTAGGAAGCGATGGGACCAAGGGTGAATGTAGAGTTATTGGCTTTGTCAAGGAGAAAGTCCAGTCTGTTATCAGAAGCACAAGTGAAGGAGGAGGTAATATGGCAAAGATGTCTGAAAATTGTGAAACACAGCAGCAGATCTCTGGAAATCTGAGGAAAGCTGCTTTATTGAATCAAGGAGGAAAATGTCTTAATTTGAATGTTTTAAAATGAAGCTATTATTTAGAGGGTCTGAAGGCACCTTGCTGTCCTGGTCCTGTTTCTGGCTGAGCACATGCATACAGAAGGTGAGTGGCAAGACATCTAGGTTTGTCTGCGTAGTAGAAGCAATGCAGAAGACATGGTAGTGCACTGAAACTTCTCAAGTTTAGGACAAAAAAAAAATCACAGAATAATTTAGTGGATTTTAACACTTCTAAATTAGGAGTGTGACCTAGAGACAATAACACAAGAAAGCCCTAGGCCCTCATCCTGGCTTGGGAAACCTAATGATGCTTGCATCCAAGTTGTTATTTGTAGCACAATCCTAACTCTTCCATGTATTCTCTCTCTCTCTCTCTCTCTCTCTCTCTCTCTCTCTCTCTCTGTCTCTCACACACACACACACACACACACACACACACTCTCTCTCTCTCTCTGTCTCTGTCTCTGTGTGTGTGCCTGTCTCTCTTGTCTCTGTCTCTGTCTCTGTGTGTGTCTCTCTCTGTCCCTCTGTCTGTGTCTCTGTCTGCGTGTGTGTATGCCTGTCTCTCTGTGTTTGTCTCTGTCTCTCTGTCTCTGTCTCTCTCTCTGTCCCTCTCTCTCTCTCTCTGTCTCTGTGTCTCTCTCTGTCTTCCTGTCTCTGTCTGTCTCTGTCTCTCTGTCTGTGTCTGTCTGTCCCACCCCACCCCCAAGATAAAAAGCCTGCAGGAACACTTGTCCCCAGGTAACAAAAACAACTCAGCAGTGTCCTTTAGTGGTCTATGCATCATGCTTAGCCTAGGAGCCAGAAAGTCTAGGTTATAATTGTTGTGTGGCCTCAATCAGTCACCTAATTCCTACTTGACTCAGTTACCTCATCTATAAAAAGAGAAAAACCTAATTCTGCACTATCTTACTTCATGCAGCTGTTATGAAAAATCTAAAGACTACATGTTGAAAATGTGTAGAACTAACCACACAATTGTTATTAATCTTGCTTTCCTCATTCAAGGAAATAAAGTGCTGTTTGCTGGAAAAGAGATTTTTTTGCTGTTATAAAATTTTAATAGCATAGGGATTAATCCCTTTAAAAAACTAAAGAATCAGTTGTCAAGATGGGTTTCTGATTTAATCTGGTCTCTAATTTATTAATCCTTGACCAGTCAGTCAATAAGCTTTTATTTAATGACTACTATAAGATAGACACTGTACTTAGCAAATAACTTCTTCCTTCCTTCCTTCCTTCCTTCCTTCCTTCCTTCCTTCCTTCCTTCCTTCCTTCCTTCCTTCCTCTCCTGCTCTTTCCTTCTTTCTTTCTTCTTCTTAATTTTTTTTAAAAGATCTACCTTCTCTATCATCTTTCCTCCCTGACCACACCCATTGAGAAAATGAGACTATAAGAAAAACAAAATCCTCTATTATAAACATGTGTAACTAAGCATTAAATAAATTCCTGAATTAAGCATGTCTAGAAAAGATATGTCTTAATTTTCACTCTAAGTTAATCACTTCTCTATCCCCATTTCATCATTGAGTTCTCTGGAATCATTGTTGGACATTGTAGTGATCAGATATTCTAAGTCTTTCAAAGTTAATTATCTAAAATACTGCTATTATCATATAAATTATTCTCCTAGTTTTGCTCACTTCACTCTGCAACAGTTTATACAAATCTACCCAGGTTTATTTTTTTTCCAAAAACCACCCCCTTCATATTTTTTTTTTTAACAGCACACCAGTATTCAACACATTCGTGTAACATACTTATTTGGCTATTCTCTAATTGAAAGGAACCTATACAGTTTCCAATTCTTTGCCATTACAGAGTTGTTATAAGTATTTTCATACATATGGATTGTTTCCTGCTTTGGTTTTTCTGGAGTACAGTCCTGGTAGTGGTGTCATTGGATCAAAGTATATACATAATTTAATAGCTTTGGGGGTATAGTTCCAAATTGCTTTCCAGAATGGTTAGACCAGGTCACAACTCCACCAATAGTGCATTAATACACTTGTCTTCCAATAACTCCCCTAGCATTTGTAATTTTCCTGTTTTGTCAACTTTTCCAATCTTATGAGTAAGAGATGGAACCTAGAGTTATTTTAATTCACATTTTAATGGATAGCTTAGCTTTCTTCCTCTGAAAACTGCCTAATAATATCCTTTATTTGTCAGTTAGAGAACGGTTCTCATTCTTATAACTTTGAATCAGTCTGTATGTGTCTTAGAAACAAAACCTTTATCAGAAAAATGTGTTGCCTTGTTTTTATACCCCCACTCCCAATGATCTGCTTGTCTTTTACTTTTAGCTGCATTAATTTTGTTTGTGCAAAAAACCTAATTCTTGTGTAATTAAAATTGTTCATTTTAACCTTCTGTAACTTTCTTTATCTCTTGCTTGGTAATGAACTCTTCCCGTAGCCACATATCTGAGAAGTAATTTCTTTATGATGTCAACCTTTATGTCTAAATCATTGACCCATTTGTAATTTAAATTGGTGTGGTATGAGAGGTTGGTCTCTACCTAGTTTCTGCCAGACTGCTTTAGGATTTTCCCAATAGCTTTGTTGTTTTTGCCCCAGTTGCTGGGATCTTTGGATTTTTCAAATATTTGGCTGTGGGTGCTGTTTGCTTCTGCACATTGTGAACCTAATCTGTTCTACTGATCAGCATCGCTATTTCTTAACCAGTACCAATTTGTTTTGATTCTTATTGCTTTGTAGCGTATTTTGAAATCTGGTACTCCTAGCCTCCTTTCTTTCCCACTTTTTTCCATTACTTTTCCAAAGATTCTTGATGCTTTGTTCTTCCAGATGTTCTCACAGACTCTGTAATCTTTTGGTAATTTTTTAAATATATCACTTAATAAATTAATTTAGGCAGTATTATAATTCTTATTATATTGAACTGGCCTATCCACGAGCAATGAATATTTTCCCCATTTTTTAAAACTGTCATTATTTAGTTAAAGAGCATTATGTAGTTTGTATTCACATAGTAGATTCCCAAGTATTTTAAGTTTTCTGAAGTTGTTTTAAATGGAATTTCTCTTTCTCTTGGTTTCTGTTAGATTTTGTTGGTAATTTGCAGAAATGCTGATGGTTTATGTGTATTTATTTTATGTACTACACCTTTGCTAAAGTTGTTCATTGCTTCAATTAGTTATTTTTTCTAGTTAACTCTCCAGTGTTCTTTAAGTGAATCATCTCATCTTCAAAAAGTGATCATTTTGTTTCCTTTTTGCCTTACTTATTCCTTCAGATTCCTTTTCTTGTCGTATCGCTATAACTAGCATTTCTAGCAGCATGCTGAATAGAAGTGGTGATGAGAGACATCTTTACTCTATCCCTGATCATATTGGAATGGCCTCTTGGTTTTGGATAGGTACTACTTATCACATTAAGGAAACATTTATTTAATCTTATGTTTTTTAGTGCTTTTTTTTTTTTTTAACAAGAATGGAGTTATATTTTGTTGAAAGCTTTGTATACATCCATTGACCACTGAAATGTTTTCCTAATATTGAGTCAGTCCTGCTTTCCTGATATAAATCCAACCTAGTAATAGTCTTTATCATGTGTTGTTGTAGTTTCCTTGCTAACACTTTCTTTAAAAATTTTGAATCAGCATTTGTAGAGATATTGATCTATGGTTTTCTTTCTCTGTTTTGACTCTGGTTTAGGTAGCAAAACCATATTTTTATCAAAGAAGGAATTTGTAGGACTCCTTCTTTGCCTGTTTTTCAAAAAGTCTGTATAATATTAGGATCAATTATTCTTTAAATGTTTGATAAAATTTGCTTGTAAAACATGATCCTGAGGCTTTTTCTCTAAGAGTTCCTTTATAACTTGGTCAATTTTTTTTTTCTAAGATTGAGTTAAGTTCTTTATTTCTTGTTCTGTTGATCTAGACAGCCTATATTTTTGCAAGTATTCATTCACTTCATTTAGATTATCAGTCTGATTGGCATATATCTGGGTCAAACAGTTCCTAATAATGGTTTTGATTTCTTTTCCATTGGAATTTACATTTTCCATTTTTAATACTGGCAATTTGGTTTTATTCTTTCTCTTTTAAAATTTATCTAATTTATCTCCCAACCCCCCACCTCCCCCAGATCCTGTGTATTTTTGCTTTCAATTTTGTTAATCTCTTTGATTTTCAGGATTTCTATTTTGGTGTTTGATTGGAGGTTTTTAATTTGCTGTTTTTCCAACTTGTTTGTTTTCTAGTTACATACCCAATTAATCCTTCCTCTTCTTTTTTAATTGACGAAAGTTTTTAGATAAACAAGTTTTCTTCTAAGAACTACTTTGGCTGCATCTCAGAAAATTTTGGTATATTGTCATTATTTTCAGTGAAATTATTGGTTGTTTCTTGGATTGATTTTTTTTGAGTCACTTATTTTTAGATTAAGTTATCTAGTCTTCAATCAATTTTTATCAATAGCCCTTTATTTTTTCTTTTTAAAATTTGAAATTTTAAATCCCCTACCCCAAGACAGAGAACAAGATAAAATCATGGTTACAAATATGTATAATCAAGCAAAACAAATTTCCACATTAGCCATATAAAAAAAAAATCTCTCCTTCTGTTCTAAGTACTTCACGTCACTCTCAGGAGTTGGATAGCATGTTCCGTCATTAGCCTTCTGGAATCATGGTTGGTCATTATGCTGAGCAGAGTTCCTAAGTCTTTCAAAGATGTTTGTCTTTAGAATATTACTGTTATTATATAAATTCTTCTCCTGCTTCAGCTTATTTCATTCTGCATCAGTTCATACAAGTCTTCTCAAGTTTCTCTGAAACCATCCCCTTCATCATTACTTAGAGCAGAATAGTATTCCATAACATTTATATATCATAACTTTTTCAGCTGTTCCTCAACTGATGCATACCCATTCAGTATAAATACTTTTGTACATCCTTAGAATTTGTTTTGCTAAGGACTAATACCTCCTTTAGTATACCCTCCCTATAATTCTTCCTTTACCTCTTTCCTCTTTTTGACCTCTTTCCCCATTGAGTGACCTGTACCCAATTCTTTGTGTGTATGTATTCTTCCCTTCTTTGATCCGTTTGAATGAGAGTAAGATTCAAATATTGCATATATTTCTCATCTCGTCCTCCTTGACTTTATAGGTTTCTACTTAGGCACCCCAATTATGTGAAATAATTTTCTCCAGACTTCTCCTTTCTTTCCCCCCCATCCACTGTATTCTTCTTCCCTTCCATTTGCATTTTTCTAATAATCGAAACATAACTGAACCATTCTTAGGTATTCTGTCTAATTGTACTGCCTCTAATGATAAATGAGTTCTGAGGTGATGTATGTATCATCTCCCCATATTAGAATAGAAACAGGTTTTCCTTGTTTTGTCTCTTGTGATTGTTCCTCACATTTATCCCTTTATGTGTCTCTTGGCTCTTGTGTTTGTATTTCAAAGTTTCTACACAGTTCTGGTCTTTTTCATGAGGGATGATTGGAAGTCTTCCATTTTATTAAACATCCATTTTTTTTTCCTTCCTATATACTCAGTTTTGCTGAGTAAATTATTCTTGGTTGTAAGTCTATCTCCTTTATCTTCTAGAATACCATATTTCAAGCTTTCCAATCCTTTGTTGTGAGGATTAATAAATCTTATGTATCCTGATTTTGGCTCCTCAGAACTAGAATTCTTTTTTTCTAACTGCTTGTAGTACTTTTTTCTTTGACTTGGAAGCTATTTTTAGCTATAATATTACAGGGAGCTTTCATTTGAAGGTTTCTTTCAGAAGGTGAAGAGTAGATTCTTTCCATTTCCAATTTTCTCTCTGGTTCTAAAAGATCTGTATGTTTTTCTTTTATGATTTCTTGAAATATGGTGTCTAGGTTCTTTTATTTTTGAGGCCTTCAGGTCTTTATCAAGAATTTTAAATGCCAGAAGATTTTATATTTAATTGCACAGGTAGTAAGATCTCACTGAATAAAGTAACATTATGTTCAAACCTACTATGCTTTAGAAAAACACCTTAATAGCTGAGTGGATAGTGGACAGGAACTGGAAAGACTTATGCAGGAGACTAGAAAGTCTTTTCACTGAGAATCCTTTATAATAACGAAATCACAGATACATTTTTTTTTTAACGTGAAGGGGAAAGATCCTGGCCAGGAAGATCAGCCAAATTAGTTCTGGATCATAAAGGAATGATACCTAATGCAGTCAGATAACCCTAACGACCTTGTCTCTGTCTCATTCCACAAGCATTCATCAAACATTCATTAGGTACTACGGACTGGTCACTGGCCAGTAGCTTAGTGGATAAGCTGTAGTAGTCTTTTGTGACACAGTCAAGCAGTCAAAAATTGCTAAAAATTTCCCTATATCCTACTGGGAATGTTTACATTTTCACTCTTTGTAGGAATTTTATTTGTATAATAGGGACTCATTCACTGGTCAAATATATAAGACAGTGGTCAAGTAAGTATCTAGAATTAACTCAAAGAAATGAAATGATTTATTAAGCATTACATTTATTTATGTGCCAACTACTGTATTAAGCAGTTTACAAATATTATCTCATTTAATCTTTACAATAACCCTGCAAGGTAAATGCCATTATTATCTCCATTTGACAGTTGAGGAAACTGAGGCAAACAGTGGTTAAGTAGCTTTCCCAGGGTCACACAGCTAGTAAGTGTATAAGGTCAGATTTAAACACAGGTCTTCCTGACTCTAAGCCCAGCACTCTATCAACTTTACTATCTAGCTTCCCTAGTTATTTTTTGGTGCTTCATTTTTTTTATCCTATTAACTAAATTAGGCTATTAGCTCCTGCGGGCTGGGTCCCATCTACTCTTTTATTTACAGGAATTTAACACACTGCCACACATCCCACAGCTGGGCTCAGGTATTGGCCGCCTGGGCTGGCTGGCTTCCCTCTCAGGTCTTGGAGCTGTTTCAGCACATCCCCTCAAAAAAGCTCCTTTCCCCAGGGAATAGTGAAAATTGAGTTTTCCTCCTATTTTCTTTCAGCTATTTCAGATGAAGCTTTGACTTTATCTGAAGGAAGGAAGCTATGCTTATTATAACTTAGATTTAGACAATAATGTATCCTGTGTTTATTATCCTTTTTTTGACCTGATTAAGAGGGAAGACTATTTACTAATTTTCTTTTACTTTTACCACAGTCTGCAAGGGTGCTTCACTCTAATTATATAACAAGCCAAAGTCCAGGTTCCCCATAGCTTTTCCACATTAACATGGGTGAAATTCCAGCCCCTTCTTTTCCCTGACATCTCTGAATTGGTGGGGCATAGAAGTCTTTTATAAATGCTGACTTTCAAGCTAGAAGATTCAGTTTAATTCCATTCATATTTATTGGCTGCCTAGTGGGAAGTATAGTGTATTAGAAAAAAATTCTGCCAGAGGATATAAATTCAAAATCCAGATCTGCCCTTTCTTACGCATCTGACTTTTGTGAGGTCCAAAGTTTGGACCTCAGTTTTGCACCTATAAAAGAGGGGGTTGGATTAGATGACCTCTAGGATCTTATCCAGAGCAAAATCTATGCTACTCTGATCCTATGACCACAATTGATGTACCTTGATATACCTAAAATTTATTTTATATAGTTCATGCTCACATTTATGGGCATAGCCTTAGCTAAATGTAATTTTTTATGCACTCTCAAATTAAATACTTCTTACTTTGAGAAAGTCATTTCAGAACTATGAGCCACATTCCTTATTTCTTATCTCTAAGGTCTTTTCCTGCTCCCACACTCTTTGCTTGTGTTAGTATTTCTTGAGTTTCCTTCATGTGCCTAGCATTCTGCTAGATTTTATAAAGGAAACAAGAAAAATGCAAGATAAATTTTCTTGTGCCACTGAGTGACAAAATCACAGATCTCAGAACCTTAGATTGGAAGGGTGTCAAGTAGGACTGAGACCAGGACAACGTTTGAGCTACCTGAAATGTGTCTGCTTGTCCCATCTTTGCTGGAGGATCTTTAGTGGCCTTAGGGGGAAGGGGCAAAGGGAAAGGGGAGCACTCCCTCCCAAGGTTGCCACTCAGTGCCACTCAGTTCTCATTGAGGATACTCTCTGCCACAAGGTTTTCCCTTGCCAATCCATCCTCTACTCAGTTGCCAAGGTGATTTTTCTTAAACATGGTAGGTTTGACCAAGCTATTCTGCCTTTTGAATAGCCTTTGTTGCTAGATTTTCCTTGTATCAAACTAAATCTGGCTCATTGCAACTTCCACCTATGGTTTCTAGTCCTCTCCTCTCTAGTCAAGGTAAACAGGTATAATCATTCTCTTTACCATGACTGCCCTTCAAATACTTTAAGAAACCTACCATGTGTCCCCTAAGTTTTCTCTCCTTCAGGGTAACATTTTCCAGTTCCTTTGAGTGCACTTCCCATGACATGATCTCAAGGCTCTTCACCACTTGGGTTGCCATCCTCTGAAGGTTCTAGGGCTTGTCGATATCCTTCTGAAAATGCAGTACCAAAAACTAAACAATCCTCCAGACATGACCTGACCAGGGCAGAGTACAGAGGGACGTTTGCCTCCCTAGTTTGGGACTTCGTGTCTCTTTTACAGCAACCTAAGATTGGATTAGCTCGTTTCCGGCAGTTTACAACCTACTTACAGAGAAAACACATAAACACATGAAACATTTAAATAACAGTATGAGCCAGTATGTGATTAAAAACCAAACTGAGTGATCACAGGAAGTTAAGTGCTGGAAGATTCTTAAGGAAGAGGAGAACAGTGTGGCCTAGAATGGCAAAGCAACACGTCATGGAGGGAACAAGGATATGTAGGTGCTAGGAAAAGAGTGGTGCAACGGAGAAAATCCCAGGCCTGTAATCAGAAAGACTCATTTTTCTGTGTTCCAATCTTACTAGCTCTGTGACCTTGGGCATCATTGTGTCATTGTAAAGCCTGGAAGTGATGCCCAACTTATGGCAGAATTTACCAAGCTGACAAGGCTTTGATTGCAGGATCAACCATGCACTATTGTTAGCCTAAGTCTAAAAAGTGCATCTGACACAGAGCTGGCCATCGAAAGTCAAGAAACCTGTCAAGTGGTCTTGAAAGTAGTTAAGGTATGTCTCTGTGGAACACAAGATCATGGAAGATCACTGCAGTGTGTGCATACATTAGTTTTTTTGAGTTAAGCACTGTTATTTATTTTGAGTTGAGCATAGGTTGCCTTCCCCTCCAAATGTTGGCATGGGTGGAACTGTGAAGTGGTTTTTAAGATCCCAAGCTGCTCCATGAAACAAAGGGCCACCTTTAGCTTTAGTAGTCTCTTGGGATGCCATGTTGCTACAAATCACATCACTAGTCTTTTGAGAATAAAGGTTGTGAGTCACCCAAAAGACAATCCAAAGCTCAATAATGGGAGTGAGTAGACAGAGGAAAAGCTGCATGAAAGATGTCATCACACAAATGCATGACTAGAAAAGGAGGCAGATTAGTCAGCTACTGAGGTGGGTGGATAATTGATGGACCTTCCAAGGGCTTCAATGGCATCCATTCAGAGGTAGAAGACCTAGGGGAATTCCCCCTGTCTGTGAGGACGAGGGGAGAATATGAACAAGTCAGGCAGGATGAAAAAATGTAGTTGGTTGTCATCCATGCTTAGGAGAAAGAAGGGGAGAAGCACTCACATCAATGAAATCAGATCCACTGCAGAAATGAAGGAATGCTGTTTCAGGATCTCTGTGAATCACATCAATTTCAATTTATTTCAGTCTTCTTGCCTGAAAAAGGTCAATAACTTGTCAGTACCTGACTCCTATTAATGTTTTAGAGTCTAACAGACAGAAGAATAAGGGATATTGCTATTCCTAAAGTGGGAGATCACAACAATCCCATCGTTCTGGGGTGGGGTTGGGGGGAATCTGTAGGTTTCATGTAACTATCAAAAGGGTCCATGATACAAAGAAAGGTTAAGAGCTCCAGCTCCAAGGCTCTGAGTGGAAGAGAAAGCCCTGACATCTACCAACAGAGAGAGTTTTCTGACTCAGGAGTCCCCCAACGCTTATGAACCCACAGTCTGTCCCTATGCTCTCCCGATAGAATATAAACCCCTCAAGAACAGGGACTGTCTTGTTTTTGTCTTTTGTATCTAGTACAGAGCTTTCAACAGCTGTGGTGTTTATGAACAGCAGCTGGTGGCACAGGAGATAAGAGTTCTGGGCCTGGAGTCAATTAGACCTGAATTAAAATTCAGCCTCAGACCCTAGCTGCATGACTCTGAGCAAGTCAATTAGCCTGTCTGCCTCAATTTCTTCATCTGCAAGATGGGAGTAACACCTACCTCCCAGGGTTATGAGGATCAAGTTCTTGCCTGGTACATAGTAGGCCTTATGTAAATGCTTATTCCCTCCTCCACCCCTCTTCCCTTGAACTTAAGAGGTATCACACTTATTATACTATATTATTATTATATCACACTTATAGTCTAAACTTTGCAAAGCTCTTTACAGATATCTTTTTATCCTTACAACTGTGGGAGGTAGGTAATTATTATGTGATATATTATATGACCTATAATTAGTATTATAGTATGACTTGCTCAAGGTCACAAAGCTAGCATGTGAGGCTGGATCTGAACCCAGGTCTTCCTGACTCCAGGTCCAACACTCCATGCACCTGGCTAATAAATCATCTGTCACATTCAACTGAGTTGATTTTTGTTTGTTGGTTTCCCCGTCCAGAGCCATCCAGATTATCCAGTGGCACACCTTTCCTTATGCGGGTGCGGCAGGGAACAAACTCGTTTTCTAGTTTCTCCGCGTCGTGCACGGCCTGTGCAAGAGCCTGGGAGTGGGTGGAGCACCTGCAGCGCCTTGACTCCCCCACGCATCCTTCTCTTTCCCCCACCCGCTTTGATCAGCATTTTGATTACGTGCATGCGTGCCCGAGAGAGGAGAAACACGCAAGCACACACATACCCGCACACATACCTGCACACACACCCGTACACACATGCCCACACGCACACACTCCCGCGCACACACACGCCCGCACGCACACACCACACTCCCGCACACATCCATGCCCGCACGCACACACTCCTGCACACACCCGTGCCCGCACGCACACACTCCTGCACACACCCGTGCCCGCACACACCACACTCCCGCACACACCACACTCCCGCACACACTCCTGCACACATACACGTCCGCACGCACACACTCCCGCACACACGCGTGCACGCTCAGGCCCGTTTGGAGGAAGCCCAGGAGCAGCCCGCTAGAAGCCGCGCTCGCCTCCCCCAGCGCCCGGCCACCCGCCCCGGGGCCCTCGCTCCGGGGCTGGGGAGCGGCTCGCTGGGTGCACGTGTGCGGGATCACGGGCGTGGGGATGCTCGTGCGGGATCACGGGCGTGGGGATGCTCGTCCGGGTAGGCGAACGGGCTGCGGCGCCTTCCCGCGGTCACGTAGCGAAGACCGTGACTCAGCGCTGACTCACCGCGCTCCCTGCCAATGGATTTCCCCCGCCCGTCAGCTGCTCCACGTCGGCCTATCCTGGAAAACGAGAAAGACGCTCGTGGGCTCCCTTGGAGCCAGCCCCGGCTGCCTCGCCTCTCCCCGCCAGAGCCGCGCTCGGCGTTCAGGGCCACCCCCCGGCTAGCCGTGGATGGGCTGGTGGTGCTCTCTTTGCAGAGTCTTGCGTTCGCTGGGGAGCTCAGCGAGCCCACTCACCCCCCTTCCTTCGTCGCCAGCCTGCCTTAATAAAGCACGGACGCCTTTGGCCAGGACCTGTCCTAACCCCCGGGCACACTGGGTTTGCTGCCGCTCTAACCCCCTCCTCTGGTGCTAGCCCTACATCTTAGCAGGCTCAGTGCAGTGGGCTTGATAAAGAGCCCTGGCCCCTTTGTAGTGACGCCAGTGAGGTTTGCTCTTGGCGTCGTGCACTGGCTGGCACGAGTGACTTACAGTAAAAGCGGCGAGCGTTTTGGAAGGACGAACTGCAGTGTCACCCTCTGAGTAAGTGTCGTATCCATGCTGGTTGTCACCGTGTTGGATCCAGGGGCTGAGTGAGTCTTAGCCCTGCTACCTAACTAGCTGTGACCTCAGGAAAAGTCATTTACTGCTCCTTGGCCTCAGTTTCCTTAAATGAGAAGAGAGGTGGGCATAGGGATTTCTGTATTGGCTTCTCGTCCTCGTTCCGGTGGTGGTGGTCTGATTAATTCTGTAGGCGAATGAATTAATTCTGGATGAACCAAATCATGGCGACCAATTTTAGTCTTATCAGAAACCTGTAAATTCTCGTGTCACCCAGTCCCGGAGAGCAGATGTCGGAACACGCTTGCCTTCTTTTGGGATAAAGGTGGGAGACTCAAGGTGCTGCGTATGTCAGAGGATTGGTGTGCCAACAATTCTGCCTAACTGTATTTCTTTATTACAAAGGAAGGTTCTGTGGGTGAGGCAAGGCATATGGAGGAATAACTCTGGTATGAAAAAAAGACACCAACTAAAATTTTAAAATGTTCTTGTGATATTCTTTCCTCTTATAGATTTTGGACAATGGAGAACAGCTGTGTATCACTGATGGATGAGGACGCTGCAGTATTAGGTTACCTGGGTCTTACTGCAAAATGTTGATTGTCCAGGAGTATCATTTTCTAAAACCTACTCTGCAACATATTTGCCTTCATTTCTTGTGCAAGGCAGTCACTAAGTTTAATTTGTTTGTGCATAATCTTGTGTTTGTTTTATCAGTATTATCAGGTTGGGTAATTGGTACTGTTGGAGAAAGGAGAGGTGATGCTCCCATTGGGATTGCCCTACTGTAATCACGTTAGCATATTCATTAATTAAAGGCTAGTTGACCATAGCAGTTGACCTGGAGTCAGGAAAACCGGAGTTCATATATGTTTTTAAGACACTCACTAACCGTATGACCTTGAGCAAGTCACTTAACTTTCGTTTGCCTCGGTTTTCTTTCTGTAAAATGGCGATAATAGCACCTACCTCCCAGGATTGTTATGGGGATCCAATGAGATAATATTTGTAAAGAGCTTACTTAGCATAGTATCCGGCACATAGTAGAAACTATATAAATGTTAGCAGTGATTATTCCCTGGTACTGAGAATATTTTACATATGTTTCTTCAAAAATTATTATTTTTAAAGATAAACTGGTAAGATCATATTAACAAAGAGCAGAAAAAATAATTAAATTACAGGTATATATTTCCAGAAGGCAAATGAAAAAGCTGTGAATTTTTTTAAATGCCTTTTCTTATGAAGAGTGGGGCGAAAGGAAGTTTTCATAACGTATTTATTTTTGAGTTTATTCTGTAAATTATCATTAGTTTTTCAGAATACTTAACACTAAATACTTTTCAGTGAAAGCTTTTCTAATTCTGAATATTGAAACAAGTTGGAAGAGTGTTGTCCCTGATGTGACAAAATTCCACTAACATCAAAGTGGAGCACACAGTGGAAAAGGGCAAATTAGAGATTATTTTCAGTCCAAATCCACCTTTCCTGGACTCATAGAATCTGCCCCTGAGGGAAAAAAAGCAGACAAGGGGCTGAAGGAATATGAAGTAGGGGAGCATCTGGGGGGAAAGCCTGTCACAGAACTGAAGGGCATTTTAAAATGAGCATGCTCATTTTGATATCCTGAAAGATATTATATTGTTGACATGAGATGTAGATTCACCGATGCGGACTGCAACTTCCCCATTCTTCCTCATAGTATGTGATTCTCATCCACACTTTTCCTGAAACCCTCCATAGAGGAAATCAGCTTAGATGCTGAAGGTCTTCCTCTAAGACTTCTTTAGATCTTTGGGTCCTTATCATTTGAGCCATCCATACATCCTCCACATGGTTGTTAAATTGGTCATTCTAAAATGAAGATTTGACAAAAGACTCAGCCTGGCATTTAGAATTCACGATATGGTTTCCACCCACTTTCATGTTACTCAGATTTTTCACAGATTTTCCCTTTCAATGAAATTGGCCTGCTAGCCATTCCCCCCTACATTACACGCTCCATCCCATACCCCCTATCCATTGCACTGTACAAGCCATCTCTTGGTCTGGAATGCACTTCCTAGTCTTCTCTTGGATTCCCTATTTTCATCAAAACCCATCTCAAGTACTATTTTGTACATTGTACTTTCCTGATTCGAACTCCCTCCCCTGAGCTGGTCTTTCAGTGTGCTCTCTTCATTGAAATCCGTGTGTACTCCTTTGTATTTGCTTTGTATTTACTGATACATGTGCTTGCTGTACAGCTATGTGGGGCAGAGAGATGGTGCAGTAGAGAGAGAACGTGGCCTTGAGTCAGGAAGACCAGAGTTCAAATGTGACCTTCCACATTTACTAGCTGTGTGACCCTGGACAAGTCGCTTCACCCTGTTTACCTCAGTTTCCTCTTCTGTAAAATGAGCTGGAGAAAGAAATGGCAAACCACTCCAGTATCTTTGCCAAGAAAACCCCAAATGGGGTCATAAAGAGTTGGACGTGACTGAAAATAACTAAACAGCGTGCTGTTATATGACATAAAGAGCTTATTTACACAGCCCCTCATAGATAAGGACATATATACACGTGTATGAACATATCTGTCTTTTACCTGTCTCTTACATAAATACACAAGGCTTAAAATTGTACCGAGTTCATAGTACTCAATAAATAATTCTTGAGCTGGAGATACTGGCTAAATATTGGAGAAAAAAGAGAGGTGGCTGTGGATCCAGACCTATGATTCCATACTTAGATAAAAGTTCTTGGTATAAAAACTCCCTACCGATATTGATCAGCTGTTGGTTTTTTATTTAAAATCTTAGAGAGTTACTTGAAGCACTATTAGGTTGAGATTTTAGATGCAAACTAAAACTGCCAACAAGTATTTTTACAACAAATTCAAACTCTAAAATTACAAAATAAAAAAAACCAGTAGACTCAATCACAAAAGAAAAATCATCTGCTGTTTGGATCAATAGCTATGGTGACAGGACAAGTTGAAATGGTAAAGGATTTGGGCACCTATATACTCCATGACAAGAGAAGAATGGGGGTAGGGCCAGGGAGTCCCCTTTACAAATTGATACCACCAGTGACCACCCAATGGCAGCATCAGTATGGAAGAGTAACTGATTACTGGGCTTTAACCACTCCAAATATATTCCCAGGAAATTAATCTTCCATTCTTCAAGGATTGAAAAAGTTCCTGTGGGTTATTTTAACTGTTTTCTAGCCCTTAGCAGAGCCCTATGCTTCAAGCTGTTACCCCCACTTATTTTTCCTAACCCAGACAAACTGCTAAAAGGTAGGGAAAGAAACATTTATTAAGTACTCACTGTGTCCCAGGGATTTTTCTAAGTGCTGGGGATATAGGGACAAAAATGAAGAAGAGCCAACAGGCTATTGAGATGTGTGTGGCTGGAATTGGGTGGGGGGGAACACCATGTACAAAGACAGGTCAATATAAAGTAATTTGGGTGGGTAGGGAGTCCCGAAAGCCCTCCTATAAGAGGCAGCAATTGAGGAAACGCTTGAAGGGACCATGAAATTCCCAGAGGCAGTGATGAGAAGAGGGAGCATCCCAGTCTCAGAGGCAGGAGATAGAATATTTTGCCAGGAATGTTAAGTAAACCATTTTGGCATAAGGAGGAGGAGCGTCAAATTAGTTTAGAAAGATAGGTTGGAGCCAGATTGTGCAGAGCATTAAATGCCAAAAAGAAAAAAAGTTTTCATTTTACCCAAAGAGGCAGTAGGGAGGGAGCCCACTGAAACTTCTTGAGCAGATTCTTACAGGCTAAATTGTCTTCATTTTGACTTACAGTGTTTCTGTGATGTGTGATTTTGTGTTCGTCCTTCGTTGCCAAAGACCATGCCATCAGAGAAATGATGACATGACTTGAACTTGACTTTGTTTTGAGTGAGGGAGGGCTGTGCAGGTCACCAGCCTCACTTCTCCTCCAGAGCCGTCTGAATCCACTGACCAGATATTCATCAGGATGACTGGAGATGACCCAGGATGCACTGGGAGACCTTGGGCCCTTTAGGTTAAGGTCTTTGCAGGAACTCTCTTAGGGTGAGGTAACGCCCTTTCATAGAACAGGCCTGCTTAATTGAGCAGATTAAGGAAAGGTACCACTATTTCTAATTGGAGATAAGGTATCAAGGGACTCACCAGACAATCAGAAGTAGTCTTTTTTTTTTTTTTTTGGTGGTGTTTTGGTTCAGTTATTTCAATCATGTTCAACCCATTTGGGGTTTTCTTGGCAGAGATACTGGAGTACTTTACTGTTTCCTTCCCCAGATCATTTCACAGATGAGGAAACTGAGGCAGAGAGGGTTAAGTGATTTGTCCAGAGTCTCACAGCTAGGAAGGCCAGATTTGAGCTTAGGAAGATGAGTCTTCTTGACTGGAGACCCAGAATTCTACCCACTGTACCACCTATCTGCCCAAGAGTACTTTTTACAAGAGGTTAAAAATGATACTTCTCACTTGGCAAAAAAATTGATTTTATCCCGTAGCTACCATAATAATCTAAAATAGATACTATGTCAGTTAGTCAGAAAGTACTTACTCTGCTTCAGGCAAGGGTACTAAGCATTGGGCATACAGTGAAAGGAAAAAAAAGATTTAGTTGCTGAAGTCAAGGAGTTTACATCGTCATGGTGGAGAAGCATGTAAACAACTGTGTGCATACAAGAGAGAGACAGAGTAGGTAGATAGAAGGCACTCAGAGACTGGGAAACATTAGCAGCTGCAAGGGAGTGGGCCCCTGTTACTTAGGATCTGAGCTGAGGCTTGAAAGAAGTCAGGAAAACAGGGGCAGGGGAGAGTGAAGGAACAGACTTCTAGGCATGGGGGTCAGTCTGTAGGGATGCTGTTTTTTTCTTTTTGCTATGTCATATTTTTTGCTATTTTTTTCCTTTTGATTCCAAGACCATGATTTATTAAACCTAAGGTTCATAATATTCTCACAACATGCTCATGGTCCTCCCATCTCCTCTGCCAGAAGTGCTCCAGTCTGTTCATACCTATTCAGATCTTTCTCTTTTCAGGCACAGTCTATGCCCTGGGCTGGCCAAAGAGACCCTTAGAACCAGTTGCCCCTGGGAAATTCATTTGGTTCCTCCCTTCTACTGCTCTGGCCTCATGACCTTTTTTCCCTTGGACTTTGCTTCTTGGTTTAAGCATCCCCACTCTGAGCTCTTCTCTTTGCTTCAGGTCTGATAGTCAAATCCATTTTAAGGAGATAAGATAATAGATATTGCCCTGCCTGTTATATCTGCCGACTTCACTCCCTCTCCCACCCTCCATGGCTACCTCAGCTGAAAATACTTGGGCCCTCTGCAGGGGTCTCTGCTTAAAGCTCTCTGCTGCCCCCGACTGGACCCTGGCTGCTACAGCTTTCATCGGTCCCCTTGAGTTGTGGGTTCCTTTCAGGATACAACAATTTTAGAGTATTATTCCTGTGAAGATAGTCACTGAAATACTCCCTCTTGGAAACAGGACTGATAACAACGGGGTGAGACGGCATTGGACTGGAAGAAAAACATCCATGCACATATTTTTGGAATGAGGGGCTGGAATTTGCGGAGGCAGGCTGAATTATTGGTCAGTCCTTAATAACCTTACACTAGGCAATAAATAGAATGTACTGACCTCTCCAAGATAGGAATTGGATGGGTCTACCTGTAGCCAAATTCCTGTCTTTTAAGTAGGTGGCCTTATGACTTAAATACAAAAGAACAAGAAATCCAGAGGAAAACATTCATATTTAGCCATTTCTTCTAAAGACAAAGGGTTTTAAAAGGTTGTGATCTCTACAACTTTTCACAGGACTCGCCTTCTTACTAAACTATTACTGTGTGACACTAGTCCTTTCCTATTTATAGAACAGCCCAGTGACTCATTTTGTGCATTTAAAGAGTCTAATTGAGGATTTCCAGTTCCGCAATAGCTATGGGCCCCATAATAGCCCCTTCACATCGCAGGCATAGTCTTGCCAATAGCTTTCTGACACTTGTGATGTTCCAGTGATTTTGATGTACTTGCATTTTTTGCATGACATTGGTGTTATGAATAGGGGGCCCTATGTTTACTCAGGAAAGGGAAAAATAACATGTTTTTCTTTAGTCTCTTGGGATCTTCCTTGACTTAAGATTCATGTCTTAATATACTTTGACTGACAAAAAAAGGGCAGTATTATTATTTGGTGCAAATAATAAATTCCTCAGCTCTAGCCCACCAAGAGGAAGGAAAGGACATAATTAGTATTTCTTCTACTCTAAAATTATGCTCCTTAAAAAAATGTTTATGGAAGATTTCAGGATTTCTACCTAGAAGAGAGGTGCTGCTGGTATATTTACTGGCACTGATAATAATACTCTATAAAATTTGCTTTAACTTTTGAAGAAGAGCATTGTGTATTAAACCCAATTTTTTAAGTCCCTGTGGATAGGTTAGTTCTTTGAAATAGACCCATTTCCCATTCAGACACTATTAATCTTCTGCCCCATGCAAACAACAGGTGCTTTAGAAAATAGCCAATAGAGAGACAATAATTCTTGTCCTTCAGGACTAGTGCCAATGGAAAAAAGTGACCTGAAATACAGATCTCAGGCCTGCCATGATGAAAATCTAATGCCACAGCTGTTTTCTCTCAGAACTGTCACTCATCATGTTTTAATTTCACAGTTTTGAATTAATCTTTTCTAAATACAGCACCAGAGGGAGGTGGACAAGATAGCAGTTCCCAGCAAAGGAATGAGACCAGTATTCGCAAAGTTCCTATTCTCTCTCCCTGTCTCTCCTTCCACCCCTAGGTTCCCCCCCCCCCCTGCTCCGGCCCTGCCATTCTGGATTTGATTTTCTGGGATCCTTGTGATCCCAGATATTTGTACAGGGCAGAGGTCTAAACCAGCTCGTAAGCCTAATTGTTTTGAAGGATTTTTGGTTCAACCTCCTTCCCATGCCATCTCAGGATATATTTCCTAGCCCTTTCTGCATCTGATCATGTAATAAAAGAAAAAAAATTAAAGGATCAAAATTTGTCTGTGTTGTACTTTCAGGTTCTGCCTTATCTAGGCATATAAATTTCAATTCTGATGGCAGGCAACAGATAGAGATCATAGAATTTTAGAACGACAAAGGACATAAAATTTCATGTATTCCAGCCCCTTCGGTCATTCATTCAACAAGTATTAGGCATTTACTTTGTGCCAGGCACCATGCTAAGTAATTACTGGGGAATCAAGGAAAGGCAAAAACAGTCTTTGCTCTTCGAAGAGCTTACATTCTAATGGGGAGAGACAAGAGGAAAATAAATAGGTGTACAACAGAAACATCTAGAGCAGAGGAGAAAGTTGGGGTCAGAGAGCTTAAGCAGCTCCCCACTGTCACAGCCACTAAGGGATGGAGCTGGGACTGTCTACAATGTATGTTTTCTCGTGAAACTTTTTTATACCTGAACTTCCTAAGGTATTGTGTTACTTCTGCAATTTACTTCTCCTGACTCCTTGGAAGTAGATTGAATTCATTGTATCGATTGTGCCACGTGTGGTCCTCTATACAGTGCCTCAAATATCCAATTTCTATTTTTAAAAAAATGATACCATACACTTTTTTCAAAATGTAATTTCAGGGTAAAATCTTAATGACTTTAAAGTTGTTATTAACATCTTTGGAGAAAAATTCTCTGAATCCAATAGAAGTTTTCAGAGCTTATAATAAGAAACTGAATCAAAGAGAATGGGAGAAATATAAGAGAATTCCTGGAAGAGTGGAAACATAGAAATTGCACTATGTGAATGGCAGAACCGGAGGGAAACATTGGGATTGGGATTTCAGGATCTTTGGAAATCCAGCCAGTTTTTACCTAATTATTTTTCACAGCTCAGCATTCTTGTCTCTTTGTGACTTGAGTACTGTCAAAATTTTATTTGCCACAAAGATTATGTGAAGTTAGCCATCTCCACCAGCACAGGTGGCTTCTGTGCTGGGAGCTGGTAAAATAACAGTTTTGGGAAAAAGCTAACAGCAACAAAACCAAGTCCCCAAATGACAACAGAAAAATGATGTCATGTTTACTAAATATGCTAGCCTCTATAAAGACAAAAAATATGTTTAAAATTAAGAATAATGCAGTAGCATCCATATGAGTTGCTACGGACAGTTATTATCTTCATAATTCACAGCTGTCACTGCATTGTTCCACTCTCCTAAAATATTAAACGGTTCCCTATCTCTTGCCAAATTCAATTAAGTTCAGTTCAATGAATTTTATAACAAAAATTAAGTTCAATTCAGCAAATATTCATTTGGCACCTACTCTGATTAGCAGAGTATATTCATTAAAGCTTAGATCATGGGATCTTAAATTGTGATCCAGAAAAGGTCCCTTTGAATTCAGTCCCTCTACAATGTGCTTTTTATTTGTATTTCCAGCTTTAACACATCTTCCTCATATACTCTAACGTCAAACCAAGGATAACAGATAGCTCACTATTTGATACTCCCTGATCCTTGACCTTACTTTTGTACCTTAGAATGCTCTTGGTACCAGTTATGCTTGTTTAATAAACCCTCCACTGCTATTTCTCTAAGGAGTCTTCCCAGATCCCTTCAGCTGAAAGAGATCTCTACCTCCTCCAATAGCACTTTGTGCCTTTTTATGTGTTTTATCTAATTTATTTCCTGTTATAGTTACATGTATGTCAGCTCTCTGACTAGAACATCAATTCTTTGAGGATAGGGATTATGCGTTATTTTTTTTCTAAATTAACCCTAGCACCAAGTATATGAATATCCATATAGTATGTTTACTGAATGGATGGCTAGATTATCCTTCTTTTATGTGTAGCAGTACACTGGGCTCGCACTCCCAGTGTCCAGCTGGGTCCCCAGAACAAGGCTTGCTGTGTGTCTCAGAGTTCTTGGCGGTAACTCTGAGGAGTTGGGTTTTTTCTCTTAGTAACCAAAGCTATCACCATAACTTATATAGTTACATGTAACTACATATATGCTTATATACAGTTAATAGTTATAACTACAAGCATCCCTTGTTTTATTGTGTTTCTCCTCATTGTGCTTTGTAGATATTACTTTTTTTTTTTTTTAACAAATTGAAGGTTTGTGGCAACCCTGGGTCAAATAAGTCTCTTGGCACCATTTCTCCGTCAACCGATGCTCCCATCGTGTCTCTGTGTCACGTTTTTGTAATTCTCACCATATTTCCACCTTTTTCATTATTTGTTATAGTCTTTATGTTGATTTCCGATCTATTGTCTCTGATGTTACTATTGTCATGGTTTTTAGGTACCATGAACCATGCCTGGATAAGACAGACAGCTTAATTGATAAATGTTGTGTGTTCTGACTGATCCATCCCTATCCCTCTCCTTCTCCTCAGCCTCCCTGTTCCGTGAGACACAACAATATTGAAGTTAGGCCAGTTGATAACTCTACAATGACCTCTAAGTGTTCAAATGAAGAGTCGATTGATCAGTTAGGCAAACTTCACTTTTGGCTTAATTTGAGAAACTGCCTCAGTCTCCCCAGCCTTCAGCAACCATCACCCTGATCAATGAATAGCCATCAACGAGATAACGCACTCAGCTAGGACAAAGACTCTAACTTGTTGAAGGCTCAGATGATGGCTAGTGTTTTGGGGTTTTTTTAGCAATAAAGTATTTTTAAGGTATGTATATTTTTTAGACATACTGTTGCACATTTAGACTACTGTGTAGTGTAAAGTATCACTTTTCTATGCACTAGGAAAACAAAAAAATTGTATGACTCACTTTATTGCAACATATCGGCTGTATTGTAGTTGTCTAGAACCAAACCTGTGATGTCTCTGAGGTATGGTTGTATATATACTAATGTATATACTTACAATTAATATATATAAATATATATACACATATATGCATACATATATGTGACTGTAGTTATAACTAAACTATAATTCATGAATTGCATGATTATCATTTGATATTAGTAAATCAGACTTAATTAGTTTTTAGAAAGTCAGTCAATAGACATTTATTTGGCACTGACTGTATGCCAGCTGCAGTGCTGAGTAGAAGAATACAAAGAAAGGGCAAAGATAGTCTCTGCTCTCCATGGGGGAGACAACATGCAAGCGACTATGTGTATACAAGGTAAATTGCTAATACCAGAGAGGAGGCAGTAGAATTTAGGAGAATCAGAAAAGGCTTCCTGGAGAAGGCTGGGGATTCGGTGAGACTTGAAGGAAGCCAGGAGATGGAAATGAGGAAGGAGAGCTTTCCAGGCATGGAGACATCCCGTTTACTAAGGTATTATAATAAGGATAGCAGATAGAAAACTTTCTCAGCCTCCAAAAAAAGGTGGGGGGAGGTCTGTGACAGTCTCCTATCCGCATGCATAGAATCTAGGGGAAAGAGAGCCCAAGCTCAGAGGGTACAGATGCTGAGACGTAACTCATAGTTCCTGATGGCTAGCAGACATTTTCCTGCGCTTTGCTGGGTGCTCAGGAAGATCCCCTCAGGCGTACTGTAGCCTCCTTGGCTCCCTGTGAAGTCTTGAAGCTGCCTTTCCATATTCTGTCCAATTTTTTCTTGACTCTCAAAGCAGATACTGCTTCGAGATTCACAATGAGAAGTCTAAAATTCTGCAATTCTCTGAAGTGCAGATTGGAGGTACAGTGGGGATATAGATCACTAGACCTGGAGTCAGGAAGACCCGGTTAAAATCTAATCTGTGATATGAACTGTGTGACCCTGGACAAGTCCAGTTAACTTCTGCCTCAGTCTCCTTCCTTATCTGTAAAATGAGAAGTAATAATGGCACCTACCTCCCATGGTTATTGTAAAAATAAAATGAGATGATATTTGTAAAGTTCTTTGTAAAACCTTAATTATAGAAATGCTACCTGTTTTCACAAGCTGTCCTTTGGTCAGGGGGAGGAGGGAGAAGTAGCTGAGACATTCCTCACCCCTTCCCCTACTCCAGGTGATTCCTTTTTGAATATTAAGTTGCCATAGTTTAAATACCCAATTCCAGATTAGCTTGATGGGTTTATACAGGTGGAGAAAGACCAAGTCTAGCAATTTGGACAGACTTCCTGTTAAATATGGTTGAAATGCCTTTGATTGATCGATTCAGTACAAATATTCTTCCTCATAAAGGCATCAGGGCTAAGAGGGATAGCATGATTGATTAGTTAACTCATATGGCCCCCACCCTTACATGCAAAAACACATACTTCTGTATGTGGGCCAGACAGCAGGAATCAGAGATGAGAATCCTAATTAATTAATCCCAGTGCTTGATCAGGTCTGATTTGGAGAAGGACTTTGAAGAGTGGATCAGATTTCAGTAGGAAGAGATTGGAAAGGGTAGGACATTCTAGGTAGAATGAGCTAAAGCAAGGAAATAGAAAAGCTGGAGGTGTCTGCCTTGTGTTCATACAACAACTAGTTCAGTTTGGTTCTATTATTGGGTAAGGATAGGACAGTAATAACTGAAATAGAAAGAAAGGGCAATTGGGGCCATATTGTGGAAAGTCTTGAATACCAACAAGAACTGAGATTTAAATCAAATAGTTGTTTATCGAAATTCAGCTATCCTATAATTAAAAAGGAAGTCTAAAAATACTTGTACTGAAATATTTGGATTTTCTGGCAATTTTTTTTCATTCCATCCTAAGTATTCCATGTGTATATAAGTAGCGGCCATAACCAATCCACCATAATGATAACTGGGCACTCTTAAAAATTTTTGAAATTAAATTAAGTTTTTTTCAGTCCATGAAAATCTGCTTTCTCTTTCTCTCACCTTCTTTCCCCACCCATTTGAAAAAGGAAAAAAAAAAAATCTGTGTGAATAACTGGTTTCTCCGCAGTGCAATAGCTGTGTATTTTGTAACACTGGATTGTTCACTTCTAAAAGCATTGTTTTCCAAGTCAAGATGGCTAGAAAGGATTGCTCTTGTTCAACTTGATTTGGCCTACCACAGCATCATGTTTTCCTAAGTATTGAATGTCCACTCATTGTAGTTAAGAACTTTTAGAAAGAACGCCTTTCACCACATTTTGAGCATTTTCTTCCAAACTCTGTTTTCCATTAAATGAGAATTTTTTTCCTCCCTAGATTATGACTTTCAACCTTCTATTAGTACAATAACTTAGCACAGTGTAGTGAAAGAAGTCTGGACCTAGTATTAGGAGGGTGGGGGTCCTATTCTGACCCTTACAAGCTTTGTGATTTTTGGACAAGTCACTTAGCTCTCTCTTGGATCTCAGCTTCTTACACTATAAGGGGCTGTGATGAGGGCACCACATTATTATGGTGAACTTTGAATTATTTCCTAAATAGCATTTTTAATTATAGAGCCACAGTACTTAATTCTTTTCCGTAATCAGTTATTAAACATGTGGATATATATGTCCATATGCATATGTATACACATATGTATGTAGTTTGTTCTCTGTATTTCATAGTTACCTTATTATTCATGCGACAGTCTAGGAATGACTTCTTATATTCATTTTGCAGACAAGAGAACTTTCAGGGAGTCACACAGGTGACAGATCTGGTATAGGAATACAGGTGACAGATCTGGTATAGGAAGTCTTGCTTCATTGATTCTGCAGTAACTTTCCCCTGAGCATCCCCGCCTCTGGGCTGTACTTTTGGCATGACTGATTCAACGACATCTGGGTTTGCTGCTGGGCCTACTGGAGCAAGTCCAGGGCAGGCTCCTTCCAAAAGTGGTCTACGAGTGTGTGGAGTAAATTAGTAGTGGAAAAGATCACCTCTTCCAAATGAATACAATCCAAGACTTTTTTAAAAATAAGGAAATGTGTCTCCCATTCATAGAATTTCAGAGAGCTAAAACAAACCACAAAAACCAGGCAAACTGATCAATGTGGTTAATAAAATTTCTTGATTCTCCCCATCCCCATTCCTATTTGCCTGTCACATCTATTTACTTGTAACTTTGCAAGATAGACTTGTGATTTTATAAACTGTGTACTTAAAGTAAAATACATATAGAATCAGAATTTTGGACTCATGTTGAAAAGAACCTTACTGATTCTGTCCCATCTCCCCAACCATGTAGTAATCCTTTCTACCTGATCTCTGAGAAGGGAAACACACCCTTAGCCTTTGTTTGACCACTTAGAATGACAGGGTTCTGCACACACCATTTTGTTTTTTGACAGCTCTAAACATTCAACAATTCTTCCTACTAGAAATGCCCTCATCCTAACCTTGGTAGATGTAGAAAATAAGTTTAATTTTTGTTTCCATATGATATTTTTGCAGATATCTGATGAAAGCTATCATATCCTCTGTAAATATGTTTCACTTTTAAATATTTTTGATCTTGATTATATGACCCTCTCTGCCTTTTGTACATATTTTTAAAATATATTTGAGCCCCTTTGAGAGGTCCCTATACACCAAAAACTCTTCAAATTTCTTCCTTTTTTTCTTTTTTAAAAAATTATTTATCTTATTTTTAATTTATGGAATAAAACAAGCATTTCCATAACATGGTATAGTAAAAAAAAAAAATGATTGCACTGCAAATCTATTATGTTCAACTTGCTATTCTTTTTAAATATATAATAAAGTTATCATGTAATTTTTTTCCTTCTTCTTCCCCCTCCTCTACCTTAGAGATGTCTACCAAAGACTCAACTAAAAGTTTGTGGAAATAACTAATAATTTTTAGGAAAGTAGCAAGATACAAAGTAAATTCTTTTTGCTTATTCATCAGCATCATTTGTAATTATGTCCCTCTTTAACTTGTTTGGTTTTTTTGTTTTTGTTTTTTTAACTTTGGGTCATGGAATCATCACAATTTTTTTTTTTGAGAATTTTTTGAAGCCTGATTTCCTAAAATCTAAAATATACACCTGGTTATGATGGACCTTCTCATAATCAACTTTCAGATGGTATAACCACCTTGGCCCAAGCTTCCCATAGCTTTCCTTCTCTTTTCCAACTAGTTCCTCCTTGCTGATAAGAACGGAGATAAAGACAGCAGTTCTTTTCATCGCTTCTATTTCTTGAGAGATAAAATTGCCAGTAAGACATAGCACTAATTCACTGTGTGCTCGGCTTTTAGTGAAATTAAACTTCTAGTGAATGTTTACATGGTTGAAGCCTCTATAACTATTTTATTTTACCTCTGCTGATTTTGTGATCAATTTTAGGAAAATATCATCCATGTCCTCCATCTGTTTAGGTGTTCTGTAGTATGTTCCCACAATTCCACAACAATTTGATACATACTATAAATCTATACTGTATGTATGTATATATATATATATATATATATATATGCAGAAACACATATATGTAACAATATTTTTGTGGTGAAAACTAGAATTATAAGATCAATTTATTTATTGATGGCACATCGTGTGTTCTATAAGTTAATCCCAAATTCTAGAGTACATTGTATTTTTTAATATTTTAAGGAAATAGTGAAAATTGAGTAAGAAATTATTTTGTCTTGGTAAATGAAGCCATTAGCATTTTTCCTTCATGGTTTATCTGTCTGTTCAATTTGTAACATTTTATAGATGAAAGATATTCTCTAAATCTTCTACTAAAAGACTTGTTTTCTTACTATATCTGTGCCAGTGAAACACAAGCTCTACAATATCCTGTCACTCTGGAAAAGTTTCATGTATGGACCTAATGATGAATTTTGTATCTGCCCTCAAAAGACTAGGTTTGCTGAATTTGGAGGAGATCAGCACTAGAAGGCTGGCCAACAGCTTTTAAATGTTTTCAGCTACAGTAACTCATGAAATGCTGTTTACTTGTGTCATTGTGGACATATACAAATCACTGAACTTATTTTGGAATATTAAAATAGCCTTAGATTATAATGTCAAATGTTCTCTCCCTTCTTATGTTTTTTACAGTATTATACATAAAATACACATCATTCTTACATTATGTAAAATTAATTTATATTACATTATTTACATATTTATACAATTAAATGATATAATTACTTTAAATAAAAATGTTGAAATTTAATTTAAATTTAACTAAATTTACTAAATTTACTAAATTTAACTAAAATTACTAAAATTAACTAAATTTACTAAATTAACTAAATTTAAATTTAACTAAATTTAAATTAAATAACTTAATTGATTACTATGATAACTTAAATAATGAAAAAGTTAGATGAGATTTCATTGACAAGATCTAGTTGGTATAAGAGTTTCACATTCTAAAATTTGGGTATAAAAATCTAAAAACAACTACTTTTCCTGGGAAAGTCTGACCTTCAGTTCATTATTTGCTTGTAATAAACGTAAAACAACATTAGGGGATTTTGCATTTTAACATATTATTATAAAACTATATAAACCTTTCAGGGATTTTAAGAAATTTAGGGTTTTCATGGAATCACACACAAGGAAACTGAGTTTAAGAGAGATCAGATGACTCTCCAGGCCAGTGAATATCTCAGGCAGGATTTGAACTCAGGTCTGCAAGCTCAGCACTTTATCCATTGTGTCAACCTTTTTTTTAAATTAACTTTGAAAATATTTAATTGTCAAGTCCTAGAGACATCTCTCAGCAAGACTAGCTTAAATTAAATCTATGATTTATCATCAAAGGAACCCACAATATTCCTACATTAATGACTAATATAGTGGTGAAAAGTGGGAGCTACTAGTGTAAATTGATTTACTCACTTATCTCCTGGATTCTCATGGATTAAGGACATTATTTGTTATTCTAAATTAAAACACTGAACATTAGTTTTAAAGCAGTCAGAATGATGCTAGCTTCGAAAATTTCATCTGCAAGTAATAAACATACATATGTAAGATGTGAATTCATTAAGCACTGTAACCACAACTCGAGTTTATTTGGGCAGGAAGCTCACCCAAGTGGCTTAATATATACCCCAGCTATGTTGTTGGCTCATGAATCAATCCCCAAAAGTATATTATTGTTTACGAAAGAGCTTATTGGAACTATAGTAGATTAGCCTAAATGAGATGAAATATGTAAAGTACTTAGCAGACTTTAAAAACCTATACTGTGCTTGAAAACTAGTAAAGCTTCAGTCTTCACTAAGACTTTTGGAACAATCTGTTGGCTGTTATTATTATTACTTAGGTATTTTATGGGCATGAAATTAAGCTAAATGAACCTTTAACATAAAGGATACTGGTGAAAAATAAAAGATCATCTTATGTGTTGATCCTGCTTCAGACATCTATATTAATTTGGTATTAAAAGATGGATCCATATATGGTTACTGCATTTGGATTTATGTGTAAATTCCAATTTAGAGCCAGTCATCCTTGCCAACCTGACTTCATAGCCTGTTCTTAGTATCCCTGTACTTTTGGTGGCCTTAAATATTTATTTGACCCACCCTCTCATCTTTGTAAAAGCATGAGATAGAGCATTTACGTACATATCTGGTGGTAGGTTCAGATGACTTTACAATGATTTCCTTGAAATAGCATGAAGGGGGATGCTAGCTGGGTGTTTTTCTTATTGTAACACAGATGTTCTATTGGCAGTATGACTGAAAGGCTTAATCATATTTTTGTGTATATACACATAGTACATGTGTGGCATCTAATATTATATAATAACATGGATTATTATTAAATAATAAACAGTGAGATAGATATAATGTAAAAATTACATTTTGTGTTATCAGTGAACTAGAAAAATATACTAATGTGATCAATAGTCAATAAAGATTTATTAAGCATCTACTAGGTGGTACAGTGGATAGAGAGTGCCAGGCCTGGAGTCAAGAAGACCTTAGTTCAAATCCATTCACATACTAGCTGTGAGACCCTGGGCAAGTCACTTCACTGTTTACCTCAGTTTCCTCATCTGTAAAATGAGCTGGAGAAGGAAATGGCGAACCATTCCAGTATCTTTGCCAAGAAAACCCTGAATAAGGTCATGGAGAGTTGGGCATGACTAAAAAAAGACTGAACATGTACCTGGCACTATGCTAAGTGTTAAAGATACAAATAAAGGTAAAAGATAATCCCTACTCTCAAGTTTCTCACAATTTGAAGAGGGAAATCCCCACATAAAAAGATTAAGAAGGGGGGAAAGGGGAAAGGGCATCCTGTGTAGGAACACGATGAAGGGGGAGTCTGGGAGTGCAATGGGGTAGAACAAGATGAAATAGCTAACCATTAAATGGAGAATTTTCCTCTTGTAGGATTGTATTCAGTTTTCATGCATAAGTTATTATTGACTGAAATCTTAGCCTTTGTGCCTTCTGGAATATCATATTCCAAGCCCTCATTTCCTACATGGTGGTGGCTACTAAATCTTGTGTGTTCCTTACTATGGCTCTGTAGTACTAGAACTCTTTCTTTCTGGCTGCTTGCAATATTTTCTCATTGACCTAGGATTTCTGAATTTTGGCTATAATATTCCTGGGAGTTTCCATTTGGGGGTTTCTTTCAGGAGGTAACCAGTGGATTCTTTCAGTTTTTACTTTGCTCTCTGGCTCTAAGCTATCTGAGCAATTTTCCTTTATGATTTCTTGAAATATGATGTTTTTTTGTTCATGGACTTCAGGTAATCCAATGATTCTTAAATTATCTCTCTTAAATTATCTGTTTTCCATGTCAGCTGCATTTCCTATAAGATATTTCACATTTTCTTCAATTTTTTTTTTCAGTCTTTTGACTTTGTTTCATTATTTCTTGATGTTGCATGGAGCCATTAGATTCCATTTGGAAAATTCTAATTTTCAAGGAGTTTTTTTTTTCCATTTTAGGAGATTTTTTAAAAAATCATCACTTGTGCTTAACATTCTTTTCTTTTTAAGTTTTAAGTTCCAAATTGTCTCCCTCTCTCCCATTCCTCTTCCACACACTAAGAAGGCAAACATTGTGATAGACTGTATACATGTGAAATCATGCAAAACATATTTCTACATAAGCCCTATTTCAAAAAAAAGCAAGAAAAATAAAGTGAGAAAATTATACTTCACTTTGCATTCAGAGTTCATCAGTTCTCTAGAGGTGGAAATCACGTTTTTATCGTCAGTCCTTTGAAATTATTTTGAATCAGGGTATCTGATTTGATCATCATTACAATATTGAATGTTAATGTGTACAGTGATCTCCTGGTTCTATTCACTTCACTCTGTATCAATTCACATAAGTCTTCCCGGGTTTTTCCAACACAATTATAGTACTCCATCACAGTCATATACCACAACTTGTTCAGTCATTCCCTAATATACAGGCATCCCCTCAATTTCCAATTCTTTGCCACCACAAAAAAGAGCTACTTTAAATATTTTTGTACATTTACCTCCTTTTCCTTTTTCTTTGATCTCTTTGGAATAGAGATCTAGGCATGGGGTCAAAGAGTAGGCACAGTTTTATGGCCCTATGGGCATAGTTCCAAATTATTCTTCAGAAAAATAAGACCAGCAATTTATTAGTATAGCTCTTTTCTCACATCCCCTCCAGCATTTGTCATTTCTGGTAGGTGTGAGGTGGTACCTCAGAGTTGTTTTAAATTACATTTCTATTACACTTAAATTACATTCTAAACCAGTAGTGATTTAGGGCATTTTTATACGACTCTACATAGCTTTGATTTCTTTCTCAAACTGCCTTTTCATATCATTTGACAATTTATCAATTGGGAAATGGCTCTTATTTTTATAAACTTGACTCACTTCCATATATACTTAAGAAAAGGAAATTTTATCAGAGAAACTTGCTGTAAAATTTTTTTATATTACTTCATTATCTATAGTAGCTTTTAGCAAAATGTAGTTTCCCTGATTTTCTTTTTTAAATTAGGTCTATTTTTGCTTTTGCTTTGTATCATTCATGATTGCTACCCCTATCTTTTTTTTTTTTTACTTCATCTGACACATAATAAATTCTGCTCCAGAGTAAATTTGGCCATTTCCAGTTTTTAAGGAATTCTTTTCTTCAGTGAATTTTTTGCTTCTTTTATGATTAGACTAATTCTGTTTTTAAAGTATTATTTTCTTTCTTTTAAAAAAATTAATTTTAATTTTATTTTTCTCAGTTACATGTAAAAAATTTTATTTTTTAAAAACATTTTTGAATTCTGAATTCTCTCCCTTCCTTTCCCATCCCCAACTTGAGAAGGAAATCAGTTTCATATAGATTATACAGTTGATGTTATGCAAAACGTTTCCATTTTAGTCATGTTGCAAAAGAAAATATAGACCAAAAGAAAAAAAAGAAAACTGAAGAAAGTTTAAAAAGTACGATTTGATCCACATTGACTTTTCATCATGTCTTTCAGAATTGTCTTGGATCATTGTATTTCTCAGAATAACTAAGTCATTCATAGTTGATCATCATATAATAATGCCGTTACTTTCCATAGTGTTTTCCTGGTTTTGTTTACTTCTCCTTGCATCAGTTCATATAAGGCTTCCCAGGTTTTTCTGAAAGCATTCTGCTTGTCATTACAGCACTATAGTATTCCATCACAAGCATATACACAACTTAGTCTGCTATTCCCCATTTGCACTAGGTATACCCAGTGCTAGCAAAGGATCCCTGGTAATCTCTTTCTCACTAGCTATCCAATCCCCTTACAGTGTATGAACTGAGAGCTCCCAAAGCTGCTGCCAATGCCACTGCTGCTACTGCCACCCCTTTCCCAACCACGTTGCTTCAGGGCCCACCACTGGTGCTACCACCACAAACTTCTCTTGCCAGCCTCTTAAGTTGTGCTAGATTGGAAAAATAATCCTGACCTTTTCTTGGCTCTGCTGCTCCAAAATTTTATTTGAGGAATTGTTTTTACATTGTGTGGAGAGGAATGTTTAGAGAGTTCAGGTGGTTGCTGACTCTAAACTGCTATTTTGGCTCTGCTGAGTTATTTTCTTTAGTAATGTTTTGTACCTGCTTCACTTAGTCATTAATCTTTTCATATCTTTCTTCCATAGCTCTCATTTAGTTTTTTAAATAATATTTTAGCTCCTTTATTTTTTTTCTTTAACTCCTCTGGGAATTCTTATTAGGCTTTTGTCCAGTCTGCATTTTTTTCTTTAAGGCTTTGCTTCTAATTGTTTTCAAGTCATTGTCTTCTGTGTTTGAGTCTTGAGCTTGCTTGTCACCGTGGTAGTTCTTTTTTCCTTTGCTCATTCTTCTAGCCTACTTCTTGACTTTGTACTTTATGTTAGCATTAGTCTCTGCTCACCCCTGTGGGAACACTGGCCTAAACTTCAGTCTTTAGTATCTTTCTTCTGCTTTCACAGCTCAATCTGGGGGCCTGCAAGTTTTCAGTGCTTCCAAAGTGGTGTGATCTGGGCAGATTTGTGTTTATTGACCTCCTGGTCTGATATCTACAACTTGGGTCTGTTGGCTTATATACAGTTGACTTCCAGTAGAATAGTGCTGGACTTGAGTACTGTTAGCCCACTGGGAGGTACTGCAGGTTCAAAGTGACTGAACTGCCAGCTCTCTCTGGTCTTGGTTTCTTGCCCTGGGTATTTTACTTGCAAGACTTATGTGCTGGGCTAAAGGTTAGAAGTGAGTAGCCACTCTGCTCCTGGGTTGAGTTACACAGCTAAGTTTTTGACATGTGTTCCTTGCTCAATATATAAGTAGGGCCCCACTCACTTATGATTGCTCCTTTCTACCCTGGATCTGTTATCTGGAACAGTAAAATGGGTAACAGAGTTGCCAGATGGCACCTCTTCTAGCTCCCTGTGCCGGTTCAGAGATCCCCTGGAATCTTATTATGCCCTAATGCTTTGTGCAATAATGCTTGTAATGCTAATGAGAGTTAAAGATCTTCCCTACCCATTAATGGACCTGCCTATTAAGGGAAGCTTGATTAGGGGAGATTTTTTTTATTGGAAGACCCACGTCTTTGGTTAATTTCTAATGAGGCACTGGTTTTCAAGGGTTGTGATGACCTCTGGCTCTGAAAAGTGTATAAATACTCTGAGATGAGGTTTTACTTTGGGGGATTATTTTTTGGAAGAAGGTTTGTGTACCAAGTGAGACTCTGGACAGCCATTTTAACAAGCCCTTTGGCTTTGAAAACCCAGATGTTGGGCTTCTTTCTCTGGTAATTATGTATGTAATAGTAAGATAGTTGGATCTGTCTGTTGATCTGTAATGTATGTATTGCTTACGCTCAGATAGTTGGAAGCCCTGTCTGTTGGTTGATCTTTGTGTCTCTGTTTGTATTTTCTCTGAAGTTCAGGGTGCTGATTTTTTCCCCTGAACTAAGTGAATGATTTATGTGCTTAATTAAAGTAGATTGTTGATCCCTCAAAAGTTGCTTTCCTTTTAGAAAAGCAGATTTAAGAACTTGTACAGGAAACCCTCCTGTGTATGTTGGGTTCCTTACTGTTATAGTACTCTGTCCCAGCTCCCTTTCTGCCCCTAGGTGCTGGAGTTTTTCCTGTCTTTCATCCACTCTTGGCCATCCTCTACTCCAATATCCACAGATTTCTGTCCCTGTTCCTAAACTGCCCTGGGCTGGAAGAATGATTCACTGTGATTTTCTCTTGGCTTTTCTGATCAGAATCGGACTTGGTACATTTTTTTAGCTTGCTGTATAGGAGCTGTGCTGGGTAAACTAAGCAAAAATAAAGCTTCTTATGACTCTACCATCTTCACTTTGCTCCCTGAATCAGGCTTCAAAGAAAATATTTCAGACTAGCATGGAAAGTTAAAATGAAATTGGATAGGGATAAAGGCAAAGTCTTATACTTGGGTTCAAAAAATTAGTTTCATGCGTAAAGATGAGGAACCCTAGTATGGCAAGATGTTAGTACAAGTATAGAGATTTGGAAATCTCTATAAATGGAAGAGGAGCTACTCAACTCATAATGCTATGAAATGGGGTGCTATGTAGTAGAAAGAGCACTGAACTGGGCATCAGAAGACATGGGTTCAAATTCAACTTTGCTACTTACTTACATGTATGATCTTTGGCTAGCTTCTCTGAGCCTTGGTTTTCTTACCTGTAAGTAAAGAGATTAGGCTTGAGGATCATAAAGGTCCCTTCACAATCCAAAACCTATGAATCTAAGTACCTAAGCATAGAGATGTGAGCAAGACCTGAGAATTCTTGACACCTCTAAATTCAATGTTCATCAGAAACATGATGTAGCAGACAAACAAATCTAATAGATGGGTTCTGCTTTTAAGTAAACAAATTAAAATACATAGGATTACAAGAGAAACCACTTGTATTGTAATATAACCATATTCATAATGTAAGAATAAAAGTAAAACATTTAAAAAATAAAACCTTCCCAAGCCCTGAGTGAAGCAGGACTGGTCCCCATTTTCTAATATAATCTCAGGATATATTAATAAGAGCGTAGTTTTTGCAGTGAAATAGGTCATAGTTCTACTATTATTTGCCTTGGTCAAACAATATTGGGAGCACTGTGCCACTCTGGGTACTATGTTTTAGAAAGGACGTGAATAAGCTATCACCTGAATATGGTGAGTGAGAGGATGAGGAGATTTGAAACTATGTCATACAATGACTGGATGAAATAACTGGAGAAGGGAACCATTAGAGGCTACATGATAGCAAATATTTAAAGTGTTGTCAGGTTGAAAATGGATGACACTAAGTTCTGCTGGGCACCAGAGAGTAGAACTGGAATCAGTGGGTGGAAGTTAAAGAGTGGCAGTCTCCAGCTCAGTGTTCCAAAAAACTTCCAGTCAGAGCTAGACAAAAATAGAATAGATTTCCTCGGGGGGGTGGTGAAGTCACTTCATCCCTTCAAACGAAAGCCAGCTGACCAATTCTGAAGGACTGATTTAGAAGGTACCAATGATTTGGGTAGAAATTACAGAGGATGACCTGAAAGGTTCCTTTCAACTCTAAGAGTCAGTGATCTTTGGGAAAAATTATAAACTTAGGAAGCCCAGTGATTTAATGGTGGAGACAAAGCAAATGCAAATAAATACATGCAAATATAAACAAGATATTACAGTTCTGCCCAGATACATGCAAGCCCTAATTATGTGGGGTTATGGGACGAGTAGGATCACTGGGGTAATGGGGAAAGAGAATCCTAGGAAGTGTGATAGACACAAGCAGGCTTCTGTAGGAGCTTCCCAAGTTTCACTGTCCTCATTCACCCTTTCAGCATTGTGATGATGAAACACTGACTCCCTGTTTGGCATCCAGAAAATGTTTAACTCTCTCAGAGTCCAGACATGCAAACATTTAGCCCTTCATAGTGGCTCCTGACTGACAGGCTCTAAAATGGGGACCTCAGAATATTCGTGCTCCTTGAGTCTAATTAGCTTGTCATAAGAAATTAAGAAGCAAAGGGAGCTCCCTTGAGAGTTGTTGATCTCTTCCTGGAATGTCTTCTTCCATACATAAAGTCCTTAAATCCTCAACTAACCTTTCCCCCACACACGCACACCTATATCTTTTTCCCAACATACCAGGGAATGATCCCACCACCCCTGTCTTAGAAGGAGGGAAAGGTTGTTGCTTTTCTGACTCTTCATGACCCCATTTGAGGTTTTCTTGACAAAGGTACTAGAGTGGTTTGCCATTTCCCTCTCCAGCTGATTTTATAGATGAGGACACTGAGGCAAACAGGGTTAAATGACTTGCTTAGGGTCATACAGCTAGTATATCTAGTGCCGGGCTAGATTTGAACTTGTTTTCCTGACTTCCTGACTCCAGACCTGGTGCTCTATCCAATATGCTAGCTAGTTGTCCCTGGAAAAAAAGGTAGCAGAGAGATAATTCTTTGCCCGTAAGGTATGCTGTATTTGATTGAGGAGAAAAGAAAAGGCTCTGCATATTTCTCCTTTTGTCAAGTCTAGTCAAGTCTACAAGCCTTTATTAAGAACCTATGTGACAGGCACTCTAAGCCTCTGTGTATCTATGTCTTCAGTAACATGCCAAAGTGGCTCATTCTTTCAGTAAGGAGGCAACTTAGTCAATCACTTGAGCCATTAAGTCTTTCCTCTTATCCTTCTTAAAGGCCCTATTCCATCCCATGTCACGCATTATCACCTAACCCAACAATTCCATCTATAGTGCCTTATTTCTGAATGCCTAGAACAAGTAGATGATGGTTTTTAGAATACTTACACGTATTTTGTTGTCGTTTTCCTAGTTAACAGTTGTAGTCATTTCAGTTCAGAGGGAGTGTTGCATAATCAGCTACATTTGGTAGCCCAAGTCTGTCTTGTTTTGAAGGGCTGACCAGCCATTGTTATGAATATGCCTGCAGCTTCCAGGCTGGGTTCTGACAACACCCAGAGAGCCTCCCATTCACCCACATCTCAAAGGGCGCATTAACAGGGAGAACTAGTTTTGCCATAACTGGCATCCTTGCTTTATTCACCAAGGGTGACTAACCTTGTTATTTTTTTAGTGATATCCTTCACCTGTGTTTCATTGTCCTTCCAAACACCCAAACCAAGCAATAAAGAAAACCATGTCTTATAAAATAGTCCGATCTGTATGGATCTGTCTTTCCACATAGCATTCATTTAGAAAATTTTGTTAGCAAAATATATATGTGTGTATGTACATATATATGCATGGACATGTGTATGCATATATATTAGGCACATATTATGTAGGCATATATGTATTCCTAGGATGTCAAACATTTTCAGTTAATTTTCATTGACAATTGTAAGATAACGGAGAAAATAAAGGAGATATAAATTTAGCATAGGGCATCAGACAACTAAAACTACAAACTTTAGCTAGATATTAGACTCCTTAAGAAGTTCATTCTTGCCGGAGAGAATAGAATAACCAGTAGCAATATACTTTTATCAAGCACCTACTGTATACAGGGTCCTGCTTCAATGCCTCATCATGGTGGATTTGGGGAGTGGGAACGACTCTGGATTCTAAGAGCCCAAAAAAGGTGACTGAGAAAATATCGGTAAATGCTCTATTTTTCTACGTATATAAACTCTTTAAGAGACTCAGTTATACATGACTTGAAAGCACCCTTGACTCAGGTGTTATCAGGAAACAAGGAGACTTCACAATTGATAACCAACGTGTGACATCTTTACAGTTTCACAATTACATTATAGGCATAAAAAATATAAGATCCCTTTGTGCTTATAGTTTGTTGGTTACAAAGAAAACAAGTATTTGATTCAGTGACCAAAATGCCACCGTCTTTCAGAGCTGCAGCAGAACTTGTATTCATCAGGCACCTTCTTATGCAGGACACTGTAGCAGGTATTGGTACAAAAGTGAAAACCAGCACAGTCCATTCGGCCAATGAGCTTTCATTCTACTGAGAGTAGATATTGTGTTCTCAAAGAAGTGAAATATAAGGAATGATATGCTAGGGAAAAAATGAAAGATGAAGACAAACTAGCTTAAAATTTGGGGAGGGAGAGAAGTCTTCAACTAAGGAGATAGGGAAAAGGTTTATGGGGGAGGAGGAACTCAAAGATTCTGAAAGACAGAAATGAGGAAATGTTTTTTGGTCTTGGAAGACAGCTCCATAATACTGAGGAGGTTAGAAATGGGTGTCAAGTTTAGGAGTGGCTAGTAGTTGGACTTGGGTAGAATGCAGAATGTGTGAACGAATGTTGAAGTGTGAAATAAAGTACCTAAAGACACTTTGCTGAGCATAGACACTTTAGGAACATACGTAATCTGAAGGGATGCTACACAAGGCTTTTTGAGGGTCTTAAATAGTATTCCAAGAGCAGTATTCCAGCATAGTATTCCAAAGGCAAATATCTAAGCATGTTGTTCCTTCAGCCTTAAAAAATTATTTTCGTAGGTGTGGGAAGGACAGATTAAAAAATAGATAAGTCTGACAACACAGAGATCTATTAGAAGCCTATAGCACTGTTTCAGGTAAGCAGTGGTGAGGTATCTTATTTGGGTGGTGACGCTATGTGTGGAGAGAACTGAACAGAGACAATGGTATCATAGAGGCAGAATCAACAGAATTTGATAACTGATTGGCCAGCAGTGAGTGAAGGAGAGAAAACAGTCAAAATGACTCCAGATTTTCAAGCTTGAGTGACCAGATGATGGTGGTACCCTCAATAGAAATAGGAAATTCTAGCAGAGGTGCAGGTTGAGGGGGGAGGCAGAGGGAGGAGGGTAAAGTAATTTGTTCAGTTTTGGATACACTCAGTTGGAGGAATGAATGGAGATCCAGGTGGAGATGTCAAGCAGACAGTTTGTTATGTGGGATTAAAGTTCAGGAAAAGCTTAGGGTCTCTCTATGTAGACTTGGGAGTCACCTGCATAGAAGAGATGGGGCAGCTAGGTGGTGCAGTGGATAGAGCACCAGTGCAGGAGTCAGGAGGACCTGAGTTCAAATCTCACCTCAGACACTTGACACTCACTAGCTGTGTGACCTTGGAGAAGTCACTTAATCCCAATCGGCTCATCCTGTGACATCTCCAGTCATCCTGATGAATATCTGGTCACTGGATTGAGATGGCTCTAGAGGAGAAGTGAGACTGGTGACCTGCACAACCCTCCCTCACTCAAAAACAAAGTCAAGTGCAAGTCATGTCATCATTTCTCTGATGGCATGGTCTTCTTCAGCAACCAAGGATGAACACACACACGTGCATAGAAGAGAGAACCAAAACTTTAGGAGTGAATGAGATCCCCAAGGAAGAAAGTGCCAAGAGGAAAGAGGAAGTCTCAATAAACTTTGAGGATATGCAACATTTAGAGGGTGGGAAGAATTAATTGATTATTTTGGAAATAGATTGATTCTTATTCTTTTGCTCTATTGAAAAGCAATGATCTTAGGATACAACTTGTATACAAAACTTATGAAAACAGTACAAGTGTTCCAGTTGAGATAAGATGTAAATCAAAAATGCAGAGTGAGGAGTTATGCAACTAGTCTGATTCCTGAACCCTGATTGAATTTTTATGTGGGCAATGGGCAAAGAAAGGTAAGAGGAGGAAGCTATTTGGCAAAGGGAGAATGTTTTATATTAAGTTTATACTTAACTCTCTTGTTTTAGTGGCCCTTTAGGATCCAGCAGTTGTCAGGTGCTGAGTGGTACCCACAGACCTAAACTAATTAATGGGACACAACAGAACATTGGGGGGAGAGTCTGAATTGAGTTTCCCAAACTACTAAAAAAAATCAAAATATTGGAAGCCTTTCATGACCAACATCCTTTTCTCTTTGTGAGGGTTGAGGAGGATCTCATCCCCTAGTGGAGAGGGTACATAGACAGATCAGTATGGGGAATCCTTGTGTGCTGATTTTTACTGATCTCACCAAGCCTAGAAGATCATATGATTACAGGCCAAAAGCGTACATATACATAGACTATTGGATTCTCCAATACTCTTGTAGACCATTTTGTGATCTTATAAGAAGTGGGAATGGTATCCCTGTTAAACAAAAGAACTGACTGAAGTGGATTTTCCAATGCTTGAGAACCTTAAAATTTTAAATATAAATTGGGAGAAGGCTGTAGCAATGAATATCAAGATGTATTAGAATGGTCAAGCCAGCATCTTTATATAAGCTCTCAATTTCCTCTGAAATAAGAAAATGAATGGTACATGTAGGCCAGAGGTGTCAAAGACATGGCCCATGGGCTGCGTACCAGAACATAATGTATAGGTTAATGACCTTGTTTTTATTTGAGTTTGACACCTCTGAGTTAGAGGATGATTATGTCTAGAGTTCTTCTTTTCCCCCTTTAAAATGACTGGAAAAATCATGTCTTGCAATGTATCCTCTGGTCTTGTGAGGATTTTTAACGTGTAAGAATGGTTCATTCATGTGATTTAGTACATAATTAATTGTAAAAGAGAACTCAGTATTTTGCATAAGATTTTGGAGGATTTCAAATGCTACCCCTTCTAAACTTAGTTTGCTAGGGTTGTAAAAAGCAGATAAACAAAAACACTCTTTTATTGAAAATTTATTTTAAAGTATTAAAATGGCACAGTTCTGAGTCATCATTAAGTTAAACAGTTTCTTCGTCCAACAATTAAAAAATGATCAAAGAATTATCAATAAATATTTGCTAAGTTCAGAACAAGAGGCATTCTGTAGAAGTGAACTGAGGGCTAGTCTCAGAGTCAGGAAGACCTGGCTTCGGTTCATGATGCTGATGCTTCCTGGTTGTGTGACAGACAGTTCCCCTGCCCTATCCAGCACCCAGTTTCCTTCCTTCCTTTTCAAAGAAGACCAATGACATCACAGGATGATGTCTTGTGGATTTAAGTGAGGCAAAGTTGCACCAAGTTGTCAGTCTCACTCTCTCTTCCAGAGTCATCAAAGTCCAATGGCAGGACAAAAGTCAGGACAACTGATGATGGCCTAGGATGGAGTGGATGACTCTGGTGTCTTGGATGCCTGACCGAGCTTTCAGTGATCCATAGCACCTTCCTCAGCTACCCTCATGGCTACTGGGACAAATTATTCTCATCTGCCCATTCTGCTGCGGGAAGTCTCACAGGCTTGAAGTAGGCATCCCCCTAATTCACCAACTGGTATGAGACCTATTGGTTACTTTCACCCTAGCTTAGCCTGTCTGCCTAGACATTTTTAGCAAGGTCTGACTGCTGTACATGCTTCAGTTCCTTAGAGCCACAAGTGGTTGGACATTGAAGGTGGATAAACAGCCCTGAAAAGTACTCCCTAGAGGTGCTAGTTCTCCCTTAACACCCCATTTACCCCAACTAGAGTGTAAGTGACTTGCCCAGGGTCACACAGCTGGTGAGTGCTTAACCCTGCATTTGAACTCAAGTCTTCCTGGCTCTAGGTCTAGAGCTCTATCTGCTGAGCCCCCTAGCTGTCTGGTATTCTAAACAACTAACTAGACCAGCATGTTACAGAGGAGTTTTTAATCCTCCTAAAGGCCTGAACAAAACAATAATAAAATAGTTTAGAATGCCTTTATTAATATTAATCCTGATTCTTCTTAACTGACAGGAAGAGAAAATGACCTCATAGAGTATAAGGATGCCAACGCTCAATTTAAAATAGCAATTTAGTTTATCATTTACTTGAAATATGTTATCCCCATATATAGTTTTAATTTATTAGGGAGTTTTAAAACTTAAAATTTAGCACTAATTTAAGGCTAAGTAATTTGCGATTTGTAGGTGTTTTTTTTTTTTCACCACTGTATTGTATTCTGTGACCTCGCCAAATATTTCTGTTCCTCACGCACAATACTGCATCTCCTATCTCCATGTCTTCGCAGAGGCCAAACCCGATGCCTAGAATGTACTTCCTTCTTAACCTTGGCCTCCCAGAATCCTTCTCTTCCTTTAAGCCACAGTCTTCTGGATGAAATATTTCCTGATCTCAACCATTAATTCCCACCCTCCCAAACTACCCTGTGTTTAACTGCTTTGTATATTTTCTATTCATTGACATTTACGTATATACCCAAACTTATTCCCTTTGTATTTGTGCTGTTCATCTATTTAAACTTCTTTTTCCCCCATTATAATGGGAGAAAGCTCCTTACAGGCAAGGGGTTGTTTCATTTTTTTGGCTGTATGTCCCTAGTGCTTAGCACAGTCTGCGGTTCCAAGTTAGTACTTTACAAATACTTATTGATTGATTAATTACAAATAAAAATCTGAAGCAGATTTTAGTCCAAAGTCATAGGATCATAGATCTGGGCTGAAAAGGGGCCATAAGGTCCAACCTCCTCATTTTATAGATGAGGAGACTGAGTTCTAGGGAGATTGTATAACTAGCCCAGATAAGAAAGCCGCAGAAGTGGGATTTTACACCAGCGCCTTTAACTCCAGAGTCAGTGTTCTTTCTACTGTAATACGCTGCCTTTTTGAATTCCCTTTTAGCCCCAAAATGAAAAGCCCCTCCCAAAACTGGAATGTCTTAAAGAAGGAAACCAATGGCGTGTCCCAGGTCAGCTTGTGTAAGCCTGGCGGTAGAATTCGAAGACTGTGGGAGAAGAGCAAGGAGGACAAGGAGAGATGGGATGTGATTGCGGTTGTGGCCGAAGGGTTTGAAAATGGAGGGCAAGATGACCTGCCAGTATTCCTTAGGGACGGTGAGAAATTCTGATGTTCGTATATAACTTTGTTTTTTATTTTGATTTAACAAATATTATTAAGTATCCAAACAACACATCGAACACTGGGGATACAAAGGTGGAAAGGAAACAATCTCTGTCTTTTTTTCACATATGTAACTTTGAAGCAAATTACAATCTTATTTTAGAAGCTTTTAGTTATTCTGTGAGGAAGTTTCAGGTAGGAGGAGCCCTAAGGGGTCCAAGGCATTTTGGCAGGGAGGTATAGGAATCAGAATGGGTTAACAAATAGATTTTGAAAAGTAGTTATTGGTGCCATTTCTAGTTCATTTTTTAAGTGTGTTTTTTTAAGTGAGCATTTTTTTTTATTTTTTCTACCTCTGGGAGAGATGTTTCACCTTGTTAAAAAAATAAAAAACAGACCAAACCCTTGTAATATACATGCATAGTCAAGTATAACAAATCCCCACATTAGCCATATTTGAAAATGTGTGTCTCATTTGGCACCTTCAGTCTATCACTTCTGTCAGGAGGTGAGTAGCAAACTTCATCATTAGTCCTCTGGAGCTCTAGTGTCTTAATGGGAAAGTTTTGAGAGACTGAATTGTTAAAACAATTTCCATAAATCTTGCTATAAATTGTATGCCGAGCCTCCCAGCACTCTGTCCAGGCAAGCACTCCGGAGACTAAGGACACAAATAGGGGTGAATCTGAGTTTATTCTAATACCCAGTTGGAAGATGCACCAAAACTCATTTTTGAATAATGTAATATAAATTTAGAATAGTATCAATGGGACTTAACGATGCCAACTGTGGGACATTAACTACAAAAGTTCATTGCTGTCATCAGTCACCATTCCGCATGTAATTAGACCCACTAATAATTTGTACTTGGTATTTAGGGAATAATTTAGAGCAGCTAGTATATCCTTGCCTTGAGACAAGTTCATAATCTAAAAAGATAACCAAGACACATTGTAACATTGGCAAGGGGAAAGAGTGAGAGTGAGAGAAAAAGAGAGAGATGACAAAAGAATGACAGTAATGGACATTAGGTGGCCTTAAAGCCAAGAAGTTCATCACTCAGTCTTTAGTTGGGGTTTCTTGGCTACTAGAGTGGTTTGTCATTTCCTTCTCCAACTCATTTTACAGATGAGGAAACAGAGGCAAACAGGGTGTACCCAGAGTCACACAGCTAGTAAGTGTCTGAGATTAGGTTTGAATTTAGGAAAATGAGTCTTCCTGGCTCCAGGACTGGTGGTCTATCCACTGTACCATCTAGCTGCCCTAGGTCAAGAGGATTTATGTTCAAGTCATTGGGGCACCAATTACATTTATGACCATGAGCAGGCTATTTAACCTCTTAGTGCCACAAACAATAATCTAATAATAGTATAATTTATAGATGAGCTGCTTTTCTACACCAGGAACCTCCCACACCATGAAATCACCATGTTGTTCTGTATAAATTGTTCTGGTTATGTTCACTTTATTCTGCATCAATTCAGACACTCTTCTCAGGTTTCCCTAAAACCATCCACTGCATAATTTTTTTATGGCATGCTAATATTCCATTACATTTGTATACCATGATTTGTTCAGCCCTGCCCCACTTGATGGGCAACACCTTAGTTTCCAGTTCTTTGCAACCAAAAAAAGCTACTATAAATGTATTTGTACATAGGAGTCCTTTCCTCTTTATCTTTGGGATATTGGCTTAGTAGTGACATCACAGAGTAAAATACAAGATCCTATGAGTTTATATAGGAGAATATTTCTCCAGGACCATGGTCTACAAGTCTAGGGTGAGGGAGTCATAGTTCTGAAGATCGTGACGAGGGTCTGAACTGAAAAAACTGTGAGGCAGAGAGAACATGTCATCTCTAAGACCCTAGTTTCTCTCACGCAAACCTGAGAATGGAGGGAAACAGATTTCAGAAGGGAGACACCAACAGTTAAGTAGAGAGAAGAGAAACTCAGAAGCAACTAAAGAAAATAGCTATATCTAACATTAAATGGTACTTTAAGGTTTGCAAAGTACATGAGAAATATTAACTAATTTAATCCTCACAACCACCTTGGGAGGTAGGAGCTATTTATTATCTCCTTTTCACAGAGTCTGAGGGAAATTGTTATGTATTTGTCCAAAGTCACACAGCTAGTAAGGGTTTGAAGCAGAATTTGAACTCGGTGATTCCTAGCTCCAAGTCTAGTATTCTATCCACTGTACTACCTAACTGCCTAGGATTCAACTCCAGAGAAGATCAAGAGGAGAGAAGCTCAGTAGAAAAAAAAATTAATTCTTTTTAGGTAGTGTATGACATCGGAATTCATTCTTAAGATCGTTATACACTTATAACTATGCATTTATTATGTTATTATGGTCTTCCTATATATATATTTGCCTGGAGTGAATAATTTTTCAAATCCCCAAAGAAAGAGCACATGCTGTTATTGTGGAATAGGGCAAGAAAGAAAGGGACATGACATCAGCCTAGGGTAGATAGTGGGAACCCTGGGAAATAGACAAGAGATGTAGTAGTGAGAAAAACCAATAGGAGATAATAGACAGCCAGCATCTGGGCCATGTTTGTGTACGGTCCCCTTGGGGATTGCACTATGAAGGGGCTTTTCTTCCCTGATGGTCCCCCATATACACACACATCAGATTAGCAGCCGAAATTCTTTGATTACTTCTTTTTAAAAATGTTTTTATTAATCCCTTTTGTTTTTTATATTATCATAATTTTCCCCACTCTCCTTGCCCTACCCCCCCAGAGAACCATCTTATATAACAAATAATATTTTTATAGAGAAAAAAACTTATAAAAAGAGGAAGAAATAACATAACTGATCTATAAATTGAAAAAGTCCAAAAACAAGTGCAATGTGTAACATCAGTGTACCTCCCACGTCAGTGAAAATGTGACTTGGGAGCATCCTCTCGTCTCTTTTCTTTCAGGTCCTGCTTGACCTTTGTAATTTTGCTCTTTTAATTTGTTGTATGTGGTGGTTCTTTCCATTTACATTGCTACAGTCATCGTGTAGATTGCTTTCTTGGGTTTGCTTACTTTATGCTGCATGAGTTTATGTGGACCTTTCCATGTTTCTGTGCATTCATCACATGCATAATATTTTCTTTCATGATTCTGTATTTTCTCATTCCTCTAGTTACATGCAAAAACAATTGCTGTCACTTATTTCCTCAAAATTCTGAGTTCCATATTCTCTCTCTCTCTCCCCCTCAATGAGAAGGCAAGTGATTTCATACAGATTTGCAGCCATGCAAAACACATTTTCACGCTAGTCACATTTTGAAAGAAAACACAGACTAAAAAACTTTCCAAAACAAGAAAGGTAAGAAAGCAAAGAAAAAGCTTGCCTCAATCTGCATTCAGACTCCATCAGTTCGCTCTCTGGAGTGGGGCAGCACTTCTCATCACACATCTTTTGGCGTTGTCTTGGATCACTGCATTGCCAAGAAAAGCCAAATCATTCACAGTTCATCAAAGTACAATATGGCTGTTACTGCATATAATGTTTTCCTGGTTCTGCTTATTTTACTGTGCAACAGTTCATGTAACTCTTTCCAGGTTTTTCTGAGAGCATCCTGCTCATCCTCTCTTATAGTGTAGGAGTATTCCATCACAATCATATACAACTTGTTTAGCCATTCCCCAATTGATGGGCATCCCCTCAATTTCCAATTCTTTGCCACCATTGAAAGAGCTGCTATAAATCTTTTGAACGTATAGGTCCTTTTTAAAAAAATCCCTTTGGTATGCATGCCTAGTAATGGTATTACTTGGTCAAAGGGTATGCATGGTTTTATAGCTCTTTGGGCATAGTTCCAAATTTCTCTACACAATGATTGGATCAGTGTACTACTTTGCCAATAGTGCATTAGTGTCCTAATTTTGGCACATGTACTCCAGCATTTGTCATTTTCCTTTTCTATCACATTAGACAGTTTGTTAGGTGTGGGGTTGTTTAATTTGCATTTCTTTAGTCAATAGTGATTTAAAGGATTTTTTCATATGATTATAGATAGTTTTAATTACCTTGTTTGAAAATTGCCTGTATCTTTTGACCATTTATCAATTGTGGAATGGCTCTTATTTTTATAAATATGACAGTTCTCTACGTATTAGATAAATGAGGTCTTTATTAGAGAAATCAGCTGTAAAAATTTTTTCAGAGTTATGATTACTATGTATTTTCCTCCATCCTATTTCTCCCCTGTTTATTCTGTTCTTTCTCCCCTTTCACCCTGTCCATCCTCAAAAGTGTTTTGCTTCTGTCTTTTACCCACCCCACTTCACAATTCCTTCTGTCACCCTCCCCCTTCTCTTATCTCCTTTCCCTCTTACTTTCCTGGAGGGTAAGATAGACTTCTGTACCCATCTGAGCATGTGTTATTCCCTCTTTGAGCTAATTCTGATGAATGTAAGGTTCACTAGCTCCTCCTACAAATCTCCCCCATCTTTTCCTCTACTGTAAAAGTTCTTTCTCACTTCTTTTATTTCAGATAATTGACCCCATTTTAACCTCACCCTTTCCCCTTCTCTCAATGCATCTCTTTTTCACTCCTTAATTTTATTTTTTTTAGATAATCATCCATCATATTCAAGGCACACCCATTCCCCCTGTCTGTGTATACTTCTTCTAACTGCCCTAGTAATGAGAAAGTTTTTAGGAGTTACAACTATCACTTTCCCATGTAGCCTCTCAACTGTTTAACCTTAGTGTATCTCTTATGATTTTTCTTTTATGTTTACCTTTTTATGTTTCTCTTAAGTTTTGTATTTGAAAGTCAAAATTCTATTCAACTCTGGTCTTTTCATCAGAAATACTTGAAAGTTTTCTATTTCATTTAATGTCCACTTCCCCCCCAAAGGATTATACTCAGTTTTGCTGGGTAGGTGATTCTTGATTGTAATCCTAGCTCCTTTGCATTCCATAATATCATATTCCAAGTCTCTGATCTTTTAATATAGAAACTACTAAATTTTGTGTACACTGACTGTGGATCCACAATATTTGAATGGTTTCTTTCTGACTGCTTACAATATTTTCTCCTTGACCTGGGAGCTCTGGAATTTGGCTCTAATATTCCTTGGAGTTTTCATTTTGGGATTTCTTTCAGGAGATGATTGTTGGATTCTTTCCATTTCAATTTTCCCCTCTGCTTTTAGAATATCAGAGCAGTTTTATTTAATAATTTATTGAGATGATGTGTAGACTCTTTTTTATTTTTGATCATGACTTTCAGGTCATCCAATAATTTTCAGATTATTTCTATTGGATCTGTTTTCCAGGTCAGCTGTTTTTCCAATGAGATCTTTCACATTTTCTTATATTTTTTCTTTCTTTTGATTTTATTTTATTATTTCTTGATGTCTCATAAAGTCATTAGTTTTCACATGCCCAATTCTAATTTTTAAGAAATTATTTTCTTGAGTGAGCTTTTGTAACTCCTTTTCAATTTTGGCCAATTCTACTTTTTAAGGAGTCTTTTTTTAGTAAGGTTTTGTGCCTCTTTTTCCATTTGCCAGTTCTGCTTTTCAAGGCATTCTTCTTATTTGATTTTTGTACCTCTTCTACCGTTTGACCTATTCTATTTGTTAATGTGTTATTTTCTTCAGAATTTTTTGTGCCTCCTTTACCAAGTTGTTGACTTTTTTCATGATTTTCTTGAATCACTCTCATTTCTCTTCCCAACTTTTTCTCTACCTCTCTTACTTGATTTTAAAAATCATTTTTGAGCTCTTCCATAACCTGAGACCAGTTCATATTTTTCTTTGAGGCTTTGGATGAAGCAGTTTTGACTTTATCTTCTGAATGTCTGTTTTGATCCTCCTTGTCACCATAGTAATTCCATAGTCAGGTTGTTTTTCTCTGTTGTTTTCTTATTTTCCCAGCCTATTTCTTGACTTTTAATTCTGGGCTTAACTAGGGCTCTGCTGTTGGGGTGGAGGGTATACTTTTCCAAGCTTCACTGCTTTTGTGTAAGTGTTTCAGAGCTAGTTCTGGGAGTCTGTAAGCTTTTAATTCTTCCAAAGTGGTATGATCTAAGAAGAGGTATGTTTAATACTCTCCTGACCTTTGCTCTGGTCTATGAGCAACTACCAGCACTCTTTTCTCCCTGGAACTGTGATGAAGGTCTCCATTTCACTCCAACCAAAAGTTCTGGAGTGCTACTATCCTTCCTTGCCCTGGAACTGCCGTGGAGGACTGTGACCTGGGTCTGCATGTGGGCAAAGTAACAGAGTCCTGCTGGACTATGCTCCACTCTTACCTGGGTGTAACAGACCATTCCTGCTGACCTTTTAAATAGTCTTGGGCTAGAAAATTGTTTCACCCTGTCCTTTGGCGGGTTTTGCTGCTCCAGAATTTGTTTTGAGGCAATTTTTAATGGTATTTGGAGGGGCACTTGGGAGAACTTGGGAGCCCCTGCCCTTTCTCCATAATTTTGACTGTATGACCCCCAAAAACCCCATCACACACATAATTTCTTACAACACACTTACTCCATAATAATCATGTGTCACAATTTGTTTAGCAGTTGATGGGTGTCTACGTTGTTTCTAATTCTGAAGTATAGCAAAAATTGCTAGTATAAATATTTTGGTGTATGTGAGGACTTTCTTATCAATGACTTCCCTGGTGTATAATGGAACCTCTGGATCAAAGGTATAGACATTTCAGTCAGTTTATTTTCATAATTCCAAATTACTTTTCAAAATTGTAACCATTTACAGTTCTACCACAATACATCATAATATATCATCCCACAATTCCTCCAACATTAATTAGTGCCATTTTTAAAAATTATCTTTTCCAGTTTGTAGGGTGTGAAGTGAAATCTCAGGGTTGTTTTGATTTGCATTTGTCTTATTAATGATCAGAGCATCCTTTCAAGTGATTAATATTTTGCAGTTCTTTTGAGAACTGTTTCCTCTACCACTTTTCTACTGGGATTGGCCATTATACATACACACAGTTGTGTGTGTGTGTGTGTGTGTGTGTGTGTGTGTGTGCATTTTGACCTTTGACCATTTATCTTTTGGGGAATGGCTATTATACAGTGTGTATGTTTGTATGTGTATATATATATATATATATATATATATATATATATATATATATATATATATATATATATATATATATATATATATAATGTACACACACACATACACATATAATTGTTGATATATTTTGGACACCAAATCCTAACTCTGATTGCTTCTTGTCAGCCACCAGAATTGTTTTACTTGGCTGTTAAACCATAACTCTGTTGACATGCTAAAGGGGCAATTCAGTCCCCACCACTGAGACCTCTTCTTTCTGCCCACTTTGATGTGTAAGTAAGCTCTCAGCTCCAGAGGGTTGTTGGAGGGATGTCCTTCCCTAAACTGGACCATCAGCCCATGGCCCCTTAGGAAAGCCCATTTTGGTATTAGGAGCCTCCTGTTTGATCTTCTTTTCCTTGGTATAGGGCCTAGTGAGAGCCCAAAGGGCCATGAGCATCTTCTTAGTTCCTGGGCACCAAGCAGTGTGGCAATTCCAACAAAACAGTGGCAGAGGCAGTTGGTAGAGAGGGAAAGCATTGTCCATTAAGAGAGAGAATGGGGTAAGGTGGTGGTGGGAGGAGGGTTGAGAAGAATGAGAAAGAACCCACTTACCATTGACTAGACCATATTCTGTAGTGAAATGTCAAATAACTAATAAAAAGTTCTCACAAAGAAGATTTTTCAGATGACCCAAAGAGACTTTAATATTAACCTCTCAACTAATTGCAACCATTCTATGATTCTTTATTACTCAGCATTCCTATTCTTTGTCAGAACAAAACTGCCTGTTCCATACCTGATTCATGCTTGTACTTTTTCATTTCCTGTTTGGGATGAGAGCCCAAAATGGAATTATTCCTCAGGAATCTGAAGTAAGGAGTGTAACAGAAGCACTGGGAGCCCCAGTTCCCCTTTTGAAAAGACAGTAACCCCAGGGCAAACTGGGAGGGGAGCATGTAAAGGACAAAGGTTGGAGAAGGTCACTAGCCCCTGTGGCTTTGGTGCAGCAGTGCCCAGCTGTGCTAGACTTATGTAAAGCAATGGTTCCCTACCTCCTCACCCCCTCCACGCTCCCCCATTGCTGATGGCCCTGGCCCCTGTGGCATCACCACAGTTTGCTCTCCAACTTCTAGATACTATTAAAATTAAATTCAGAGAGGAGAACCCTCCTGCACTATCAATATAACAGTTCTTTCTTTTCTTTTCTCATCATGACAGCTTTAGTATTTAGAATACCTGTCTTTGGCTCTGTCTTGTCACCTCACCTCAGACTACGTCCCAGCACTGAAACTCCATCCCTGAGGTCCAATACTCCTGACTTGGTTATTGTTATTCAATCATGTCCAACTCTTCGTGACTCCATTTGGGGTTTTCTTGGCAGATACTGGAATGGTTTACCATTTCCTTCTCCTAGTCATTTTACAGATGAGGAAACTGAGGCAAACAGGGTTAAGTGACTTGCCCAGATAGCTAGTAAGTGCTTGAGGCCAAATTTAAACTCAAGAAGATAAGTCTTCCTGATTACAGGTCTGGTATTCTATCCATTGCCCCAACTAGTTGCCCTAGCTGCTCTGACCTGATTGGTTAGAGCTCTCCATATCTAACTAACTTAATGCAGAAAGCTGTCTCTGGTTATATCTGGCTACCATAAGTATGTTGTTCCCAATTCTCCCCTCTTTCCATCTCTGGCTCTGACAATGATAATCAAATCAACATAACCATTGCTGGAAAGAACATGGCAATTGCCCAGACAGAAATGCCAGCTCCCTAAACCATCTCTTGCCTCTATATGCTGTCTTCCCGTAATAGTATGTAAGTTCCTTGAGGGTAGGGATCATGTCACTTCTGTATGTATCTCCTAAGAACGTAGCACAGTGCCTTACACTCACCACCTGGTAAGTGTTTAATAAATGCCTTTTTTCCCAAATACTCCTTATCTTTTCTGAGAGTTTCCTTTAAAAAGTCCCAGGATGAAGTCAGACGCAAAATATACAAAGCTCTAGAGTGCTTTTTCACTCTGAAATTCTTTGTTTCTATTATTTGTGATTATTTTTCAATATTGCCCATATTTTGCTATTTCTCTGATTCTTAAATGATAAAAGTCAACTAAATGACCTCTAAAAATCCCAGTGGGAGAATTGGATTAAGGTCTACATATCAGTGAATTGGAGAGCTGGCAGTTACCCAGTTGATTTGAGCTGGGTAGATAGCCAACCTAGACAATTCAGGTCAAGTCCTCTGCCTTAGAACAGGAGTTATCTGGATTGGCAGGTTTTACTGCCCAAATTCTCTGTATTTGCTCAACCTTCCATCTTGCTTTGTATAAAGCTGGCCCTAGACAAAGCAACTAGTGTTCATTTCAATCATTCTGTCTCTGTGCCTATTATCTGATGGAGAAAACTGGATGATTTAATGTTCCAAATTGCTCCATCATTAAAGGTTCCCTTTACAGTTCATTTTAAAACCAGGTACCTCAGTGACGTTCTATAATTGGGGATAGAGAGCCAAGTTGGATAATTTAGGATCTAAATCCATTTTTGTTTTTAACCAAAATGATCCTGACCCAGCTCTTAACCAAGTTTATTAAAAGCTAATAAAATGAGGTTATTTTAAATGCTTTCATCTTTTCTAATAATTCTTATAACTTGTAAAATAATGTTTTGCAAGCCACCTGCCCCACAGAATCAGCCTTGGGCTCCCTACAGTGTTTGGTGACTCCTCATCTTGTCTCAGGATTCTCTTCCATTTTCTCCGGCTCCTCATATCCTAGGCAAAGCACACAGATACTTGACTCACATGAGTAAGATGAGGTGGAGAACTGAGTCAGTTATGGAGGTGAAGCAACAAGCAAATGATCATTGTTTTGCTGTTTAGGGGAAAGGACCTTAGGGGCTGAAATCATTTAGGTTCTCTACAGATTCAACTTCCTATTTCATCTATAGATACTTATACAAGTTGCATAAGATCAAAGAAAGGAAGAAATTTCCTTTTATACATTTCTACTTCACTTCCACTAGTGTGTGTGTGTGTGTGTGTGTGTGTGTGCGCGCATGTGTGTGTGATTACATGCTTACTTTCCTGTCTGAAACAAGGCTTATTATCTTTTACAGGAATTTGATTTTTTACCTGTAGCCTTCATTGTTTGGACTGGCTTACCCTGCCAACTTTATTAAATGTGCCCCTCATTTCTCCTCTAAATTCTTCTTTTTTCTTTTTTGTTTATGCTGTGAGAAGAGCATTGAATCTGGAGCCAATGGAGAACATTTAAACTTTCCAAATAATATTTCCCAAGACCAGGAATTCATGTCATCTCAAAAAAGTTTACAACCTCAATTTGTTGAAAAGGTTTTTTGTGGATGAAACAGACTCTGAATGTCAGAAGAGTTCACAGAACAGAGCAAACTTTGAGGAATATGCCAATGAATTTTGTAAAAGTAAGTGTATGTGCTTGAGTGCATGAGCAAATCCACACAACTTGGCTGGTCACTCTGGTCTCCAGATGGTCACAAGATGAAGCCAGTAATGACCATGGAACATCCTGAAATAGATCTTTTACTTTAATCAAGCAAAAATATTTTATTAACTCATGTATGAAAGAGGATTTCTTTAAAATTTTTCTTGTTGCTTGCTAAATATTGAACTTTACTGAGAAGGGGTTACCCTGATCAAGCATTGATTAAATACCAGCAGGTACAAAGACAAAAACGAAATTGTCCTTGCTGCCTTCAAGAAACTTACATTCAATTAGGGGAGACAATATGTACCTATATAAATCAGTCAGTCTATATCTATTTCCATATCTGTCTATCCACACAAAATACAGGTAATTTCAGGAGGAAGGGTATTATACCTTGGGATGGGGAGTGGGATGGATCAGGAAAAGTTTCAGTAAAAAAGACTAAAGAAAACAAAAAGGTAGAAGATGATACTTGACCTGAGCTCTGAAAAATACCAAGGATTCTAAGGGACTGAAGGGAATAGGAAGGTGGCCAGCTGGGGCAAAAGGCACATCAGCTGAAGGAGAAATAATATAAAACAAGCATGGGACGGCAGTGTGGAGCCAGGTGGTACAGGGCTTTAGAAACCAAACAGAGGACATCCCCTTTTTAGATTATTGGCCCCTTTATACTGGATTTGTAATCAGACAAATCTCTGGATTCAGATTCTGGCTCTATTTCATGCTATCTGTGAGACCTCAGGCAAGTCACTTTTCCATTTGGGGCTCTTTTCCTCATCTGAGAAATGGAATTGATCTGGATAAACTCGAAGATCCGCTCTACCTCTGAATCTGTGGTTCTGTGTGAACTGTGACCAACCAACCACACTATAAAACCCATGTTGTATATAACAGGATAAGGTATTTGACTAATAAGGCACCAATAGGTATCCTTAGCCTTCATATGGCTCACTTTCTTTCTTAATCTCTTAAATTTTTTTTTCAATTTTCAAGTATTTCTTTCCCCCCCTCCCCTTTCTCTCCCCCTCCAAGAGGGGGAGATCAACACCAAAAAACCTTTGTAACAAATTTTCATTATCAAGAAAAATAGATTCTTATGTTGACCATATCCAAACATGCATGTCTAATTATGTATATCAGTCTATCGCCTCTCTGTAAGGTGGTGGGTTACAGTCTTCCTTATTGGTCCTATGGAAATATGATGGATCACAGTCTTTCAAAATTGTTCATTTTGACAATGTTTTTATTATTAGTATAAATTGTTCTCCTGGTCCATATGCATCTTTCTGGGTTTCTCTGAAACTTTCTTCATTACTTACAGTAAAATGGTACTCCATCCCATTCACATACCATAATTTGTTCAGCCTTTCCCCAGTTGATGGGCACCCCTCTTAGTCTGTAGTTTCTTGCTACCACAAAGAGAACTGCTATCAAAGCATTTGTACATATGCATCCTTTCCCCCCTTTCTTTGATTGCCTTGGGTTATAGGCCTAATGGACCCTAATACTGGGTCAAAGAATATGCATGCTTTATTAATTTTTTGACCATAGTTCAAAGTGCTTTCCAGAATAACTCTAGCAATGTGCTTATTTTTCCCACAGGCCCTCCAACATTTGCCATTTTCCTTTTTTCAAAAAAACAACTTTGTCAGTCTGATAGATATGAAATGGAACCTCAGAATTGTATTAATTTGCATTTCTCCAATTATTAGTGCTTTGGACCATTGTTTCTTATGGCTATAGATAGGCAGGATTTCTTCCCTTAAGAACTACCTTTTAATGTCTTATGAGATTGTTTATCAATTAAGGAATGACTCTTATTATCTTTTTTTTTTTCCCCAGAGACAATCAGGATTAAGTAACTTGACCAGGGTCACACAGCTAGTGAGTTTGTGAGGCCAAATTTGAACTCAGGTTCTCCTGACTCCAGGACTAGTGCCTTATCCACTGTGTCACCTGGTCACCCCAGTTGATTTCCAGACAGTTTATATATTTTATGGGGGTGGGATTTGGAGATAATTGGGGTTAAGTGACTTGCCCAGGGTCACACAGCTAGTAAGTGCCTCATTTGAACTCAGCTCCTCTTGACTTCAGGGCTGGTACACTCACTATCCACTGTGCCACCTAGCTGCCCTGGCTCTCATTCTTACAGATTTGCACAAGTTCCTTATACCATGTCTTGGAAACTAGACCTTTATCAGAGAAGCTTGCTACAAAGATTTTTTTTTCTGTTTAACTGTTTCCTTTCTAATCTTACCTGCATTGGGCTTGTTTATGCAAAAACTTTTGAATTTGGTATATTTCCCCTTAACCTGGTCTCTTAAACTCTTTGCTTTCTTTGATTCCTACTTTTTCCTTTCACAAAAGAAGGATGTACTTAGCATCTATGCTCTATGCTTGATATAATCAGCTTTCATTCCTCTTCCCCTTTTCTCTTTACCTCACCCAAACTACAATCAAATTCTTATCCTTTTTTTCTTTCCTCCTCTGGTTTGTTTGGTGGTTTGTTTGGTTTTTTGTTTATTTTTATACCCTTTTGGATTTACCTATCCTCCAATTTTCCCCATTTATCTATCTTTTTTATTTATTCATTCTCTTTCTCTGTGTTTCCTTATGTTTCTCTGTGGAATTGAATATATTTCTACACCAAATTATCTGCACAGTGTGTTTTTGTATGATCCACTTTCCTTTGACCATTTCAAAACAAAATGAGGTTAAAAGGACATTTGCCCCCCCCACCCTTTTATTATCTATATAAACTTCTATTTGTGTCCCCAGTTATGTGAAATAGTAAGTACATCCTTCCCCTTTTCATCCCCAGTATATCCTTTTTATTCCATTCCTTTTTCTTTCTTTTTGTAAAATCATCAAAGCATAAAAAACCAAATTGTTTCTAAGCCTGCCATCTTATTTGACTCTCTCCATGATGCTTGATGACTAGGAAGTTTTTTCCTGACTTGCTCACTTATATTTACCTTTTTATGTTTCTCTTGACTTCCATGTTTTTCAAAGTTTCCATTCAGCTTTAGTCTTTTCATTAAAAAAATGTTTAAAAGATATTCAAGGAATTAGAATAGCCAAAGAAGAAACTAAGTTATCACTCTTTGCAGATGATATGATGATTTACCTAGAGAATCCCAGAGATTCAAGTAAAAAATTACTTGAATTAATAAACAACTTTGGCAAAGTTGCAGGGTACAAAATAAACCCACACAAATCTTCTGCATTCCTATATATTAGCAACAAAGTTCAACAGCAAGAGATAGAAAGAGAAATCCCATTTAAAGTTAGGGTAGACAGTATAAAATACTTAGGAGTCTACCTGCCAAAACAAACCCAGGGACTATATGAACACAATTACAAGACACTTTTTGCACAAATAAAGTCAGATTTAAGTAAGTGGAAAAACATTAGTTGCTCATGGGTAGGCCATGCTAATATAATAAAAATGACAATTCTACCCAAATTAATATACTTATTTAGTGCCATACCAATTAAACTATCAGACAATTACTTTCTAGAGCTGGATAAAATAATATCAAAATTCATTTGGAAAAACAAAAGGTCCAGAATATCAAAGGGACTAATGAAAAGAAATGCCTGGGAAGGTGGCCTAGCGCCACCAGACCTCAAACTGTACTATAAAGCAGCAATTATCAAAACTACTTGGTATTGGCTAAGAAACAGAGAGGTAGACAAGTGGAATAGACTTGGCACTCAAGATGCAGTAGGCAAGGAATATAGCAACCTTCTGTTTGATAAACCCAAGGACCCCAGCTTCTGGGATAAGAACTCATTGTTTGACAAAAATTGCTGGGAAAACTGGATAACAGTGTGGCAGAAATTAGGCATAGACCCATACCTGACACCGCACACAAGAATAAAGTCCAAATGGGTACATGATTTAGGTATAAAGATTGATACCATGAATAAACTGGAGAAGCAAGGAATAGTGTTTTTATCAGATCTATGGAGAAGAGAAGAATTCTTTACTAAAGGAGAGATAGAAAGCATTATGAAATGCAAAATGGATAACTTTGATTACATTAAACTGAGAAGTTTTTGCACAACCAAACCCAATGCAACCAAAATCCGGAGGGATGTAGTAAATTGGGAAAAAATTTTTACAGCTAAGCTCGGGGATAAAGGCCTCATTTCTAGAATATATAGAGAACTGACCCAAATGTATAATCATACAAATCATTCCCCAATTGATAAATGGTCAAAGGATATGAACAGGCAATTTTCAGAGGAAGAAATTAAAGCTATCTATAATCATATGAAAAAATGCTCTAAATCACTATTGGTTAGAGAGATGCAAATCAAAACAACTCTGAGGTACCACATCACACCTATAAGATTGGCAAACATGACAGAACAAGAAAATGATAAATGCTGGAGAGGATGTGGGAGAGTTGGAACACTAATTCATTGTTGGTGGAGCTGCGAGCGCATCCAACCATTCTGGAGAGCAATTTGGAACTATGCCCAAAGGGCTACAAAAATGTGCATACCCTTTGACCCAGCAATATCGCTACTAGGACTATATCCCCAAGAGATCATAAAAATGGGAAAGGGTCCCACATGTACAAAAATATTTATAGCAGCACTCTATGTAGTTGCCAAAAACTGGAAGTCAGGGGGATGTCCATCAATTGGGGAATGGCTGAATAAATTATGGTATATGAATGTAATGGAGTACTATTGTGCCATAAGAAATGATGAACAAGAAGACTTCAGAGAGGCCTGGAAGGACTTATATGACCTGATGCTGAGTGAAAGGAGCAGAACCAGGAGAACTTTATGCACAGCAACAACCACAGTGTGTGAGAGTTTTTTCTGGTAGACTTAGATTTTTGTAATAACACAAGAACTTCTGAAAAAAAAAAAAATCCCACTGGTGGACCTCAAGGCAAAATGCCTTCCACACTCAGAGAGAGAAATATGGAAGTCACTCACATAATGTAGCAGATCATGTTTGTGTATGTGTATCTGTTTGTGTATCATGTTCTGATTTGTTATACGGATTCTTTCATTTATCTTAGTCTGACTACATAGCATGACTATAGTGAAAATATACTCAATAGGAAAGTATATGTAGAATCTATACAGAATTGTATGCAGTCGTGGGGAGGGAGGGAGGTAGTGGGGGGTGGGTGGGGAGGGAGAAAATCGCAATTGTATGGCAGTGATTGTTAAACATTAAAAAAAATAAAAAAAAAATAAAAATAAATGTTTAGAAGCCTTTTTTTTTTATTATTAAAAGTCCATTTTTCCCCCTTGTAGGATTATCTCAGATTTTCTGGGTTCGTTTCTTTTGGTGTAAGTCCCCACCTTTTGCCCTTTGGTATGCCATTCCATGCTCTCCACTTCTTTGTGGTGGTAGCTGCCAAATCTTATGTGAACTTGATTTTCTTTCCTTTATCACTCTCATTTCATTTATAATATCATTTTAATCCCCTTTTTAAAAAGGTCTTTCATGATTTATTCTGTGAATTCTTATTGAAGTTTTTGGCAAACTGTTTTATTTGTAGTCGTTTTGGAGTTCTTGCCTAGGTTTGTGTCCTGGACATCCCTAGCATCATAATAATGGTATATCCTTTGCTTACTCATTCTTCTTTCTTAGCAATCTGCTCTGAGTAATCCAGCATGGCTAGCCTAGCTGTGAACTCTGAGGGCTGAGTCTGTGATCCTGGCTCTACCCGGAGACGTTGTTCAGCTGAGGTCCTGGATGAGGTGACGGAAACGAAGACCCACTCTGAGTGAATCTGTACTCAGGGATAAGTCCATGCAGTCCATGCTCCCTCTGGGAGACATTAGGCAGCTGGTCTGAGCCAAGGAAAGAGTACAACATTAGCTCTAGATATCGTCATGTGACTGGCCTAACTCTGCCCTAAGTCTGTTCTCCTGGTCCCTCTGACAGACGCTGAATTTGCTGGCCTTGGTTTGGAGCTGAGTTAATCAGTCTGGGCATCATGAAGCTGCTGGCCTAACTTGGAGCTCTGAGCACTGACTCTCTGATCCTAGTTCCACAGTTCTTGCCCTGGTCGCTCACCTGTAGGCCACATTTGTGATCTGGGGCTAGAAAGATGAGCCTCTGTGGCTTCTCCTGAATTTCCCAATGGCTACTCAGTTTACCTTCTTCTTAGATCATGTTGGGGAGTTGTCATGGAACTGAGCTGTACTCCTTCCTCCTACTCTGTGGATTCCCCCCAGCTCACTTTCTTAAATGTAAGAGGAGAATATGGTTCAGCTACCTTCATGTTCTATAGCAGTGGTACAAGGCAACAGCACAGTGCCTATTTCATCTGAAAGCTTTGAAAATTACCAAAGTAGTTTTGGATCTGTGTCAGGTTTCATAGTAATCACTGTGTGCTAGGGTTGAAATGAAACATTTTGGGCCTTTAGGCATTTTTCATCCTACATGAAAATAACTTTGCTCAGGGAAAGAAGCTCTGTGTGACGTACATGATGCAGTAGATGGTGTCAGGGGAACAGAGTAGGAGGTAAACACCAGTTAAATGTGCTCCATCCGGGTGTGCCCTGAAGTTAGAACAAGTCTGGCCCCATTTTGTGTTCTTTCTCATTTGCCATTTATCATATCTCTCCTTGAGGAGGATGAATAGATAGGAAGAGAGGACTGGAGACCAGCCCATACAAGGATCGCTAGAAGCAAAGAGGAATGTTTGGTCAGGAGAAGAAACAACGCAATGGGGACATGATTGCTGTCTAGAAATATTTGTCATGTGGAAGATATTTATTCTACTTGGCCCCAGAGGGAAGAACTAGGAACACTGAGCATATATTACAGGGAGGCAGATTTTATTTCAATGTAATGAAAAATGTCCTGATAATTAAGAACTGTCCACAAGAACAAGAGACCACTATGAGAAATGGTGGGCTCCTTATCACTGAAAGGGAAGACCTTCCAATGGAGACTGGCTGGCAACTTGTAAGGGACTTTGCAATGGCAATTCCTGTTTACATGCATGGTAAATTAAGTGACCTCTAAGGATCTTATTACCTCTTTGTTTCTGAGTTATTTAAAAATTCTCTGCACAGATCACCATGGAGAAAGGATCCCTTTATCATTCAGAAATAGATTAATGCAAAATTCTGTGCAGTAATTGTTGGCCCTTCTCTTTCCCTGGAAATTGTAGCTTCCTTACTTGGCAAAAGAGAAAAACAAAAAAGATCTATCTTGATCCTTCTTGTTTTTTGACATTTTCTAGATGTATAAGAAATACCTCTGTCATTTTTCCATTTTCAGAGTAGGAGAATGTAGGAATATAATAGTATATGAGATGAAGGAAGAATGTGTCAGTGAAACAACTGAAGAGCTTATCAGATCCCTGGCTTTTACCAGAATTCAATTCAGCATTTCAACACACATTTATTAAACACCACTGTGTACATAATGGGATGCTAGACATTGGGAGAGATACAGCATTAAGATATGACACAGTTCTCATGCTGGTGAAATTTGCAATATAGTAAGGGGAATGTGACTCGTACAAAAATAACTATAATACAAAAATATGCCAAAAGCAGGGGGGGGGGGGTCATGTCTGACTTGTGAAATGAAGGAAATCTTTGCAGAGGAAGAGATATTTGAGTTGTTTTAGGTATAGGTAAGAGTTCAAAGGTGAATGGGGGGGGGGGAGGCATTCCAGGCATCGGGGTAGATGAAATCAGTGAGGGGATATTTGGGGAATAGGCAGTAGTACAGTTTGGCTGAAGCAAAATAGCACCTGGAGGGGAAGAACACAATAGAAAGCTGAAAAGACAGAGAGTGGTACCAGAGGGCCCTGAGTGCTTAGGCATTTGTGCATTACTTAGTAATCAGCAGGAAGCCATTGAAGTGTTTGAGGCACTCTTGAGTGACATGCCTAAGGAAGAACAGTCTGTAAGCACTGGGAAAGATGGCGGCCAAAGGGGAGTGTATAGAGATAGAAAACCTTCCTATGACTCTATCTTCCACCTTCTGCTGTGCATATCCTCTGAGGGAACACAGTGAGGCACTCAGCAAGAGACTTCCCTGTGCCCCAAAGTGACTTCCCCTGGTGCCTTCCTGCTGCACTGTTCACATCCTTAGATGAGAGGAAGATCCAGATTTTCTTCAGACTGCCCACCTTGTATCCCCTGCTGTATGAGGACCCCAAGGACATGCAGCAGGGAATCAGGCTGGGCCAACTTAATTCTGTGCCAGCACAAGATAACTCTCCCCTCCCACTACCAGCCTGATCTCCCAAACATGACAAAGTTTGCTCCTCTGGTTCAAAGAGAAGCAACCTTCTCTTTTGAGGCCTTCTATCTCCTATTGCACTTGGACCTCGAGGGAAGAGAAAGTAGAAAGTTGGTGGGGAATGGGGCTTCCTTCTTCAGGTGAGCAGGTTTGACGTTCAGCTCCTGTGGTGATGTTTCCTGCCAAGTCTCCAGCCGTCAGAAGGAATGAGACTGACCATGTGACGGTGAACCTTCCATTTCTTGCTGCATTTGTCTGTCTCTATCCTCCACTGAAAAGAGTATTAAATCCACTCTATGATGAACATTCTCACATCTGGTCATACTCTGCACATCCCAGTGATTCTGAACCCATCTCCACCATGTGATTCCTTCGTCCCATCCCCTCAACCCTCACACCCCCAAAATTCAATCAAACCCTGCCCTCTGGAATGCCTGTTCCATAGGTAACAAATGTCCCTTCATCTTAAGTCTTTTCCTCTCCTACTCCTTCCATCTGTAGCTATTACTAAAATGTGGCTTCCCTCTGATGACCCAGGCTCCCTTGGCTACTCTTTCCAATTCTGGCTGCACCTTCACTCGTTCTTCTCAGTTTACTGATTGAATTGAGGGGAGCTGGAATACTCCTTGCTCCATATTGCCTTTTCCAGGTTCTCTCCCTATCTGCATCACTCAGTAACCTCTCCTCCTTTGAGGTTCATACTGTTCATCTTTAACACCCAATCAAAATACTGATAGCTGTTGTCCACTCCAGGTCACTTCCTTTCCTTCTTCAATGTGTTCAATTTTTCATCCCCCCCCAATTCCTGCCCTTGGACTGGGGAACTTAAGAATACATACTGATTCTCCCCCAAACACCCTAACCGCTCAGTTCCTCCACCTATTCACTTCTCATAACCTCCACCCCACCTCATCCACACACAAAGATGGTTGTACCCTTGATCTTTCCATCACCCACAAATGTACTACTTTCATGTTCAAAAATTCTGAACTTTCTTTATCCAACCAAAATCTATTATTTTTCTACCTCTTCCTTTGCCTTCCATTATAAAAGCTTGCTCTTGGTCCATACCATGCCTTCCAATCCTTTGACCCCTCAGTTGTCTCCCCGGTTATCTCCCCTGCATTAGCTACTCTCTGCTCCTCTCCCCTTATGGACCCTCTTGGTAACCAAATTCAGTTTTACACTGACCTCTTTTTGAGTCCCTAAACTCCTTATCATTTTGTCAGTTGCCCTACCACGTCTCAGCCTTCACTCCTACACACACGCTGTGGGTGAAGGTAGAGAAAATCATGAAGTTGTTTTGATTCATGCTACATAACCTTAAATGGGCCCTCACCACCTCTAGATAATCCTCCTATACATCCCATATTAATTCACTAACCCACTCTCCACAGTGGCCCTTCCAAACCTCTTCATCTTTCCTCAGATATTTTATGGCTCTCCCTTTCTCCTGTCCCCAACCTTCTCAACTGAGAACCTGCCTAGTATTTTACAGAAAAATTTGAGGCCATTTTCTAGGAACTCCTTTTTCTCACTTCTTCCTCATCTCTCATCACTCAGATGCATACTGCCACTCTTCTCCTCCACTTCTGTCTAGCATGACAAGGTATCCTTACTCTTTACTAAGGCTAAGCCCCTACCTGCTCAAGAGATCCCATTCCACCTTATCTCTTCCAACAGATCACCTCCTCTACCATTAGCACTCTGTCACTTATTTTCATTTTCTCCTTATTTCCTAGCTCGTTCCCTCTGCCTCTATACATCCATATGTCTCCACCATTCTTTTTTTATTTTTTATTTTTTTAATGTTTAACAATCACTGCCATACAATTGCGATTTTATCCCTCCCCACCCACCCCCCACTACCTCCCTCCCTCCCCACGACTGCATACAATTCTGTATAGATTCTACATATACTTTCCTATTGAGTATATTTTCACTATAGTCATGCTATGTAGTCAGACTAAGATAAATGAAAGAATCCGTATAACAAATCAGAACATGATACACAAACAGATACACATACACAAACATGATCTGCTACATTATGTGAGTGACTTCCATATTTCTCTCTCTGAGTGTGGAAGGCATTTTGCCTTGAGGTCCACCAGTGGGATTTTTTTTTTTTTCAGAAGTTCTTGTGTTATTACAAAAATCTAAGTCTACCAGAAAAAACTCTCACACACTGTGGTTGTTGCTGTGCATAAAGTTCTCCTGGTTCTGCTCCTTTCACTCAGCATCAGGTCATATAAGTCCTTCCAGGCCTCTCTGAAGTCTTCTTGTTCATCATTTCTTATGGCACAATAGTACTCCATTACATTCATATACCATAATTTATTCAGCCATTCCCCAATTGATGGACATCCCCCTGACTTCCAGTTTTTGGCAACTACATAGAGTGCTGCTATAAATATTTTTGTACATGTGGGACCCTTTCCCATTTTTATGATCTCTTGGGGATATAGTCCTAGTAGCGATATTGCTGGGTCAAAGGGTATGCACATTTTTGTAGCCCTTTGGGCATAGTTCCAAATTGCTCTCCAGAATGGTTGGATGCGCTCGCAGCTCCACCAACAATGAATTAGTGTTCCAACTCTCCCACATCCTCTCCAGCATTTATCATTTTCTTGTTCTGTCATGTTTGCCAATCTTATAGGTGTGATGTGGTACCTCAGAGTTGTTTTGATTTGCATCTCTCTAATCAATAGTGATTTAGAGCATTTTTTCATATGATTATAGATAGCTTTAATTTCTTCCTCTGAAAATTGCCTGTTCATATCCTTTGACCATTTATCAATTGGGGAATGATTTGTATGATTATACATTTGGGTCAGTTCTCTATATATTCTAGAAATGAGGCCTTTATCCCCGAGCTTAGCTGTAAAAATTTTTTCCCAATTTACTACATCCCTCCGGATTTTGGTTGCATTGGGTTTGGTTGTGCAAAAACTTCTCAGTTTAATGTACTCAAAGTTATCCATTTTGCATTTCATAATGCTTTCTATCTCTCCTTTAGTAAAGAATTCTTCCCTTCTCCATAGATCTGATAAATACACTATTCCTTGCTTCTCCAGTTTATTCATGGTATCAATCTTTATACCTAAATCATGTACCCATTTGGACTTTATTCTTGTGTGCGGTGTCAGGTATGGGTCTATGCCTAATTTCCGCCACACTGTTATCCAGTTTTCCCAGCAATTTTTGTCAAACAATGAGTTCTTATCCCAGAAGCTGGGGTCCTTGGGTTTATCAAACAGAAGGTTGCTATATTCCTTGCCTACTGCATCTTGAGTGCCAAGTCTATTCCACTTGTCTACCTCTCTGTTTCTTAGCCAATACCAAGTAGTTTTGATAATTGCTGCTTTATAGTACAGTTTGAGGTCTGGTAGCGCTAGGCCACCTTCCCAGGCATTTCTTTTCATTAGTCCCTTTGATATTCTGGACCTTTTGTTTTTCCAAATGAATTTTGATATTATTTTATCCAGCTCTAGAAAGTAATTGTCTGATAGTTTAATTGGTATGGCACTAAATAAGTATATTAATTTGGGTAGAATTGTCATTTTTATTATATTAGCATGGCCTACCCATGAGCAACTAATGTTTTTCCACTTACTTAAATCTGACTTTATTTGTGCAAAAAGTGTCTTGTAATTGTGTTCATATAGTCCCTGGGTTTGTTTTGGCAGGTAGACTCCTAAGTATTTTATACTGTCTACCCTAACTTTAAATGGGATTTCTCTTTCTATCTCTTGCTGTTGGACTTTGTTGCTAATATATAGGAATGCAGAAGATTTGTGTGGGTTTATTTTGTACCCTGCAACTTTGCCAAAGTTGTTTATTAATTCAAGTAATTTTTTACTTGAATCTCTGGGATTCTCTAGGTAAATCATCATATCATCTGCAAAGAGTGATAACTTAGTTTCTTCTTTGGCTATTCTAATTCCTTGAATATCTTTATCTTGTCTAATTGCTACAGCTAACATTTCTAGTACCATATTGAATAATAGTGGTGATAATGGACAACCTTGTTTCACCCCTGATCTTATGTCTCCACCATTCTTAAAAAACCCTCATTTGATGATTCCATCACTGCTATATGTCTTCTGCCCTTCCTGGCTAAACTCCTTGACAAGGCCATCCATAATAGGTGTTTACACTTTTTTCTCCTCTCACTCTTTTCTTAGCTCTTTATAGTCTGGTTTCTGACCTCATCATTCCTCCAAAGTTGCCAATGATCTCTTAGTTGCCAAATCCAGTGACTGTTCTTAGTATTCATTTTCCACGACCTCTCGGCAGCCTTTAACAGTGTGGCTCACTCTCTCCTCCTTCATACTCTCTTTTCTCTAGACTTTCAGGACACCACTCTCCCTCCTGGTTCTCCTCCTGCTCACCCAACTGCACCTTCTCAGGCTCCTTTGCTAGATGCTCATCTAGATCATACCCTATATATGTAGGTGTCCCACTGAGTTCTATCCTGCACCCTTGTCTTACTGCTTTCGTTGTTGATCCCATCAGTGCCTATGGATTTAATGACCCTTTCTATGCTAATGATTCTCAGATTCACCTGTCCTGCCCTAACTTCTCTGCCATCTAGTCTCACATCTTCAACAGCCTATTAGGCATCTTGAATTGGAGGGTCCAGGAGATATCTTAAACTCAACCTGTCCAAAACTGAATTCATTCTCTTTTCCTCCAAACCTTCCCTCAATCCTAACCTTCCATATTACTGTAAAAGACAACTTTCTTCCTGGTCACCCAGGCTTGAAACCTAGGTCTTGTCATCAACGTTTCACTATTTCTCCCCCTCTTCCCCCATATCCATTCCGTCTTCAAGGCCTGTCCAATTGTATCTTCTCAACATCTGTCAGATACATTCCCTTCTCTCCTCTGACATTGCGAGCACTCTAGTGCAGGGCCTCATCCCTTCACACATGAACAGTAGCTTGCTGGTGGGTCTGCCCAAGTCAAACCTTTGCCTACTGCAATCTCTCCTCTTATTTAGCCACCAAAGTGATTTTCCTAAAGCGCAGGACTGCCCATGTGCACACCACCCCCTCCCCCACTCAGTAAATTCCACTGGCTCCCAATCACCTCCAGGATCAAATCCAAAATCCTCTGATTGCCATTCAAAGTCCTTCACAACCTAGCCTCCCCTCCCCCACATTTCCAGTCTTCTTGTCATGTAGTCTTCTACCACTGCTGATGACCTCCTCGTTGTTCCACAAATGACATACTCCATCCCTTGGCTCCCACCAACTTCTCTAGCTGCCCCTCATGCTGACTGGCTTCCTTTTATTCCCAGGTGAAATCCCACCTCCTACAGGAAGCCTTTCCCAACAATATTTTTTTTTGTTCTAGTGCTTCCTTCTCTTAATTCTTTCTCCTTTATTCTGCATGTAGCTTGTTTGTGCATGATTACACTATTAGATTGGGAGCTCCTTGAGGACAGGTACTATCTTTTGCCTCTTTTTGTATTGTCACTTTTTGCTATTAGCACAGTTACTGACATACAGTAGGCACTTAATAAATGTTTATTGGCTGATTAACTAAACGTCCTCATTTCTGTCAGAAGCCTTACCTTCAAGGTGCAGCTGAGGTGAAGCCTTTCCTGATCCCCCCAGTTTTTAGTGTTGTCTCATTAATTACCTTGTATTACACTCACCTGTGTAGAAGCTATGTCACTCCCCTCCCCCTACCAAAATGGGCAGAAGCCAGTGGAGAGGGAGAGATGGAAGATTCATGAGAAAGAGGATGATTGTTTGAGAGAGATCTTAGAAGAGATGGTTGATAGAGAAATCCTTCCACTAGTCTTTGTTTCTCTTGGACACATTCTTCAAGTACCTATTATGCTCCACCTTTACTATTTTACCTGGATTTTTTCCGTCTCTCGAAATTCTTTTATTATTTTTCAGACCCTTTTGATCAGTTGCTGTGACTGTTGCCAAAGACCATTTTTCCCAGTCCCCCAAAATGTTGCCCATTCTAAATAAAAATGCACTTTATCACTTTATTCTCGTATCTTAAGCCACAGTGCAGAAAACCTCATTTTCCTCTTTGACACCACCTACATATCCATCCTTCCAGTTCCCTTTTTCTGCTTCCTCTTCTAAAGTTTCACCCTTTTAGTAGAAGAGATCAGAGCATCACCCATGCCCCCCTACATCCTTGATTCTCTTACCTAGAACTTCAAAGTCACTAGAGTTACAATCTCAGTTGTTTATTTTTTTTGCAATATATTTATTCCTGTATGGATTGGTATAAGCAGAGAAGCATCTATGGGTTTGATGAGCAGTGGTCTTGCCAGGGCTTCTTCATTGAATATTTACAGAATATTTAGAGAATCTTAGAAATAAAAGGGACCTTAAAGTTAATATAGTCCAATATCTCTCTCTGATATTTTCAATATTCTTGACATATAGCCACACAATCTTTCTTGTAATTTAATTCAGTTTAACAAACATTTTATCAAGTTCCTATTTTGCATAAGGCAAGAGGTAGTGTGGTACAGTGGATAGAGATCTGACTAGAGACTTAGGACAAACCTCTGTTAAAGCCTTTTCTCAGCACATATTCCCTGTTTGACCCTGGGCACACCACTTAATTTTTCAGTTCTCCCAGGAAACTTTCTATGCTGTAAATTGTAGAACATTTCCTGATCTTCATTGTTAGTGGGAATTTCTTTACTGTTCTCTGTATGGATAAAAACAAAGGCCTAGAAGGGAAAAAAAAAAGTTTGAGACACAAGGGACCCTACTCAATCTTACTGTAGAGTGGGTCATAAATTTAGAACTGGAGAGGATCCTAGAAGTCATCTATCCCATGACCCTCATTTTACAGTTGAGGAAACTGAGACCTCAAGATGTTAAATGACCTGTTCAAGGTCACACAGCTAGTAAGTAGCAGAGTAGTGTTTTAACATAGTTGCCCTGATGCATTTCTTTATATGGAGCTAAAATTCACATCCCTGTATTTTCCATCTATTTGTCCTAGTTCTATCCTCAGCAGCGATAGAGGCTGTCTCTTACATTTTCCATCATTAGAACCTTTCAGATGTTGGAGGATAGTGTTTACACCCCTCTTCCCATCTTCCTCCCCCCAGTATCCTTATCTCTAGGCTCTAAATAGTATAACTAGCAGATAGTTCTGCGAGGCAGGTTCTGGCTTATAGATAAAGGAATAGCTGTGACCCTTGGGAATTGGGGGGGAGGGGGAGGCTCCCAGTGTGTGGCCACCCTTCCCAGAATTCTTGGTCTTCTTCTTATCAAGGGGAGGGCGCTGAGGGCCAGGGAGAGGGAGATCTTCTCTTGGTCCATGACTGCACTCTGCCTCTCAGTCTCCGGGACTTCACTGAATGCTAGCCACCTTAAGCCCCCTAAATCCGGTTTATTCGTGACTCGGTAGCTTAGGGCTCAGTGGTCCCGAGTCGTGTGGTTCATCAACATCTACTATTTAGGAGCTTGTAAGAGTCATTCTCTTTCATTCAGCTCGGCTTCCATGGAGGAGGGGGAAAATAATTCCTTTTGCTGCTATCCCCAACCTTCAGACCCTGATGGGCCTCCATCTGTTTGGTTACCTAGGTACCACAAAGGTATTCGCTGGCTTCTTCCTTTGCAATCCTCCTGTGGGCAGTTAACGTACAGATGTGCATCACAGAGAAGCTATGTGTGGAACCAGTCAGACTTGGAAAGAGTTTAAACAAACAGAGAAAATCATATAGGAATGCCAGCTTCATTTGGGAAAGGAGCGGGGTTCAGCTTTCATACCCCTTATCTCCAAAGGAGTGACAAGAACCAGCAGCTTCAGTTCCAGCAGCTTCCCATCAGAGGTTGTTGTTTCTTCTTCCCCTGGATGAGCAGGGTTGGGTGTCTGGAGCCAACCACCCAGGCCCCACTTACTGAGCTCTGTTTGATAGCAGATTTGGGGAAGGGCTTCCCCTGTCTGTCTATCTCTGCCTCTGTCTCCCTCTTCCTTTCCCCTCCCCGACTCGTCCAGTGCCCATCATTTATCTCAGCCTCTGTTTGCTCCTTCCCTTTCAGTGCTCTCCCTTCGTCTCCTCCCAAGCCCAGGGTGTCTGAGCTCAGACTCCCAGAAGAATCTCTCCCTGAGGGAGAAGGGATCACAGTGCCTTTGCCTAGGTTACATTTCGCTGAAGCCACAAAGACTTCAGAGAAAGTCTGAGTAACCAGTGGTAATTAGGATCATAGACTTGACCCTGAAGGGAACCTCTGAGATCATTACGTCTAACCCTTTTGTTGCACACAGGAGGAAATTAAGCTGCATGGAGGAGGTGAAGTGATTTGCCCAAGGTTATTGGGGTAGTAAGAGTCCTGTATGGCTTCAAATCCAGCTCCCGTAGTTCTCTTTCCACTGTACCATGATGTCAAATTCATGGCACTGTTCTTCAAGTGACATGGTTTTCTTCTTCCTCCTTTGAATTGCTATAGTTTTTCAATATTCCTCTTATACCAAGCCTAGGATGCCTTTTGTGGGTCCAACCAATGCAGAGTACTCTCAGGATCAGTTATTCAGTCAACAAGCATTTATTAACTGCTTACTGAATGTGCTAAGTGCTAGGGATACAAAGAAAAGCAAACACAGTCTCTGTACTTAAATAGTTTAAGTTCTAAGAGGGAAGCCAGTATGTAAATAACTGGGAGCATACAAGATAGATCCTGAGTAGGTGGAAGGGTATCCTGAGTGGGGAGGGCATGAGCAGATGGAGGAGCCAGGAAAGATCTCTCTTAGAAGGTAGGGTCATAGATTCAGAACGAGACATCTAGTCAAACCCTCTCATGCTAAACAGGCCTTAGCTGAATATGAAGGTAAGTGACTTGTTCAAGCTTACTTAGCTGGTGAACAGTAGAGTTATTGCTATTGTTGTGTTGTCAAAGAGGACCAATGACCTTACATGGGTGATGTCTTGTCTTGCTCAAGAATTGGATTTAACAGAGGCACAACTTTGAAAAGTCGTTGGCCTCATTCTCTCCTTCAGAGTCGTAGAAGTCTGAAGTCCAGTGGCAAGATAGATGTGGTAGATGACTTGGCATTTGTAAATTAAGGTCTTTCCCAGGCCTCAGTTTGTCTGAGCATCACCCATTTGATGATTAAGATCTAGGTGAGAATTGAAACAAAAGATGGCCTAATTTTCCATCACAAAGCTATCATGGGGGGGTGGGGGAAGACCCTCAAAGTTTCTGGGCAGAACAGAAAACCATTACTATATTCTCTCATTCCAAGCTCTTAGAACCTAAACAGTGAGCCATAGTAGAGTTGTGATTTGAACCTGGATCTTTGAGTCCCAACTTTAAAAAAAAGCAATACACTTCATCCATATTTCTGGAGGTTATGTATCTATTACAACTTCTGGATTTTGCATTTGCTTTTGACGCTAGTCAAGTGGAGGTTCTTGGGATTCGTAAGATTCTGAACAGTTGAAGTTTTGACATATTAAGGATATCCTTTATCTATAACAATAATGATTGTTAGCATTTATATAGACAGCACTTGAAGGTTTGCAAGGTGCTTTACATGTGTTGGGTCATTTGATCCTCACAATAACTGTGAGGTAGATGGTGTTATTATTTCTATTTTACAGATTTCTACAGAATTTTATTTTTCAGATGATTATACCATATAGATTCTTAATAGATATTTTTTGATTGATATGCCAGTTCAAAAAATCAGCAAAAGAAAAGTGGTTGGTGCTTTATTATTGAGACAACAGAATTAGTTCCAATGAAGTTGGACTTTCTGATCTCAAAGTACTTCTGTTTGTGAGTATTTCCTGCAACGAAGCAGACCCCTACCTAATATTGTGGTAAACAGCTCTTGTGAGTGGTTCTGATTCTTGGGCAATAGCATGTTTCAGGCCCAGACTTGAAATCTTTTCAGCTTGGTAAAAGCAGCCAGATCTTGCTCTCCATTGGCACAGTCTTAAAAGAACTCGGGGTCACTTCCAAACAAACAGGAAGCATCACAATGGGATTTTATTGGAGGATCTCAGAATACACTGAGAAAAATACAAGTTTTTGAGGCAGACCACTCATTTCTTTCATCCCCTGATAATAAATTATGAAAGCATTCCAAATATTTTGCAACTTTTTTTCTGCCCTTAAGTCACATATCTAAAGTAGTGTAGTAGTAAAGTAGTTCAGCAAATATGGAGGGGTGATGTAATTTCAGAGACCTTGTCCTGGGGCGCTCCCAATCCCTTGTCACTTCAGCCAAATCTTCTACTTCTATCACACTTAAATGGTTACCCATAGGTCATCTCATTTGATTCTCACACCAACCCCATGATAGAGGATTGGTGGGTATTATTTACCCACTTTGAATAGATCAGGAAACTGAATTTCAGGAGGGTTAAATGATTTTTTCAAGGGTCTATAGCTCATAGATGGCAGAGCGAGAACTCTAACCCTGGAATAAGGATTCCAAATCCAGCCCTTTCCCCCCACTCTCTGTTCCTGGGGCTTCTCGGAATTTAGTCTAACTCCAATGAACAGTTTGATTTGCAAACTTCACTGCATATGTGTTCTGAGAGGTCAGACCAAGGGGAGAGCAAGAATCCTTAGCAAGGCAATGGGCTGCTGAAGCAAACAGAGCTTCTAGGATTTTTTCCTCTTCTTTTGATGAATAATATTTTATTTTTCTATTAAAATAGTTCTTCCTTGAACTTAGGGGAGAATGCTCTGTTAGTGATGTTCTTTTTTGCATTAAATGCATGCTATTCATTCCTTATGGTAGGAAGAAGGGTTTGAAACATGGTAAATACTTTTTAAAACTACTCTCCCCTAACTTGGCAGACAGCAAACAGATAGGCCAAAGGATACGGGTATCCTCATAGTGAACATGGAGTTCCCAAAGCATTTCTCAGGGATATTCATGTGAAGGATAGAGGAAAAGTGCTGTAGTTTTAAGAACCAAACAAATCTATTTCTCTCTACCTGCACTTGTAGGTATGCCTGTAAATCCTCAGGAAAGGAACATTTAGTCAAAGTCCTAGCATGCCTCCCTTGCAGAGAAAATTATTGAATATTGTATAAAATGCCCTTTTATCCATTTTGTTCGGGCTATACACTACTAGGAGGACTGCTTCTTTTCTTCTGTAGCCTCTATTTCCGTCTTGTTACTTTTCAATAACATCCATCTCTTTGTGACTCTGTGGACCATAATACACCAAAACTGCCCATGGTGTTTTCTTGGCAGAGATACTCGAGTGATTTACCATTTTCTTCTCCAATAGACTTAGGCAAACAGAGGGTAAGTGACTTATCAAGGTCACACAGCTAGTAAGTGTTTGAGGCTGAATTTTAACTCAGGTCTTCCTGACTCCAGTCCTGGTACTCCGTCCACTGAGCTGCCTAGCTACCTGCATTTCCCTCTTAACTCCCTTCTGTTCTTTACCTCTGTATACAAGTCAGCCTTCATACATTCTTCAAACCTGAATGAGCCCATGACGCCCCAGACCACCTCTCCACCTTGTCCCAGAGCAGATGCCTTCTCCCATCAGACACCCCCCCAGCCTTCAACCCCCTCAGATCCCTATTATGTGTCATGTTGCCCCCATAAGAATGTAAACTTGATGCCAGAGACTTTCTTCTTGTTGGTATTCGTAACCCCAGCAGCACTTAGCACAGTGCCTTGTAACTGCCTAATAATGCTCTAATCTAATATCTATCTGTCCGTCATTCTCTTCTCTCAGACACTATCTTCTTACATTTTCATGATGGATCTAATTGACCGCTCCTCAGTCTTCTTTGCTGAATCTTCCCCCAAACCATTCCTGCCAACAGTTAGTGCCACCCAAGGCTCTGTCCTTGCCTGTCTTCTCTTCTCCCTCAATACTGTTTTGCTCCCATTATTCAAATGTCATTTTTTATTATCCATGGACCTCCTTTCCTAATCCTAACCTCCCCCTTCTCCCAGTCTTGAGCAAAATGTCTCATAGATATCTTAAACCCAGCATGTACAAAACGGAACTCATTACCTTCCCCTTTATGCCCTTCCCCTTTTTGTACCTGCCCTGTTACTGTGGAGGGTACCACCATCCTTCCAGTCATGCAGGCTCACCACCTAGGCATCATCTTCACCCTCTCCCTGTGTCTCCCTCTCCCATATCCAATCTACTGCCATAACCTGTAGCTTCTGCCTTTGAAACATCTCTGGTGTGTGCTGTCTCCTGCCCTCTGACTCTGCTACCACTCTGATGTACCTTATGTACAGGCACAAGCCAAGAAGCTGCTAAAACCAGCAGAGGACTGTCTCAAGTCTCTACCCACTTCCATCCATCTGGGCTCAAATATAAAATCCTCTATTTAGTCTCCAAAGTCCTTCCTAACCCTACTCCCCTCTACTTTTCCAGCCTTCCCACACCTTCCTCACCTTTGTTTGCCACATGATGGTCTAGCTTCTGGGTTTATGAATTTTCGTTGGCTTCCTTCAGGTCCCAGCTATAATCCCATATGTTCAAGGAACCTTCCCACTCCCCTGTAATGCAAGTACTGTCTCTCTGTTATCTTTGGGTTCACCTCAAGCTATATTGATAGCTTGTTTTACATAGTTGTTCCTTATTAGATTGTGAGCTACTGGAGAGCAGGAACTGTCTTTTGTCTTTCTTTGTATCCCCAGAGCTTAGCACAGTGCCTGGCACATGGGAGACACTTAATAAATGCTTGTCGACTTGTTTTCTTGGTTTGACCATCTCAAGAAGACCAGTGGCGAACTCATCCAGGTAAGTAATGGGGTTTTGCCCTTTTGTATTTTGGCATGATCTCCAACTTGAAGTACTTTCCTGGATACTCATTCAGAACAACTCCTTTACCTCCTAATAATTCTATCCACTGACTTATCGTCATGGAAATTTCCCAGTTTTCCTTGGGACTTGCTTAAACAAAATTGTAAGTTTTTCCAGTCCCCATTTTTTGCCAGACAGCTGACACTGTTAAGATAATGCCTTTTTTTGTATTATCACAGTTTCAATCACATTCAGTACTTGCAATAATCTTGCATGATAATATCATATTCCTCACTTTCAGATAAAGAAATGGAGTCTCCAAGTAGTGAAATGCATTGACCAAGAGTGCAGGGTTTATAAGTGACTAAGTCAGGACTTGAACCCAGGCCTGCTGGAATTCTGGGCCAGTACAGTGTCTATTAGAAGACTTTGACACTGAAAGCCCATTCCAACTTGTTCTCTTCTGTGCATACCCATTCCACCCCTGTCAATACTTCGCCAACGGGCTAGTAGTCGTTCATTTTAGTATTATGCTTTTAGGCCCACGATACACTTTCCTCATAACAACCTTGAGCTAGGTAGTATAAGTATTGATGTTTTAAAAAATCTAACTATTACTATATTGTATTATAATAAATTTATACCTTATTCATTTCTGACTGTATCCTTAACTTCCTCCTATCTGGGAGTTATCCCTTGTAACCAGATTTTTTTTAAAAGGGGGGAAAAAACAGCTCAGCAAAACCTGCCCACATTTCACTTGTGCCTGACAATAAGTGCAGTGTTCCGCGCCAGTATTCCCCCACCTCTGAAGTGAAGTGAGGGTAGGCTTTTCTCAGAGCCAGACTCAGTCCTCATAGTTAGGGTGCAACATTCTAACCTTCATTTTGAAAATTTTCCTATAAAGTCTTGTTTCACGGCCTCATTAGGGCGTAGAAGGGAACCTGGGTCTTGAAAACCACACCATACTCTAAGATAAATCTTGGCAGGTATTACTACCAAACTGGAAGGGCTTGGCCTATGGACTGGGAGACAAGAATGGATGCCTGTTGCCTGGGCTAAGATGGGAAAGGCTGAGTAGTAGGGAAAGGAGTCTTCAAACCTGCAGAACATTGGATAATTTTATAAAAAGGGAAGTAAAGCTCAGAAGGGCTGTTACTTGCTCATGGACAAATATTTAGTGAGTATGTAAAGAGAAGATTCGAACACAGATCCGATCTAGCCCTCCTTCCATCTGACCATCTGTTGTTTGGATTGAGATAGTTCTCTGTCCCATTATCTTCAAAGTTGAGATACTTTGCATTCCAAGGTGATGATTGTTAGCTGATTAAATAAACTAATCAAATCCCAATTTCTGCCTGAATTATCTCTGAGATTATCGGCAATTTATCCTGTATATATCTTGTTCATAGTTGAGGGCCGGGATTATGTCTGCCTTTCTTTGTATCTCCCAGTACTTAGCACAGGGCCTGGCAAATGTTGTGTTGTTGAGTCATGGATGACTCTTTGTGACCCCGTTTGAGGTTTTCTTGGCAAAGATACTGGAGTGGTTTGACAATCCCTTCTCCAGGTCATTTTACAGATGAGGAAACTGAGACAAGCAAGGTGAAGTGTCTTGCCCATGGTCACGTAGCTAGTAAGTGTCTGAGGCCAGATTTGAACTCAGGAATATGAGTCTTTCTGACTCCAAACTGGGTATTCTATCCACTGTGCCACCTAGCTGCCCTGCCTGGCACATAATGACCACTTAATAGGTACTTTTTGACTTAATGAGTATATAGGTTGAAAGGTAGTCAAAGAAATGGATTGGCCTCCTAGCGTCCTCCCCCCTCAGTGCTTTCACATGGTCTCCATTAGACAAAACCTCTGCTTTGTTGTCTAAACTATTAACGATTTGGATTGCTATGAGGGGAAACTGAGCTATCAAGCCAAAGAGGAGACTATTTTTCTACAGGCAGGATTGAATTACCTGCAAAAATGTTTAGGCCCACAGCCCCCTACACAGTGAGATTTGTGGGGGAGCCACAAGGCCCTGCCACTCGGAAAAACATCTTCCCTTTGGCTTAACAATAGGAAGAGAGTGTTCTGAAAAACATTGTTTCTTTCAAAGTTCTACTAAGTACTTTGAGCTCTTTGGAGCAGAGGTAGTCCAGAATCCAAAGCAACCAATGAAAATATTCTATGTTGTTTTATGGATTAGGACATGCTTGGTACAGAAAGATGTAGACAGGCTGTACATTCACTGGCATGACCTTTTCTACCCTATGTACTTTCTTGTCTATCAAGATCAGTTGGGCAATCCCTGTCTGGAAGCAAGTTTCTTAAGAACTGGTTGGAGCCAGTCATCTTGGTAAGAGGAACCAATTATGAAACCACCCCTGGAGGATATTTACTTTACTGTAGATTTTCAAGATGCACTAAAAGGCTCAGCCACTTGAAAATAAAAATGTTCCTCCCCTTCTGCTCTTACCTAGTTACCCCAAAGGCAGAGACTATTGTTTAGATGCAAAGGCAGAGGGACTGGTAGAGACTATTTGGGGTTTCTTTCTTTGAAGCTGATCTAATTTTTAAGTGGATACTTTTGTAGCTGTCAAAGTGTGCCTACTATTTTCAGCTGGATTGACCCAATGTATAACATCTATTATGTGACAAAGACTACAGGATGGGATGCAGGAGGGTTAGAGATAGTTATAGAAGACATAAACCCTCAAGGACAGTCATATGTTCAAAAATGAGAAGGAGCCTGAAGATTAATCTTGTCCATTCTCCATACAGATGGAAAACTGTCAGATTGCAGAGTACAAGTAAACAGTAATCAAGCTTTTAATAGGGCCAGAGGGCCATGTGGCATTTGGACAATCAGAGTCCGCTGTTCAGGACATCCCCTTTTATTGATGTTTTTCTCCAAGCAGTTGTGTTAGGGTCACAGGGCCTCTGTTCACGTTCAGAGAGCTAAAGATTGTCATACGGCTATTGGTGTTTTATTAGTAGATCTCTACTATGGGCAAGAAAGCTGTGGTAAGTACTGAGTCATAAGAGCTCACACTTTTTATAGGGTTTTCAGGTTTACGAAGACCATTTCTCACAACCACCCTGTGAGATTGGTAATGGTGCAGGGAGCATTATTTCTGTTTATAAAAGACACAGACAGAATCTGAGTCCATGGGCCTGAGTCAGTGTCAAAGCTGGAACTGGAATTTGGGTCTCTGGCCTTCAAGATTTCTCTTTGCTATATGCCACTCTGGGTCTACAACCGTACACAGACTGCTAAAATATAATACCTACTTTTAAAGAATTTACAAGTAAGTGTGGATGGAGAAAAGTACATAGGAAGGGATGATAAAAGCTGTGATACAGAATAGAGAGCAAGAATTTTGCTGCCTTAGTTTTGTAAGTTCAACCTTTCAAACTTAGTTTGTAAGTTGAAGTTTCTAACCACCCTGTTTGTCTCAGTTTCCTCATCTGTAAAATGAGCTAGAGAAGAGATTGTCAAACCATTCCGGTATCTTTGCCAAGAAAACCCCAAACCGGGTCACAAAGAGCCATCCATGACTGAACAATACATTTGCCAGGCCCTGTGCTAGGTACTGGGAGATATACAACTTAGCCTTTGCTGATCATTTTCAAAATTGTATCATCATCTATAACAGGGCTTCAATCCCTGTCCAGACCCTAGAGGTCCAAAAGACCTCATCCTCGCCTAGGGGTGAAGTGCCTGGTTTTTGTTAGCTGTGTGTGGTGGCTAGGACTAAAGCTCTGTCTGTAGGTTCTAATATGGAAGACCTTTGAGTCTATGTAATAAATAATAATAGTTTGTTGTTGTTTTCAGCCATGTCTGACTCTCTGTGACCCCATTTGGGGTTTTCTTGGCAAAGATACTGGAGAAGTATGCCATTCCCTTCTCCAGCTCATTTTACAGATGAGGAAACTGAGGTAAATGGGGTTAAGTGACTTGCCCAGGGTCACACAGCTAGTAAGCATTTGAGGTTAAATTTGAACTCAGGTCTTCCTGACTCCAGGCCCCAACCTCTATCCACTGTGCTATCTAGTTGCCCCCATAATGATAATTAGTATTTGTACAATGCTTTAAGGTTTGCAAAGTGCTTTTCTGGTATTATCTCCTTTTGCCCTTACAACAACCCTGAGAGGTAGCTGCAGATTTTACCCCCATGTTGCAGATGAGGAAACTGAATGACTTGCCCTGGATCACACAGTTGGTTAAGTATCCAAGGCAGGATTTGAATTTAGGTCTTCCTGACTCAAAGTCTGGCACTCTATCCACTGCCCCACCTAGCCACTTCTAAATTATAACAAATAGATGTGAGGGGTTGTTCCTGAAGGGATAAACCCTGAAGCTAGTCATGAGGAGCCACAGAGGGTGGAGCATCTTTCAGCTGAGACTGTGGGACCAAAAGAAGAAAATGAGACCAAAGAGATGACTTAGATCACTGAGGCCCAGAAGAGCAGCCATGCCCAACAGAAAGCAAGTCCCATGAGAGCAGAGTGTGCCCTAGCTGGAGGGAACAAAGTGTTTTATTTCAGTGTTTCTTCTTTGTTCTTGTAAATGTGTCAGTGTAAACTGTGTAAAATGTATTGTAAACTATGGTTTTGAATGGGTGTGAATCCTCAGGTACCTTGGACCTGGGTAGCTTTTCTGTCTGGGCACTCCATGTGTGGCAGAGGAGTATCCTGGGTACTGTCGGACAAAGTCTATTATGAAGTAACATGTCAAAGTGTTGGGAAGGTAAAAGTTTAAGAAGTGATTGAAGTTAGAGGAGGAGGGAATTAGGGATGGCTTCTTTCCTGTAACTAAGCTTTTTATCCTCTGCTGTCTTTAGATGGCATAGGTTCCTAAAGTGGGTGATACAGCCCCCTGGGAGCTTTGGAAGATGGGGGGCAGTAGTAGTCTCTGGTGTTGAAGAAAAATAAGGAAAGAAGAAAATTTTGAAAAACTTTTCATCCATGTTTCATCTGTTGTGCAACACAGTTAAAGTTGTAGCGATTACGTTATTTTCCAAATAAACCAACAAAATGCAAGTGTAACTGATCAGAGGTCATCTGCTGGCAGGTCTTAACAATCAGCTATTGTCAGGTGAGCTTATCACACATTGTTGGGAAGTCCAGCATGCATCAGCAAGAATATGTGCATGTTATGACTTGTTTACAGTATGATACTAGAATGAAATGATGCAATACCGCATCCTCAAAATTTCAATGCTGGAAAAAACCCACAAATTTACAACAAATTATTAAATTGAAATGCATCTTTTTTTTAAAAAGCATCTTATATTTTTTTGAAATGATGCAAATTTTAAAAAAATCATTAAAGGGTTTTTAAATTATTCCCAGGGGAGTGCTGAGTAATTTTTTTTTAAAGGGGGCTGTAGGCTGAATAAGTTTGATCTAGATAGAAGATTGTTTCTTTGTATCTGGAGGATAGCTCACAATGGAGTGGAGGGGGATGGAGGAGGGTTTTTCTTTCAGGATCTAGGTGGCAGATGAGTTGTGGTGGTGGTGGTGGTGTTCATCCTTCATTGTCAAAGAAGACCATGCCATCAGAGAAATGATGACATGACTTGCACTTGACTTTGTTTTGGGTGAAGGAGGACTGTGCAGGTCACTAGCCTCACATCTCATCTGGAACCATCTGAATCCAATGACCTGATATTCATCAGGATGACTGGAGATGACCCAGGACACACTGGGAGATATTCATTAAGGGTGAGGTAACACCCATTGAGTATTTGAGGCATGGACTGGGAGAAACCGTGAGGCCAGGGCTCTAGAAAGCTCCTGCAGCATCTTCCTCGGTTGGGCCTGGTCACTTACCTCGACATATGTAAAACTGAACCAAAGCAAACTAAAAATGAAATGTAACAATGTAACAATGTATCAAATGTAACAATGTATCACTCCAAATGAGTGGTGGAGTCTAGAGATGGTGTGATATAATGGTTTAAGTAATGGACTTGAAGTCATGACCTGGGTTTAAATTGTGCCTTCAGATACTTATTAGTTCTGGGAATTTGGGCCTGTCACAATCTCTTTGGACAGTGTAAAATGAGGGTGTTGGACATAATGACCCCTAAGATCTTTTAGTTCTAAATCTATAATCCCATGACCATAAATAGGAGGAAAGAAAGATTATTGTGGATAAGATGTGGTCACAAAAGGCTTCGTGGGCAGAATGGAATGAATGTTGTCAGCAGGGCCAAAGGAGATGCCTTGGGCATTCTGAGTAGGCCTGGTATAAGTGGGGAGCTGGTATAGTGAAATGATCACACCTGCATATGTATACAACTATGTGCGTGCATGTAGACAGACATGGATAGGGCATTTATTAAGTGTGCCAGGAACTATGCTAAACACCAGGTGTACAAATAAAAACAAGCATGAAAGTCCCATCCCTGGTGAAGCTTAAATTCTAATGGAGAAAGGTAAGAAATAAGGCATCCCTGGAAAGCAGAGGTGGAGAGAAAGGTTGTACCATCAAAAGAGAGGAGGAGAGAAAGGAGGATGGTGCCCTCAAAAAGGGCATTTGTAGAAACTAGAAACCATGGGAAGTAGTGGTATGGGAGGCCTGGAGCCCAGCAAAGTAAGGCAAACAGCTCAAGCAGGAGTGGGGAACCTGTGGCCTTCCAGGTCCTCAAGTGTGGCCCTCAGTGAAAGGGCCATAGTTGAGGACCTAGAGGACCATATGTGGTCTTGAGACTATGTCAAAGGTTCCTTTTGAGGACCTAGAGGGCCATATGTGACCTTGAGGCCACAGGTTCCCCACCCCACCTATCAGAACCCAGGGAGCTGGGCTAGATTCCAGATTTCTGACATCATAGAGATGGTCTAAGAGGACCATCCTGAAGATATTGCAGAAAGGAGGGAGACAAGGTTTTTCAACCTTACCTGGAAGGTTAGGGCTGAACTGTGAATACCAGGTTAAGGAGTATGGATTTTAGATTACAGGAAACAGGGAAACACAGATATTTATTTGAGCAGAGGAAAGAAATGAGGAAAAAAGCTTCTTAGGACAATTAATCTGACATTGGTACTCAGGATGAATCAAAACAGGAAGAATGGTTGGGAGGCTACTAGGACAGTCTGGTCAGAATAAAAAACTGTAAGTTCTTTTAGATTTTCGAAACACTTTCCCTATAACAGCCTTGTGAGAGTGACAGGTAGAGGTTAACTCCATTTTACACATGAGTTAACTGAAATGCATGGCAGTGAGGTGAGTGAACACAACACATTGTTCCCATGCTAGTATGTGCAGAATTGGGATTTGAACCTCTGACTCCTGGCTCTAAGTTTAGGTGACTTTCCATTACAAAATACCTGAGCTGGTGAGAGAGAAAGAAGTGAAAGGTGGTTCTGCACCATCAGTCCTGAGTGGTGGGCTCCCACTGAGAGAGATAATAACGAATTTTGGTGGAAAGATGGTAAATTAAGTTTGGAGACATTTTATTGAGTTGGAGGTGACAGCAGTCCCCCAAAGTCCAGCATTTGGAGATATACCCCAATAGAAACGATACCAAAAGAGGAAACTCAGATCTGCACAGATTCTTCCCCCAAAGAGGAACTGGGTGCAGCAGTACAAACAATGGGAACCTTGGAAGGAAGTGCCCACAGGGGAGGGAGACAGTGCTTGGAGCAGAGGGGCCTCGGGGTCTCCTCATCTCATGTGCCCGGTGAAGATGGGCCTCTGTTCCTTGCCTCTTTTCATTTGTTCTTTCCTGTTTGGAGGAGAGGAGAGATGGCCATGACCTTTTGAGTGTTGAAAGGTCAGGAGAGCAAGCCACCAGAGTCTTGCTGAGGTAACTAACTAATAACAACCCTTGGCAAGGGGTGGCTGACCACAAGAGCCCTTGGGATTTGTAGTTCTTCCCAGTTTGTGAAGTGAGGAAACTAACACTGAGATCAGACCTTGGCAACTGACTGTGGGAGTTGGGGGACTCTCAAGGAGAGGGAGGAAGGGAAAAAGTGACGGCAGAAAAAAGTTCCAGGGCAGCCACTCAGCTGTGGCAGCAGCTGGTGTCTACCACACGCATGATGCCCTTCTTTAGGCTCTGAGAGATGATTTCTAAATGGACAGGCTGGGTGTGTGTGACTGTGTTTATCATAGGCACTCATGCTCGTAGTGGGAGCTTGGAGGGGAACAAGGCAGCCCAGAAGAACAAACAGGCAGGCCCTACCCCGCCCTGCCTTCTCTTCTGCTTGATCGTGTCTTTAAAATGTGTTTGGTTAAAGAATGCATTTGCCAGATTGAGTACTTTTTCTTCTAAAGGCCTGTGGCTGAACGTCTCCTTATGTGGTGTGTGCTCCTTTGCTTGCAGCATGAGGGCACCATGGAAACCACATAGAAGGATCTTTCCTTGTGCAAGGCTGGGAGCTCAATCCCTGTCCACCGGAAAAGGAGTTTGACTCTGTCACTGGGGGCATAAACATGAGTGATTTCCTAAGCATCCTTGTGGCCCCGAGCAGTCGCAGAGATGTGGACCCCTCCAGCCATTATCAGTGCCACATCTGGAACTGAATTTGTTGGGTTAAACGCAATGTCGAAGTTGCACTTAGGTTTGAGCTTACTAGGGAACATGGTGGTTAGGGGGACAGTGTGCAGTCTCACTCAGTCTTTGCTCTACCTCCTTTCTCTGGTCACTTTTTGAGGGGGACTTTACTGATTTTTGTCACCATGTCCCAGGAAGCTCATCGTTGGAAAACCTGTCCCTCTGATTGGAGGGTGGAGCTATGAACTCCACAATCTCTTTTTAAGGAAAAAGCCCATTTCAGAAGCTGCAATACGCTGGGATGTCTCTGACTTTCCCGCCCTGCCCCGTGCCTTGGATATCCTCCTGGGTTCCCCTTCCTTTTTCTACGTTGTCTTCCCCAGTTAGATTGCAAACTCCTTGAGGGCGGGGATGTTGTGTTTTTTTTAAATGCTTGTATCCCCAGAGCTTAACACAGTGCCTGGTACTTAATAAATGTTAATTAACTATTGATTATCCTTGAAATAAATATTCCTTTTAATAACTAGTTGGTGCTATTTAGTTAAATAGAACTGGGGAAACTCACTGGCAGTCAGTAATTGGGGGAACACATCCTAACGGGGGGGAGCTCAAACTAGCAGGAGTAGAGCAGTAGTTAATTTTTAAAGAGTAGTCTGGGGATTCCTAAGACCCCTTCAAGGTGTCCATGAGGTTTAAAACTATTTTCACAATAGTACCAAGACCTTTGCATTTCTAATATGGTAAATGTCAATAGATATAACCTACATTTTTAAAATTCCTTGGTCCTTATTCATTTTTAAAAGCACAGTAAAAGGGATGTTGAGGCCAAGAAGTTTAACGACCACTGACTTAGAGAAAGATTTCCCCATTCACCTGAGGAAAGTAACTACACAGGAAAAAGCCAGACCATGAGCAAGGCCTGACTGCCTTTTAAATGCTCCCCAGGTCTTACTCCGTGGCCAATAGAGGGTTCTTTCTACCATGTGGTTAGTGGAGCAGAGCCAATAATAGAATGCATATTCATGCTCCAGAATCCGTGAGAGAATAACATCTGCCAAGTACCTGGTACATGCTCCAGATCAGGGAGCAGGGCCCTTCTGTTATGTCATCCTGCCTTGTCCACACAGGGATTGTGGGCTAGGCCTGCCTCCCAAGCCGACCTCCACCCCCATCACAGATGCACACATACACACCCCCACTCACACAAACACACACTCTCACACACTCTCACACACACACAGAGTAGAGTTGGTAAGCTACAGGCTAGTGAGGCTGACTTCAATTTTGACAAAAATCTAAAATGCATTACCATTATTACAGAACTAATTAAGGAATGCCTAGAAAAGAAGTCTCCCCAAACTAGCATGGCTTCATCTGGAAGCAGGTTACACCAACATTACCTCATTTGCTTTTTTCAGACAGGATGAATAAATTAGTAGGTTGGAGAAAGGTATAAATGTAGTTTACCTTTATTTTCTCTAAAATAGAAGTCATTTAAGGTCAATGGATGGAGAAAAAAAAACTCATCAAAGAAGATTCCCTCCAGCCTTCAGACTTCACCCCATTACCACCCTCTCTGTCTCCCATTGAAGGCTAGAACCATAGACTCCCAAACCTTTATCTCAGGAGGAACTCCTCCTCCCACCCTCCTCTTCCTGCTCTAAACATCTCATTTCACACCTGGCAGCATTGCTCTGGGAGATCACTGACCTCCACTTTCATCTGACTTTCAAAAATTATTTTAAAATGAATGAACTCCATGTGTTGTAACATCGTAATAGTTAACACTTCTGTGGTTTTGTTTTTCAGATTTACTAAGTGCTTTACATAGATGACCTTGATTTGATTCTCAAGACAAACTGTGAGGTAGGTGTGACTGTTGTCCCCATTTTACATTGGATGAAACTGAGACTTGAAGAGACTAAGTGAAAAATATGCCCAGTGTCCAAACAGAATTTGAACCTTGGCCCTCCTGATTCTGATTTCTGTTTCCTCTGTACCAAATAGCCTCTCCTCTACTGAGATTTGACAAGCTTTTAAGACTCTCTCAAGCTGTTCTTGTGGAAAAGACAGGAAGATGTGGTCCCTGGAGAGTAGTCACTGGTAGATTGATGTCACTTTGCAAGGATCCTTATTTTCAGTGGCATACCCCAGGATCCTGTTTGACATTTAGCAATGATTTGGATTATCAGATGGCCTAAATTTGGGTGGAATAGCTAACACACTGGATAACAAGAGAGAGAATGCAAAAAGATCTTGACAAACTAGACAATAGATCAGCCAACTGCAGCCTGCAGGCCAAATACTGCCCACTGCCTGGTTCTGTACCCTCCAGATAGGAATAGTTATTACATGTGATAGGCTACATCAGGAACCAGCAAAAGTACACAGGAGGACCCAGTTGGACAGGTTCCTATGAGCTAGGGATGGTTATTTATTTTTAAATACAATAAAATGCTATTTAAAAAAGTAAAAGCCATTCTCAGCCCACTGGCTAAAGGTCCATTAAAAAAAAAAAACAGTCTGTTGGGGCTCTTGGGTCATTGCTTTTCTGACCCTTGGGGTCAATTACTGGGCCAGTTCTAATAAAATGAAACAGGGTATAAATACAGATGAAGCCTTACACTTGATTTTTTTTAAAAATCAGCTTCACCAGTTTCCTTATCTTGTAGGGGTTGGATGAGTGAGCATTGCATTTGAAAAAGATCTGGGGGTTTTAGTGGACTTAAAGCTTAATCTCCTTAAAAGGTGTGATTGAAAGCTATTATGCAATACAGCATTTCTATGTGAATATCAGCTCCCAGGAAGCAATAATAGAAATGGAAATCACATTTCAAATAGCTACAAAACGCATAAAGTGTCTGGGGTTTCACCTACCAAAATACGCAAAAGGCTTGTAATAGATGCAGTTACAAAGTGCTCCTAATGAAATAATGAACAGCTTAATTAGCTGGAAAAGTATTCGGTGCTCAGATTGGCTGTACCAAAATAATAAAAATGACAACACTGCCAAAGTTAATTTACACCTTTAATGCTATACCGATCAAATTTCCAAGGGGACAGTTTGTAGAGCTTGACAAAATAATAACAAAATTCATTTAGAAAGTGATTGTAATCTTAGGCTTTGTGAGAAGGGCAGGGTGTGTATCTGCATTAGAGATGTGATGGTCCCACTGTCTTCTAATTTCTGAACACCATGTTTTAGAAATGACAGTAAGACATATGAGTGTCCAGAGGAAGACAACTGGTGAAGATCTGGAGTCCTTGCTATTTGGGGGTTGGGTTACTTTGAGGAATAGGGGTTATTTTGCTTAGAGAACAGAAGAGTTCAGGGTGTTATATTCTAGTATCTAGCTACGTTAAAGGACTGTCTCTTGGAAAAGGGACTGGATTTGTTTTATTAGGCCACAGAGAACGGAGAGAGGTGCTTTGAGTAGAAATTGCAGAGTTGAATTTTGGCTGACCTAAGGGAAAACTTGCTAACAGATTGGAAATTTCCTTAAGGAAAAGAATTACTTCCAATTGGTGAGTGACTTAAAAATCTAGCAAAATTTCACCATGATAAAACCTAGTTACACAGCTAAAGGTAAACATTTTGCTTCACCAAATAGAATAATAGTTACTTAATCTTTCAGACACACCCTTCTGACCCCTCCCTTGAAGGACTGTGGGTGGAGAGGAGAACCCTCCTACCTGTTGGTCATTGATGACCAGAAAGAAGTAAACAAAGAGATCTTCTTCCCCATCCAACCCCTAATCCTTTTAGGAACTGGGGATTGAAGACTCTGTTTTTAGATAGGTTTTTAACCACTTCTGGAGGTGAGGAAAAAGCAATGACCTTCACTAATCTAGAGTTATTTCTCTCTCTAGGTCAGGGGTAGGAAATATGTGACTTTGGCAGCACTTGAGGACCTAGAGGGTCACATGTGGTGTCTAGGCTACATCTTCCCCACCCCTGTTTTAGGCCTTATCACCCTTTATCTGTTTTCCTGAACCTAAACTTTCCTCCTTAATCTTTTCCACATTTTCCTCAAAGAAAGGATTTAGTCCTAAAAGAAAGTCGGAAGGGATTTAACCAAAGGTTTTGTTTCCTCAGTTTGATTAAGTACTGACAAAATTTCCATCTTGAAAAGGTCTCAGACCTGAGAAATATATTTCTTAATATTTTCAGTTGAAATAAAAAAAGTTTTTAATATAGTTCCACAAAATACAGTTTAGATTATTACAAAGAGTTTGAGGTCTCTTCCCTCTCTAAAATTCTGGAATTTTGTGGCATAGGTTTGAAAGATATTTGGAATTCATCCACAAAGCAGTGGATGAAGATGAGTAGAGAGAGTATTCCAGGCATGGGGCACAGCCATTGGAAATGCCTGGAGTCTGGATAGTGAGTTTCTTAAGCACAGAGGCTGGTGTCACTGAATCAAAGAATAAGTAATGGTGGGTTTAAGTGCAAAGTACAAGAAAACTGGAAGGTTAGGGGAGGTGGTGGAGGGGCTTCTGCTTGGTTCATCGTAACATGTGTTTTGGACAGATGAGGTAGATGGACAATGAACTAGGGTCAGTGCAGATCTTACCATTTCGCCCAACCTCTCCTCCTCCTGACTCCCATTCAATAAATTCCAGTGGCTCCCTCTCATCTCTAGGATCAAATATAAAATATTCTATTATTTACAACCTGTCCCTTCCTGCTTTTATTTACACCTTACTCTCCCCTGGCCTCCCCTTCCCAACCCAACCCTCTACTCTGCATTTCAGTGATGCTGGCCTCTTTTTAAAAAAATAGTATTTTATTTTTTTCCAATTACATGTAAAGGAAAATTTTAACATTCTTTAAAAAAAATTTTTTTGAGTTCCAATTTTTTTTCCTTCCTCCCTCTCTTCTCCTCTTCTTCCTTCTTCCTCCATAAGATAGTAAGCAATTTGATATAGGTTACATATGTGTGATCATGTAAAATGTATTTCCATATTAGTCATGTTGTGAAAAAAGAAACAGACCAAAAGGGAAAAACCATGAAAAAACAATAAAGAAAGTGAAAATAGTATGTTTTAATCTGCATTCAGACTCTTTCAGTTCTTTGTCTAGATGTGGATAGTATTTTCCATCATGAGTTCTTTGGAATTATCTTGGATCATTGCATTGCTGAGAATAGTTAAGTCATTCATAGTTGATCATCACACAATGTTGCTGTAACTGTGTACAATGTTCTCCTGGTTCTTCTCACTCCACTCAGCATCAGTTCATGTAAGTCTTTCCAGGTTTTTTTGAAATCTGCCTGCTCATCATTTCTTATAGCACAATATATTCTTGTATCACATTCATGTATCACAACTTGTTCACCCATTTCTCAATTGATGGGCATCCTCTCAATTTCCAACTTTTGCCACCACATAAAGAGCTGCTATAAATATTTTTGTATAAATAGATCCTTTTCTCATGTTTATAATCTCTTTGGGATATAGACCTACTAGTGGTATTGCTGTGTCAAAGGGTATGCATAATTTGATGCCCTTTGGGTATAGTTCCAAATTGCTCTCCAGAATGACTGGATCAGTTCCCAGCTCCACTAACAATGTATTGACACTACCTCCTTGATGTTCCTTGCACAAGACACTCCATCTCCTGACTCTGGACATTTTCAGTAGCTGTTTCCCATGACTAGAATAACCTCCTCCCTCACCTTCACTTTCCTTTGTCTTTCTACAAGTCCTAGCTAAAATCCCATCTTCTAAGAAAACCCTTTCCTTATTCCCCCTTAATGCCTTCCTTCTGTCGATTATCTCAAATTTATCCTTTATATCTTCTTTGAACATAGTTGTTTCTGCATTGTTTCTTCCATTATAGATTGTGAACTCCTTTAGAGCCGGGACTGTCTTTTGCCTCTCTTTGTATCCCAAGTGCTTAACACAGTGACTGGCACAAACTTATTGACTGACTTAAACTTATTAACTGACTTCTAATCAATTCGATTAATAAGCATTTATTAAGTAGCTCTTGAGGTTCTCATTATCTTCCTGTTTGGTCCGTGTACCTTACTACTTCAACAGACTGACATTCTCAACAATATGTCCATTCCCTCCTTTGATGCAAATTGCAACCCATCCATGCCTTCTCAGTCAAAATAATGTTTATCCATAGATTTATAGAATCATATATTTAGAGCTGAAAGTTCCATGTTTTCCAATAGCTCCTCCACAGAAGAGACACGCGGTGTTCTATAGAGGCCTTCTTGTTCATGTTATATTTCATGAGTACCAATGGAATGTTTATCACTCACTTATACCACCTGATCAACCCACTTCCTTTTTTGAATAGACATTTCTTCACTGACATCCTTTATGCAACTTCTTGAGTAAAGGTCATTGAAAATAGGTTACAACATGCTTGCTCTCACCTGGTCTCTCCATTGCCCCCTGAGTCAACTATAACTTGCATTCTCTAGAAATTATGATGTTGGGGCAGTGGGGTAGTACAGTGAATACAGCCCTGACCCTGAAGTCAGGAGGACCTAAGTTCAAATCCGCCTTCAGACAAGATCACTAGACAAGTTACCAAAAAAAAAAAAAAAAAAGGGTGTCCTAAGATTGTCAGTTCTAAAACATCGCTGGGAGAACATTTATGTTAAAAATATGCCCTGGAGAACAACTTGACATTTTTTTTTTTAAGCACTACATGACTTCCTAAAAAGATTCAGTCTATTCATTTTCTGACTTCTAATCAATTCTGGGATGAACTCATTGTCCATCTTCAGTGCCTGTCCCAGAATGACATAGAAAATTCAAATATTATTTTCTCCCCATTATACAGATGAAGAACTTGAAGTTTCAAATGGTAAATTGACTTGTCTAAGATCATCTTGAGAGTAGGAAGAGCCAGGATTTTTTAAATCCAGGATTCCTGTCTCCAATATAGTATGTATGTAAATATTATTTATGTGTGTTTACCTATATGCATGTATATAATTACATCAGATATAGGTGTATGTACATGTATGTATGTAATACTGACTCCTAAACAATTGTATCACCATGATGAATCTTCCCTGCAGCATTTGAACCTATGTCTTCTGTTGTTATTGGTCAGTCATTTCGGTAGTGCCTCCATTTGAGGTTTTCTTGGCAGAGATATTAGAGTGGCTTGTCATTTCTTTCTCCAGTTCATTTTACAGAGGAGGCATTAGGTGACTTGACCAGGATCACACAGCTAGCCAATATCTGAACCTGGATTTGAACTCAGGTTTTCCTGACTCCAGGCCCAACACTCTATATCTGCCCACAGGTCTTCTGATTCCAAGTCAGATGCTCCTTTCACTACAGTGAAATGATTCTCAAAATGTCATGTGAGGAGTACTTTGCACAGTCTGTGTGTAATATCAAAAAGAAGTCTATGAGAGGTGAACACCAGCATGAGTGAGGACAGAATCAGTATATGAAGTTGGTGAAGTGGAAAGATTCTCTCCATTAATAACTTGCTGCAGAGACAAGTTAGTAAATAAGTATGTTGTAGAAGTGAAGCAAAAAGTTGGAAAAGCTCAAATATAGTCAAAGGACAGAAAGGAAGACAAGAGGATCCAAAATATTGATGAGAGTGTAATTGAATGTGTTAAGTGGAGAGTTGGGTAGGCAGAAAGCATGGAAAGGAGGTTTGCCCAGTGCCAGCATGCTATGATGGATGAAACACTGGTCTTGAGATCAGAAGGTGTGGGTTCACTTCCATTATTAGGTTTGTGGGTTTGGGTAAACCCATCTCTGAGCCTTAGGTTACTAACCTATAAAATGGGGATAATTTTATATTACCTATCTCACATTGGGAGGAGGAGCAAATGAAGTGAGGTATATTACATGTTTTATAATTATAAATGTATCTATTGTTGTTATCATGAAATATTATTATGATCATTATTATGCCCTAAAACAACAGCTGGGAAGAGGGTTCAGTTGTGGGAAAAGAATAAGAATACACGAGACATATTTGACATCAGTGTTTAATGTTGTTAAGGTTCACAGGGCAGACCTGGACTGTAATCACAAGATCTAGGGGGTGAGTAGGGGACATCAAGTATATGAAGACATCATCAGGAAGGAATAAGATAGAGTTATCACTATGAATATGGGAAGATGCAGTAGGAAAGAGGGAGTTTGGGGTGTTCAGGAGGACTAGCACCTCTGCTATGAGGGCTAGCCAAACCCTTTTCAGGGTTGCTCACCCACCTGTGGTATCCACCTGGCACCCAACTCTCACCTATGGTGCCACAAAATAGTAGCATGTGCGGTAGACACACCCCAGTAGACCATCTCAACAGATAGGCTAAACCAGGTTGAGGGCAACCCACAGGCCTCAGACCCTTCAATAAATTAGAAGGATGTTTACCCCAAGCACGGGAAGACTTCCCCCAGACATGGCCATGAAGGGGGCTGAAGCTGGCACTGTGGAGTGCTTAGAGTTTGGTCATCCCCTGCAGCCCAGGCTATTGACAGTCTTCTTGACTTTTGTCCTGCCATTGGACTTTGATGACTCAAAAGAGAGAGAGAGGTTAATGACTTTATGTGACTCTGCCTCACTTAAATACAATTCACACGCAAATCAGGACATCGCTGGACTTTGGTCCTTTTCAAAAATAAAGGACAAGCAAGAACGATAACAAGTGAGAAAGATGGTGAACGACAATGTGAGTCATTACAAAGGGTCATTATAGCAGCAGGGTTTTAGCATTTCAGAGTTGGAATGGACATCTGTGGTCATCAAGTTTGGCCTGAGTCCCTTCTACAACATTCCTCACAAATGATTATCCAGCCTTTGCTTGGAAACCTCCACCACCTTCCGAGGGAACAGTCCATTTCTGAACAGCTTTAATAGCGAGGGAGCTTTTTCTTACATTAGACCTAAATTTTCCTTTCTGAAACTTCTACCTGGTTCTGCCCTCTGGGGCTAAAGAAAACAAGCCTAATCTTTCTTCTACCTGATAGTTATCAGGTTCTTCTTGGAGTCTTTTCTTCTCCAGGCTAAACAGGTCAAGTTCTTTAAATGGATGGTGTGACCATTGGGGTGTCCTTCAGACTAGAGTTGAACATAATTCTCCAGATATGAATTAGATTAAATGCAATTAAATATATGTATGTATGTATGTATATACACACACATATGTGGGGGTGTATCTCCTTCCTCTAAAAAATATATGTATGTAAATATGTGTGTATGTATATATATGTACACATATATATGCATTAATATATATTAATTAATTATTAAAAATATAATTAATTAATAAAATATTAATATGTATATATACATATATGTATACACTCATACATGCAGAATACATACATATATACAGAGAGAGAGAAGGAGAGCATCTACTGAATTGGTCATCTCATATTATAATGCTCATAATAACTATTTTAGGGGCAGCTGGGTAGTGCAGTGGATAGAATACTGGCCCTGGAATCAGGAAAACCTGGGTTCAGATCTGACCTTACACACTTACTGTGTAACCCTGGGTAAGTCACTTAACCCTGTTTGCCTCAGTTTCCTCATCTGTTGGATGAGCTAGAGAGGAAAATGGGAAACCATTCCAGTATCTTTGCCAAGAAAACCCCAAATGGGATCCCAAAGAGTTGGACATGACCGAAATTACAGAACAACAACAACATTAAGTATTTGCCAAAGTCCTCCTGCCTATGAAAATTGCAATTTGTGTGCCAATATCTGCTGCAGAGGATAAAGTGAGAGAGAAAGCCTATGAAAACCTTGATTGATATGAAAACCTCTAAATTAAAAATAGACATTGATATTTGCTACTTCAGTGTAAAGATGGAGATAGATGAGATGTACAAAAATTAGGATGGAAAAATATGGTACAGTACTGGGGAATGAGAAAGGTCAAAATCTTGTGGATCGCACAAAAACATTATAATAATGCATGATGAATACCTCTTCTTCAAGAAAAGAGTGAAGTGATAGACATGGCAAGCACTAAATAATATCACCAAAAAATGAAAGAGCGTGCTCTTTTCAGAAAACAATTTATTCCTGACGTAAGAGGCATTCCTGATTTAGCTCTCTGCGTACAGTCAAGTAACTGACATGTTAGAGCAAAGATTAAATTCATATGAAGCTTGAAAAAAGAACAGAAATGAGGAAAATATGGTGTGCAATGAAAATAGCTCTAACCTGGCCTATTTAAAAAGTTACTAATGCTGAAAAATGGGAAATAGATGAAAGAAAGTCTAGTGGAACAATTGCAGCACTTTCATGCAGAAGTTTAGTGGATGCAAATCAATTACCAGAACAAGGAGAACAAAGAGCCTAAAAACTGTCTTAGGCAATAAATACTTTATTTACTTGCCACATGGAAAGAAAATAGAGCCAAGGGCAACGCCAGTTAAGAATATAAACTCATTTGTAAGATGGAGGTGAGTGGAAGGTCAGAAGCAGCCTTGTGTATTATCTTATCTTGAAGCAACAAACAAACAAAACAAGAATGGAGGAAAAACAAGATTAAAGGAGAGACACAACTAAGCAAAGACATCCTGAGATTACTTAAGAATGAAATTTCAAGGACAACTAGTAGATGAAAGATAAAAGAAAAAGTGCAAAAAAATAATTGTGCATAGCAAATTCCTCACAATCAACGACATTTTTAACTAATGTCATAGTCCCAGGTTGGCTTACAGAGGAAGTGAAAATGATGTTCCAGAGAACAAAGCATGAAAAAGCTGATAGATCGAACCAAGTTTACAACAGGCTATGATGACACAATTTTGAGGGCACTAAAGGATCAATTTTCATGGTATCTGAAGGAGGAGAGGATATCACCTTTGTGAGGAAAATCTTGAATTTACTGTTGCTCAAAACAAGGTGAATAAGAGAACATCAATTTATCTTTCTCTTCTCTACAAAATTTTATGAGAATAATGTATACATGCACTGTGGGTATCCTTGATGAAAGTATTGGAAGAGGACATGCAGGCTTTTGCAAGTAATATTCCATAGCAGATAACATCTTTATCATCATGCAACTAACTGAAAAGCTATAGAATACAAAATCCCATTGTGTTTATTAATTTTTGCGTTTACTTATTATAAATGTAGCTACATGTGGTAGGTAGGCTTAGGGGAAAGCTGCCCTTGGGATCTACTTGACCCCAGCTTCTTGACTACATTTCTTCGTTGTCTCTGACCATAACAAGTCCCAGCCATGTGGAGTCTGGCCATCTTACATTTGTTGATTTCCTAAAAGCATGAGAGTCACCATACCCTGATGACTTACTGACCTGATGTATTTCCAAATGGAGACAAGGAGATCACATCTAGAGAAACTGTCACGGAATCTTTGTTGCAAGTTTTTGCTGTGTTAGAGCAAAGTAAACTGTCTTTATCACCATTTACAACGCAACGCTGTATTCTGAAACCTCTCTCTCAGATTTAAGAATTGATCCCAATACAGGGTACCCTTCTAAAGCATTTGATTTGGCAGCTTTAAATTCCATCTTAAAGGCTGCCCTCCAATGAAGAATCTTCCATGCATATGTCCAAATACAAGATTTTTTTAAAAATGTAATCAATGAGATAGGATGGAGGAATATCCTCTTAGAGATATTCATCATTGTCACAAAGGAGATCTAGAACAGAATACAGTTTGATCAGTGATGTCATCCACATGTTCCTGTTTCTGGATGACCCTTCATTATACTGATTGCATCAAGCCCTAGAATGCTATAGAGCCTTCTCAATGATATCCATAATGGTTCTGAAGAGTTAGGCCTAACCCTCCACACAGAAACAACAAAGAGGATAAAGAATTCCTATTTTCCAGACTATGATATATAATTGAAATGGAAAATCTGAGCTCATTCATTTGCATATGTATCTTGGACAGACCCCACAAACAGACAATGATTTGGGCTCAGAACTAAACAGGCGTAGGAGAGTGAGCTGAATAGCCTTTGGGAATTTCCAAAATTATTTTGATCACTTGAAACTTCTCCCTAAGGGAAAGGATCATCTTTTCTGGAGTTGCTGTGTGGCTGAAAGTCATAGAACACTATAGTCTTCCAAGAATTAAAAGTTAAGATCATCCAAAGGAGGGGTATATAATGGAGAGAAAATTTGGTGTCCCTGATGGTGAGGAGTTTGCTCTTAAAAAACCTTTTGTAATTTTTTCTTTCATTTATCTACTGTTCTTGCAATTTCATCCTTAATCTCCTTAGGGGAGAGACATGTGATGGGGATGAGCAGGATGAAACTGCAAAGAATTATCATAATGTCGTCCAATAAATATATGCGCCAAAACCAATATGGCTTGCTCACATGTTTGGAGTGACATATAAAGGACGGAATTTCCAGCCAAGATATTTTCCTGAATGCAATCTCTCTGTTTCTCCATACTTATTACAGTGAAACTCTAAATTTTGTTCCAGACCAAATAATGATTGAGAAATAAAATGAGGAACTATTTTGAATAACTTCTTCCATTTCAGAGTTGCAAAAAAGTTAGCCAGTAGCCCACAGGCCATATAGGAAGTGGGGCCACCAGCAGAGCCAATTAAACACAGTCTCCAAGCATGTCCAGAGAGGGATAGAGAGCCTGCAAGACTCTGCCAGGAGAGGAGACAAGATTTCTCTTCCCTTCCTTCGGTTCTCCTTCTCCCCCTCCTGGAGAAAGTCGAGGGTGTCCTCTCCACTACCTAACATTGAGTTTGTAGTGACAAGCAATGGAGAAGAAGGAGGGGAGTTTTAGCAGTCACTTTGTTGTCCAGTCTTCAGAACAGAATCACAAGCACTGTATTCTAGTTGTACAGCTCTACTTCTATATAATTTAAGTCTTACTTTGATATCTCAGAATTAGGTGGAAGTCATTTTGGCTTCTCAAAGGCTGCATCCATCGAACACAACTCTGGAACGTTCAACCAGCCTAGAAACTATTCAGGAAGGACCAGTACTAGGACAGACAGCAGCAGCAGCAACATCTTAAGGTTGTAACTGCCAGTATCCTTCACCTAAAATGAAAGTACAGATGCTGAGACACAGTACGGAGAGCTACATTGACACCCCACATGTTGCCCTATGTTGTCTTCCCTTTCAGTATTGTTACCCTCCTTTTACTATAAAGTAGGAAGCCATCATCCAAAGAAGAAGCCCAGCCAGGCACATTACAGATGTTTCTGTTGCTGGGGAGGCTGAGATTCGGAAATCAATTGAGTTTGAGAGTATCGAGTTACAGTCTGGCTGAAGGTAATCAGATATCTACATGGAGTCTGGCACCAATATGGTGAGCCCCTTAGAATGGAGAGCCTCTAGGGTACTAAAGGTGCGAGAACTGGTCCACTTCAGTTGGAGCAGATCCAGTCTTTCATGCAATCAGTAATGGGATAGGACCCACAAATCCCAGCCTGAGCAAGGTAGGGAAACTCAGTGTCCAAAAACGCCAAACAAAAAAAAAAAGAGAAATATAAACTCTGAATCACTAATGTCTTTTGGATGCTTCCCAGCCATTACTGGCTACGTAGCCAACCAAAGAAGTTCGTAAACACTAAGTGATTAATAGTATGAATAAACATATGCTCCAAGTTCCATGTGTGAAATGCGTAAGCTGACCACTTTGCTCGGGTTCTTTCCACCATAGTCACCGTATCTGTGTCTGGTGAGGGGAACCATTCTCTTCTTGTGCTGCAATGACCCAGGGAGCTCCTGGTTGGTTCCTGATGACAAGGGTTGTTCCAAAGCTGATGGGTGACCAAATGACTGGGAATCTGCTCCTTTCAGGGGGCTGCCTTCTCTGTGGTCTATTAGAGCTTTAGAAATGGTTCCTTTCTTTCCCATTTTTGGGGGGAGGGTTCCTTTTCTTGTGATTCTTTTCTAGTATTTTCTCCCCTTGAACTTCTAGTAAAGAAAGAGGAGGTTTCTCTCCCTTACCTGTCACAAGCAATAACAGTGTAAAGCATAAGCATATGACTGCAGGAGACTTGCTTCATTGAATCGAGGTGGATGCCAAGTCCCTGGCTGCCTTTTTTTCCCCTTTTGGTTCCCTGCTCTAACACTACTATACTAATGAGTTCATTTTAAGTTATCGGGGCAATGGTGTCCTTTTCTGTTTTAGGGAGTTTAAATAAAAAATTTGGAATACAGTCTCAATGGCTCTGAGCCCCCCCCTGGGAAAATTCCCAACATTTTGGGGTGGAAATTTGGGTTTTCTGCTTCAGCTTACATTTATATCCACCTCTGGTTAACCCCTGGACTCTTTGTGGTTGAGGTAATATCCAGGTTACCAGGTTTGGGTTACCAAGAAACATCAAGTTATATTATAGTATCTGTTGTTAGACGGGAACTAGGAGGTAAAGTTAGAGAAAGAACACACCTTTGGGGGCTTCATTCCTTAAGGAGTTGGGTTGTAATTTATGGCATCAACAGGAGACTTCTGCTCCTCAGTGTCTCTGGAGCCATGGACCCTCCCCTGCTCTGTGACGGCTCAGGCCTACCTTCTTCTTTTTTGCCATTTCCCTGGTTGTCCCTAGGCTGTTGGTTCTTTCTGGCTGAAACTCTGACTGACTACTCCTTTCCCTCTGCTTCTAGGTCCTTGAAACCTATATTGGGTTCTGAGATATGGACATGACCAAATTGTCATACACAATTTCATTAAGAGGAGAATTCACTGAGATTTTAGACCCTATTCACACTCAGTTCTGATTGATTCAATCAAAAAGTGTTCTTACCTAAGACAATTACTTTTTAAGTGGGGTAGGATAACCAGTAGAGCTCCATTCTTATACTTGCAAATCAGCTACTGAGGATCCTGAGAAATAAATACTAAGTTGCCTCATAGGTTGAGAGTGCCCAGGTTTGGGACTGGAGCATCAGCTAAGTAAAGGAAGCAGTATTTCCTTAACAGTATGATTCTCAGAGGAAAAGATGACTGTAACAGGGAATAAAGAAAGTCATACTGGCTAGCCAGTTATAATTTAAACCTTGTGAGTTGTTCGGACAGTGTGGATCTAAGGTGCATATGAAATATCTGTCCAAGGAGTATCACAAAATATAACTGGAAGCGGAAAAAAAGGCAGCCAGGGACTTGAGGTCCATCCCAGTCTAATTAAGCAAGTCTCCTACGGCCATATGCTTGTGCACTATCATTGCTTGTGAGAGGTAAGGGAGAGAAGTTCTTTACTAGAAGTTCAAGGGGAGAACTGAATTGGCTTTTATGGGAGAGATGCTTTGAGTTTTCTGTATTTTTGATTGCACAGGCCTGTGAGACCTTTGGATCTTGCGCAGTATCTGTGGTAGAGAGGCATGGTGGTAGAGATGTCACTGGAGTCACTTCAGGGTGAGGGCAGAGACAGAGAGAAGAAGACACCCCTATAATGGATCTAGTCCATGGGATCTTAGACCCTCTTTGTTGGAGCCCTCCGGGGCTCAGGACACACATATTTATTTGTGTATACACATGTTCTGTTCCCCAGTAGAACGTAAGCAACTTGAGAACTTGTGTTGTTTCTATCTTTGCCATTTCACTGCCTACGCTGACCCCTAGAATAACCCCACTACCCAGAATAATGCTTTGCCCTTACGGTTCATTGGTTGGTTAGAAATCATGAATATCCTTACATTCTCATTTTAGCAAAATACAAATATTCCAAAGTTATCTTTACAGAAGCTTTGGTGGTTGAGTTCCCAAGTATCGTCATTCCATTGGAAAAGGTGTCTGGCCTGATTTCCTTCTCTTACGTGTGATGATGCATCATGTTCTGTAGCTTATTCAGGACTAGGTGAGAGCTAGGGAACTTGGTTTTAGTCCCAGTTCTTGGGTCTGCTACCTAGCTGTGTGTCTTTGGGCAAGTTCACAACTCCTCTGGGCTTTATGTGTGAAATATAGGGGCTTGGACTAAGTGATACAGAGAAATCTTTCCAGTCCTTTGATTCTTTTGAGGTATTTTAAAGAAAATCTCTAAGACCAAAGGACGTAGGATTAGAAGGGACCTTAGATCAGGGACCCTGGACAGAGTGCCTGAACTGGAGTCAAGAAGACTCCTCTTTGTGAGTTCAAATCCAGCCTCAGACACTTACTAGCTGTATGACCCTGGGCAAGCCACTTACCCCTGTTTGCCTCAGTTTCTTCATCTGTAAAATGAGCTCAAGAAGGAAATGGCAAACCACTGTAGTATCTCTGCCAAGAAAACTCAAATGGGGTCACAAAGAGTCAGACATGACTGAAAAATGACTTAACAAGTCCAGTTACATAGATGAGATAAACTCCTGCTCTCCTCAATCAGTTTCACAAAGTCCCAGTATCAGTTACAATAACAGACTTGAAAATAACCATTAAAATGCATTGTTAGTGTCAAAGAAAGCTCCTCCCCCAGCCCATCCCCCTCAAGAGTCTTATGTCATCACTGAAAACTGAAAGGAAGCCATGGAGGAAACAACGAATGTCATTGACTAGGATGATTGACATTGAGACTCTGAGATGAACAAGAAAATCAGACTCTTCTGTAGACTGCCATTTACCTTAACTGCTATTTGTAAAAACAGATTTGCACAGAGTGCTGTTGTCTGTTTATTTTCTCCCCATTAGACTGAGCCCCTTGAGAACAGGGACTCTCTTTTAGCTTTCTTTGTCTCCCCTTCACTTAGGGGGAAGGGCAGAAGGGGAAGGGAACCAAGCACTGAGCAAAGTGCTTTACAAATATCACCTCATGTGATCTTTAGCTTAGCACAGTGACTGGTATATAGTAGGTGCTTAATAAATGTTTACTAACTGAAAGAAGTTATAAATGATTTCAACCGTGTAAATGGAAAACACACACACACACACACACCTTCAATATCATATAATTGTAATGACCAAGCCTAGTCCCAGAGAAGGGCTGAGAACATGTGCCACCTTTCCTTACGTGCAGAGGTGGGGTACTTTGAATGTGGACTATTACATATACTGTCAGACTCAGCTGATACATTACCTGGTTTTAATGAATTTTTCTTCTTTCTTTTTTAAAATAAAATTCTTTCTTACAAGGGATTACTTAAATTGCTAGGAAGGGAAAAAGATATATTAGGAAATGAAAATGATGAAAAAACAAAAAGCTATCAGTAAAATTCTTTTTAAAAAAAGTTGTTTGCCTTTGGGCATGTCACTTAATATCTCTGTGTCTCACTTTCTTCATCTGTGAAATGTGGGGGTTTGATTTGATGACTGCTAAGATCCCTCCTAATTTTACATCCGATTCCTTATATGCTAAAACAACTATATTCCAAATTAAAGGGCATATCATAAGATTAAGAACTCCTTGGACATAATTGAGTTAACAAAAAAATCTGAAATGTTTGCACTGGCTTTCCATGAGAAGAGAAGGGGAAAAAAGTTAATTTTTACAAATTCTTTTGCCCTAAGAGCTCAGTATGAGTTGTTATGACTGAGAATTCTTGGTATTTTAACAATTGTTTTAAGCGAGGATCCAAGAATATTCGCCCAGTTCCAGACCTGACTCACATCTCCTGACACCTCCTTTGCCAGCAAATCTCCCTTTGAAGTGAATAGGCCCACCCTTCATTAATAGAGGAGAGATATCATTTGTGAAAGTAAGGAGGGCTGTTTCGACTTTACCTCAGCGTACAGACTGCCAAATAAATGTTCCAGGACTTCATAAATGCCACCATGATGACTGTGCTCAGGTAGAAGGTTGGGAAACTGGGGTGTAGTATCTCTAAAAGGGGTTCCTTGCATCTTCAGGGTCTTGTGGGAGTGTTTGTGAAAAAATAAAGCCCTAAAACAAACAAACACATATAGTCGAGCCAAACAGATTCTCACGTTGGCCATGTCCCAAGAACGTATTTCATATTCTGCACAGTGAGCCCATTGCCTTTCTATGAAAGGCTTCATTTTTGGTCTCTGGAGATTTGGTTGGTCATCGTCTCAATTCCGTTTCTTTATGCTCAGAGTCATTTGTTTTTCTCAACATTGTGGTTCTCTTGCTTCTCTTGGTTCTGTTTGCTTCAATTTGCATCCGTTGATGATGATAATAAACATTTCTATAATACTTATATGTGCCAGGCACTGTGCTAAGTGCTTTACAAATGCTGTCTCATCTGATTCATACGACAGTTCTGCAAGGTAGGTGCTCTTATTATCCCCATTTTAGAGTTGAGAAAATGGAGGCAAACTGGTTGAGTGACTTGCCCAGGGTCACACATTTATAAGTGTTTGAGAGTGGACTTGAGACTGGGGTCAGGTCTTCCTGCCTCCAGGCTCAGCATTTGCTCTACTGTGCCACCTAGCAGTCTCCTCTGAAACTGTCCCTTTAATCCTTTTGTATAATATTGAGCTATTATTATGTATTCTTCTTTCTGCATTCAAATCTGGCCTCAGACACTTATTAGCTGTGTGACCTTGGACAAGTCACTGAACCCTGTTTGCCTCAGTTTCCTCATTTGTAAAATGAGCTAGAAAAGAAAATGATAAATCACTCCAGTATCTTTGCCAAAAAAAAACAAAACCCAAAACAAAACCCAAAACCAAATGGGCTCAGGAAGAGTCAGACATGGTTGAAAAATGACTGAACAACAAATTATTTCATTACATTAATATATTATAATTTATCCATCCATTCTCCAATGGATAAAGACTAGACTTCTTAGCTTTTAAAGTAATAGGAGGTAGGATGGGAAGGTGGGTGGTGAGGATATAGAGCCGGGTGGAAAATGACTATGGTGAAGATGAAACCACCTTGTTCCAGGGAGAACGGTGAGATGGAAAGATTGATCATTACATAGAAACCAAAAGAAAGCAAATTAACGTGACCTGTATTAAGAAAACTGCTTGCAGCAACCACAGTGTGCAAGAGTTTTTTCTGGTAGACTTGCATCTTCATAGCAATGCAAGGACATTAAAAAAAAATTCCCAATGGTCTTCTGGGGCAAAATACCTTTCACCTTCAGAGAAAGAACTATCAGTCGCAGAATGTAGCAGATCATTTTGTGTGTTTATGTGTGTGTGTGTGTATTATATTTTGGTTTGTTATATGATTTCTCCCATTTATTTTAGTTCTTGTACACAGCATGACTATAATGAAAATGTATTCAATAGGAACGTATGTATAGATCCTATATAGAATTGTATGCTGTCTTGGGGAGGGAAGGGGGGAGTGGAGGGTAGAAAAGCGGAAAAAAATCTAAGTTTTATGGTAGTGATTGTAGAGCATTAAAAATAAATAAAATGAATATATTAAAAAAAACAATACTACATCACAAATTAGGCCAATAAGTTTAAGGCAGTGTTTTAAGGAATGGGAATCTGAATATCTCTAAAAGGTTAAAGAAGAAAATGTTATTATTATTAAATATAGTAAATGCATGAAGAAAAAAAGAGAAAGCCGCTTGAGTCTGGAGTCTATGTTTCCCCAGTAAGGTCTGCTTGGGTCTTGGTGCTCTTTGCATCATGGTCTCCACTGCTCCTGGGCTTTGGTGCTCTGAAGTGTTGGTGAGTGGAGTCTTATTTGTCTCAGCTTACTCTCCATGCTGTGGACAATCTCCATTCCACCTTCTCCCCGTGGATCCCCAGCTACCAGCAGAGTCTCTGCATTGGATCTGCTTAGGACTCTCTTATTAGTTCATCACCATCTGTAGAATGTTCCCTTTTGACGTCTTTGTTTTATCTGTAAAACTTCCATAGACTTTCACTGTGGAAATCAGAGTTCTACATTTCAGTGTAGAGAGACATCTGGATCATGGTGTTTCCTGGCATCCAGAGAACCAGATGTGCTTGCTGCTGAGCACAGGGCAGTTAGGCTTCTAGGTAAGGTGTGGCTGATAATTGGAACACATTATCAGGTGTTTCGTTTTGATGATACCTTGGAGGATACTACACTGATATGCAGTAAGGTACTATGGAAAAGGCTGATTTTCCTAGATTGGAAGTACCAGCAGCTTTCTAAGACTGAAGAGGGAGAAACTAGTTTGTATGCTCCTACCAAAACCCCTGAATCTTCCAGTGACTGTATAAACAAGGTGCCAGTGGTGAAAGCCAAGGCTACACAAGAAATTTTCTGATTACAGATCAGACATGAGAACATCCAGCAGTTTGAGCAGCAGCAAGGGAGGGCTAAAAGATGCCTAATACAGAATCCATAACAGTCTCATCACAGAAGAAGCCAAATGCCACTATCTGGCAAAGGCAGTCCTTAAATTAAAGTTCAAAATGGAGAGATGACAAAAGAAGGCAGACAGACTCCTTCAGTCCAGTCTGCTCCAAGCGGCATATCCCACTCTTCTCCTAAGCAAAAGTTCAGTGGCTAATTTACTTCTACCTCCTTACCTGGCTCAGATGTCAGCAGCATGGATTCTAGAAGTGGAGATAGGAACAGAACTTCATGTGAAAAATGAAGTCTTTTGGGACCAAGAACCCTTCAGAAATCTGATTTGGGTTTCAGTGTCCAGTCCTAGAGAGGTAGTCAGAAGCCATTTTCAATGGAGCTCATGCAGATCCAGAATACGAGACTTGCAGAGGACCCAGCAGCCTTCAAATCACCTAAGATGAACCCTCCAGTGACAGAAAGGAAGAAACAACCTCTATAGGCCCACTACTTCAAACCCAGGAATATGAGTGTGTTGACTGCCACTAGATTCCAAAGGTCCCATTTCACATGGGCAAAGTTGCTCTCCCTGGTGAACTACTGTTGTATAGGGAACGTATTGTAGACAGCGTTTCTTTTTCCGCTCCACTTTGATCTCAACATAGGAGAAACGTCACCTGTTGTGGTGACAAAATGAACACCTTATGTTCACAATTTTCTTGATGATAATATGCTTAGAGAGGTGGTGACAGGCTCTTTAAATATTTGTAGCAAAGCTTAAATCTTCCAAATGTAGGAAGACCTATTCTGTAATGACCTAAATTTGCTCTGAATAACTTCTCTATTAGTTAGTCACAGCCAACTACTTATCTATGGGACTAGATTGCAGGGGTCAAGTATACTCATTAACTCTAATTAGACTTTGTTCTGCATATTTATTAAAACAAACTTGATGAGAAAATTGTTTTTTGTGCATTGCAAATAATAAAGAAATAAATGAAATTTAATTTGGAAAAGTAAAACAGCAAGTTCCCTTTCCTTAGAGTATACTCTATATTCTTTTTCTGGGAAGGTTGGTGGTGACTAGGCTTCTGGAAATATGTGATGGAGGACCTCTCTTCACAGCATACAAATGGTTTCTAACAGTTTGGGTTTTTTTTTTTGTTGTTGTTTTTGGTAAGCTGACTGTGTGGCAAAGGAAAGCTTTTTAATTGGCTATTGAGTCAGAACGATGTGTGCATATATAGGCTCAAGCACATGCCCCCCCCCCCCCCCTTCCTTGAGGGTGATGTTAGTGGGAACAACTATGGGCCTTTGAGACCCTCAGGCCCTTTCTCCTACTCAGCAGCCATGTGACCATGAATGCATGGCACCTCTGTTTCTTTTGCTTTTTGTATTTTTTCCTTCTTAATCTTGGGTTACTAAGACAGGAAGTTATGACTGTGAGCTTTGAAAGGCTAGAAGAACCATCAGAGATCCAGCACTAGAGCCAGTAACAGAATTTGCCCCATCGCCATGGCAGCCAAGGTTGCTGAGGAACCTTCCCTGAGGAGCAACAAGTTTGACTCAGCTCGTCAGTATGATTTACCCAGAAGCTGAGATACCATGTCATGAAAGTAAGATAGTGACTCATACAGCAGTTATACCATATCACCAAGTGAACCTGAGCAGAATATTTGACAGCAGCTACTTTAAATTTGTCCTCACTTTCTCCAGAGAATGAGGTGTGGAGAGAGAAGGTTGTGTTTCCCTTTGGGGAGGCTGTCATACTTTATTATGTTGTCAGTAAATATTCCTTTACAAAAGATAATGGATGCTAATTGGTCAGATAATATTGAGGAAATATTAACTGGCCATTGATATTACAGGGGAACACCCTAGATGTTGAGCCTTTAAGGATTATGATTATGCCTAGAACTTCGTGAGGAGAAGGGGTAGCCATGTTCTGGAGGCCCAATTTGCTGGGGTGAAGGAGGGTCAGAAAAATGAAACTGTCTAGGGATAACATATGAAAATTGAATTTTACAAAACAACATTCACTTTATAAAAGAATTTCCCTTAGGATTTCTTTGAAAAAGCAAATTACTTTTGTACACTTAAGATATATATATTTCTTAATAAAAATTGATTTACATGAACTTGTCATATATAATATATATACACATACATGTTTATACATGTGTATGTATAAAAAACAAAGCATACCTTACATGCATGTCACTCAGTGGAATTTTTTTTATGGAACATGATTTGGTACCTACTGTTAGCTTAAAATCTGTAGTTATATACTGATTAATGAGAATAATGAATCCTGTGAAGTGGTTGCATTATTCGGATTTATACTGATTATTTCCATTGTATTACAAGCTATAACCATAATTTACATATCATTATAACTTCAAAGAATGCAAATTCAAATAATGCCAACATTGAACTGTATTTATTGTTTTTTGTTTGTGCTGTTGGGACCTAGCTGTAGTCTCCAAGGCAACCTAGGACAAGGAATCTACTCTCAGTTGGTGGTTCAGATGCTTACCAAAGATTATATCAGTCAAGAAGTATTATTGGTGAGCAGCTAGGTGGCTCAGTGGCTAGAGCACCAGTGCAGGAGTCAGGAGGACCTGAGTTCAAATCTCACTTCAGACACTTGACACTCACTAGCTGTGTGACCTTGGGCAAGTCACTTAACCCCAATTGCCTCATCCTGGGTCATCTCCAGTCATCCTGATGAATATCTGGTCACTGGATTCAGAGGAGAAGTGAGGCTGCCCTCACTCAAAACAAAGTCAAGTGCAAGTCATATCATTATATCTCTGATGGTGTGGTCTTCTTTGGCAAAGAAGGACAAACACACACACAGCGGACAGAGCTCTAGCCTGGAGTCAGGAAGACCTGAATTCAAATCCAGCCTTAGATACTCATTGTGTGATCCTGAGCAAGCCACTTAATCCCTATTTGCCTTAATCCACCTGAGAAGAAAATGGCAGACCACTCTAGTATCTCTGCCAAGAAAGCCCCCTACAAGGTCACAAGCAACAGCATCTAAGATACTTATGCTTCTGAGTGGTGAGGGAGGTAGAATGGGGGAAGCATCTTCTTTCACTGCCCAGGAGCATTAGCGAGTAGCTTCAACCACCAGCAGCTTTTCCCATTAGCTGTTGAGAAGATATTTTTCTCTGAATGTTCTCAAAGCAAAATGATAGAGTGGCAATGTTTTCCCACCATGTAATAGAAGGGTAATAGGGACAGCAGCCGCTCGGACCTTTGTGTAGACAACCAGATGCCATGTGGAGGACAGGCCATGGACCAACGCAGAGATCAGATATCTCTCCTCTACAGCAAATGTATTGGAATTGGAAACAGAGAATTTGAAACGTAGATTCCATACTTCAATGCTATCATCTTCTTCAGGGGCAGCTAGGTGACACGGTGGATAGAGTTAAACTCTAGCCTTGGACACTGAATAGCTGTGTGACCCTGAGCAAGTCACTTAATCTCTATATGCCTTAGTTGCCACATCTGCAAAATGGGGATAATAGCACCTACTTTGCAGTGTGGTTGTGAGGATCCAGTGAGATAATAACTGTAAAGTGCTTAGCACAGTGCCCAGCACATAGTAGGAGTTATGTAAACTCTAGCTATTAGTAGTAGTAGTATTACTCAAGAGTACGCTTTGGCTGCAAAGACAGCCTATGTTTCATTGCCACAGTTATCTTTTGGGGAGATGCTGTTTTTCTAGGCTAATAAGAGCTGAGACATGTTTTTTCTATGTGCTTTGTTTTTCAATTCCATCCTAATTAAGTCTTTCACTGTTTCAGTACGTATTTCCTAACTAGTCTGTTAGCAAACTAGATATACAGATCTGAAATCCCATTTGATGTTTGAAGTTCCTAGTCTCAGATTGGTGCAGGGGCTCAGGGGAGATGAGATAACCATAACCCTCCGTATTTACCCACACATTGAACAGAAGTCTATGTGGAATCCAGGCTTGAGTAGTGCACAGGCTACTCTTGAATATTTTAAGGATCTATGGTTTCATCATTGTGGTTACTCTCTCCACCAACACAGATCACACTCACTTTATTAGCTAATAGATGGTCTCTCTAAGTTGCTGGGACCAAGACAGTCTCTACCCTGTCTGTGGTCAAGCTGATGATAAGCCTCGCTGAACTTAGCTGTCCTGGTCTTCAGATAAAACATACAATTTATCACTAAACTCCTACTCATAGCCTCTTCCCTCTGGAGAGGCCTGCAGAAGAGACATTAGGCTGCCATGCTCTTCAGGAACCTAGGGCCACGTTCATGCCTGTAAGGATGAAGGTCTATTCCACTTTAATCAGATACAGAGAGTCCAGATTGCTTGATTGAGCTGGTAAGTTAATCAAAAGTGCAAACTAGGTGTGAACAATTCCTCAAGCAGTTTGGCTGGAAGTACTTTGATCAAACAATGTTATACATCAGTGGTAGGAGTGTATGGAGTGTTCAGGGAGGTATACAGGATGATGAGAGAACTATTACCTCTGGTACTTTTCAGGGTTGCTCATCTACTTTTGGTGTCCACCTTCAGCCAACTCTCACCTTTAGCTCCAAGAAGCTATAGCATGAGTAAGAACCAGCCCCTTGTGAGAGGGTCTCAGCGATGTGCTGAACCAAGTGGTGGGTAAGCAGCAGACCTCAAACCCGTCAATAAGTCAGGGAGATGCCTACCCCAAGCATGTGGAGACTTTCCCCAGTGGAATGTGCAGACGAGTACAATTTGTTCCAGTAGCCATAAAGGCAGCTGAAGACACCAAGGTCCTCCACTGCATCCCAGGTCACCTTCAGTCATCCTGACTTTCATCTTGCCACTGGACTTTGATGGCTCAGGAAGAGAGAGAGGCTGATGACTTTGTGTCACTTAAATCTAATTCATGACATGATGTCACCAATCCTCTTTGAAATGAAGGATAAGCGACATCAGTGGTGTTACACTCAAATAGAAAAGGGTCTTTGCTCTAGCAAATTGATTTAGAAACCCGCCCGTTAACACTGTCTGTGTAGTTATTTGTATTTTTATTTATTTGTTTTCTTAAACACTTCCCAATTACATTTTAATCTGGTTCTACGCCCTGGCAGTTTTGACCTGCTTGACGCCTACCTGCTTAATGCCTGACACCTCTGCTCTACAGTAGATGTATTGGGATTGGTTTAAAGAATCAAACATACCTCCCTACGTGTATTATAGAAAGTTACTTTGGAATTAAAGATTCCAGCAATACGTCAGTCTAGTGGTGGTTAAGGGAACTGACCCGGGCGAGGCTTGGAGGAGAGGGTTGAATTTTCTCTCTTTCCTCTTTCCCCCAAGTCTTCCCCAGTGTTTGATTTTGTGAACTTTGAAAGGTCAGAAGATTTGGTCTTCTCGTTGATGTTGGAGCAGCAATGGATGCCACCAGAACAGAGACACACACTGAAAACCAAACCAGCCACTGAGCAAAGGGAACTTTAGGACTCTTAAGGACACCAACCTTCAGAGCTTAGCAGAAAGCTATATCTAAAGGACAAATCCAGGAAAGGCGAAAACAGTTTTCAGTAACCACAAACTGTGAGTAACCACAAACCACCCTTTTGCTACATGTTCTTTGTAAATTTGTGCCCACTCTCCCAAGGAGCATCGCGTAGGCAAGAGGGGAGTCCATCCGTGGTTTGGGAGAGAGGTTTTGGTAACTCCTTTCCTTGCCATACTTGTTGAGCAAATATCCTCTTGTAAAAGTTGATTGGTATCACCTGTTTAATTGATATTTGAAGAAGCAAGAAGATAAGAGTTTGTGAGTGGCATTTCTGAAAAAATCCAGCCCCAGGTTGATTTCAGAGAAACCTGGAAAGACTTACACAAACTGATGCAAAATCAGGTGAACAAAACCAGGAGAACATTGTACACAATAATAAACAATATTGTATGATGATCAACTGTGAGTTACTTGGCTATTCTCAGCAACAACATGATCCAAGACAATTCTGAAGGACTCATGATGGAAAATACCATCTGCTTGCAAAGAAAGAGTTGATAAAGTGTGAATGCAGATCAAGGCATATTATTTTTCACTTTATTTTTGGGTGTTTTTTCTTTTAGTCTGTGTCTTCAACAACATGACTAATGTAGAAATATGTTTTGTATGATTACACATACATAACGTTTATCAAGTTGTTTACCATCTCAGGAAAGAGGAGGGTAAGCAGGAGAAAGAAAGAAAACTTGGAACTCAGATTTTTTAAAATGAATGTTAAAATTAGTTTTTACATGTAATTGGAAAAAATAACATATTTTTAAAAAATCCAGCCCCTCAGGGTTACCCCTAGAATCCTGAGAGAAGACATTGTCAGCATCCCTTTGGGAACACAACCTGACACTCTAAGCTGGGAAAGTAGCTCCAGAGGCCCGCTATGGCATGATTATACTTTAGTAAGGGTATATAGTATTAGGGAGCTACATATTTTAAGATAGCCTTTGAAAATATTACTTTCAAAAAGCTAATAAATTAATAGAGGAGAGAGTGCCAATAGAAACAATGACAGAACTGTATTGAGTAGAAGCAGTAGAGGAGTTGTCAGGTTTAAGAAAAGGCTGAGTTAATCAGGGTAAGTTTGCTAAGAGGTTTTGTAGTAGAGAAGAAATATGTTGTTAGCAACAGGGTTTAATGTAAAGTCATTGAGCAAATCACTTAACCTCCTTGGGACTCAGTTTCCTCATGTGTGTAAAATGAAAGGGTTGGAATAAATGGTTTCAGAGGTTCCTACCCCTCTAGTTCTATGATCCTGCACATGTTTCAAGAAGCAACTGTATAAGTAGAGAATGAAGGAACCACAGCTCAATATCAGTTTTATGGAAAGAAACTCAAAGGATTTTATTTGACTACAAGCTCCATTCTTTATTTTTTTATTTATTGAGTTCCTGGTTTGTGTGGACAGTTTTCAAGATGAATGTCAGAAGACGTTGGACATGATGTGTACCAAATAACATTCAAAAAATGAAATTGATAAAATTCTAGCTGATATGAAAGGGTTGGGTACCAATGTGTGAGGCATTTCTGAACCACGTCTATATGCAGACTATTGACTCCTTAGAGCAAACAGCAAAATCAGTACTAAATTTATACATAAAAATGAGAAGAAGATATAACAGGTAACCAAGATGACTACAGTTGTTGGGGGCAGCTAGGTGGCATAGTTCTTTGAGTGAATGCAGTCTTAAAGTACATATAGTAATAGGTAACATTTATATAATAAACATATAGCTAGCTAGGTGACACAGTAGTTAGAGTACCAGACCTGGAGTCATGAAGACCTGAGTTTAAATCCAATTTCAGACACTTACTAGTTCTGTGACCTTGGGCAAGTCACTTAACCTTGTTTGCTTCCGTTTCTCATTTGCAAAATAAGCTGGAGAAGGAAATGGGAAAGCACTCTAATATCTTTGCCAAGAGAACCCCAAAGGAGGTCATGAAGAGTTGGACATGACTGAACAACCACAGCCTAAGCTCTTAAATAAGCTATTGTTGAGACAGAGACAGAGACAGAGACAGACAGAGACAGAGAGACAAAGAGAGAGAGAGACAGACAGAGAGAGGAGAGAGACAGAGAGAGAGAATAAAGGAGGACGACAAAATGGATAAAAAATCAGACAAGGGCACAGACTATCACTATTTGCTAAGTTTTATTCAAGGCTTTCTATAAAGGTGCTCTTCTTTCTATGGCTTCTCACTATTTTATGCCATACTGCTATATAAGATTATAAAGAAGATTATAAAGAGTATCCAGGAATATGTTCGTGAATATTTAACAACTGACTCTTGCTTGGCCTGACACACTTTTAAGCTTAATCTGTATTATTAACATTTTTTCCCCACCACTTTCTTAAGGCTAGCCAGTCAACAAGACAATAAGTCAAGCCCTGGTTTGCTGGCTTCTGAGGTATAGATGTTAACAGTTGGGTCTCAGAGGCCAGTTTGAGCTAGCTCCAGTACACCACTGATATGACTCATAAATTATTGAAAAACAGTAGGGAAAAAAGGCAAGTTTATAGAAAATTTGGCACGAGCCTCAATACTGGCAGCATTTAAAGATGAAAATATAAGATGGACCACAAAGAAGGCTGCTAGGTGGGACACTGAATACAGCATGGGACCTAGAGTCAGGAGGCTCTGAGTTCAAATCTAGCTTCCCACACTTACTAGCTGTGTGACCCTCTTTGCCTCATTTTCCTCATCTGGAAAATGAGCTGGGGAAGGAAATGGCAAACCAGTCCAGTACCTTTGCCAAGAAAACCTTAAATGCAATTGTGAACTGATCAACGGCAACAGATAACAAATAGATGAGAAATATATATAATGGAGATCGTTTGACTAGTGGGAAATAATTCCTCTTTACATACAAAAGAGATATCTGCATTTCCATAACAGATTTTTTCCAGTAACAAAGCATTTGTCCTCTACCATCATATCAAGGAAGTAGATACAACACCAGAATAAACAAAGACAGGAAAACGGGCTAGACCCAGAAGGCACAGGAGAAGTTCATGTTGGAAAAAACAGTTTTGAAGATGTTGAGGATCATTTTTCAAGCTATCTGAAAGAAAAGAGTTTCCCAAAAGACTGAGATAGGGGCGGAGAGGGAAGGGAGAGAAGGGAGAAGAGCATTCATTATTACTATAAAAAAAGATGGTCAAGAAAATATTAATAATTATAAAATATTAATAACTCAAATACTTTCTTCCTTACCCTTTACAAAATCTTGAGAATAACCTGTTGACATAGGATATTTTTGATGAAGGGTTGGGTAGAGAACAAATAAATTTTCCTAAACAATATTCTATATTACAACAAAATACTATAACCAACTAAATCCTTACATTTACACAAAGGTATAACCTTGAATAGCCCTGCCCCCACTACCCTCTGTCAGATGAGTGTACTGAGACGAAACAGGGCTAAAAAACATACCTAGGGTTATATGGAGGCATTTAGTATTGGCTTCATGAATTGATCTGAAGTCTTTTGACTACAATTCAAAATAAGTAGCACTTTGCAAACCTTAAAGCATTATATTTTTGTCATTCAGTCATTTATCATATCTGACTCTTCATGACCCAATTTGGGGTTTTCTTGGCAAAGATGATGCCATTCCCTTCTCCAGCTCATTTTGCAGATAAGGACACTACAGCAAACCGGGTTCAGTGACTTGCCCAGGGTCACAAGTGTTTGAGGCTGCATTTAAACTCAAGTCTTTCCAACTCCAGGCCTGGCACTCTATCCACTGTGCCACCTAGCTAAATAAGTGTTTATTATATAAATGCTAGCCATTATTATGATATGTATTTTAAAAGACCGCATTCCAACCTCTGCTAGAAAAGTTTTGTTCTTCTGATTCTCTTTGGAAAGAACCTGCCTGGGGTCGAACAAAGAGTTTTGGACAGGTGATAGAATATTGCTGAGTCTACAGGTAGCAATTTGTTCAACAGCTGCTCTTTAATTGTTGCTACCTATTATGGGTTCACTGACCTATTTTTATCGCCTTCACTTATAACGTTGATGGAATTGTTCAACACTTGGCAGGGGCTTATATCAATAGTAGTAATACAGGAGGTGCCACTCTTTACTTTTCTTAGGCCAGTCATGGTTGTTGAGATGTTTTATCTTCCATCATTAAAAAATTCTGGATCTGTGATGGCACAGGAGCTGCATGTGTGTGGTCATTTTTTAAAAAATGTTCACACACAATCCAATTCTCCTCTCATGAGCATAAAGCAGATTCTTCTTGATTTTTCTCCCTACAAACTTTTCCTTTAAATCTACCTTCCTTCATGAGCTAGCATCAACTCGTTTCTCTGAGCCAGTAGAAAGAAACAGTGAGGCATAATTATTAGAGATAATTAATAGATGTTTGCTGAATTAAATTGAGTGAAATAACCTATTCCAATATTAAACTATACCCTTTCAGGAAATTATGTCCTTAATGTTACAGTCCTTATTTTCTCTCATTAGTAAAAATGGAAAACAGTTATCAATATATTCTATTTTAAGAGATTATTTGTTTGTAGCAGAAGTGGTCTTTCTTCCCGTCCCCATCCCTACCTGCACTTTCTGTCCCTTTCCACGGGGGCGTAAGAAGAAAGCAATAGTTCATCTGCGGAGTGGGTACAGAATCTGATAACCATGGGAGAAAACTATATGCCCTCTGAGGCTCTGGGCCCCAGTTATGAGCACTGCTTGGACCAGATTAAAGTTTCACTCTTTCAGGATGCCTAGTAACTCATGCACAGGCACTGGTTGGAGAAGAGAAAAGAAAGAAGGACACCAGAGGAGAGGCAGAGAATAATGTGGACTATTATTACTTTCTCTTGCTTTACTTATGAAGCAAAAAGTAAGTGGTCTACATGTCATGAGGCTTTGGTGACTCACTTTTGGCAAATAGGATCGATTCTGATGGCTAACACAATGACCATTCATGATTCCAGAGGACCAGTGATGGAATGTACTATCCACTGCAGAGTGGTGATAGATGTAGGGTTTGGAATAAGACGCAGATGTGTATGTTTGTGTGCCTATATATGCTATGTATCTATACGTATACGTCTGCATGTGTTTGTATACAACCAACGAGTGAATTTGCTTTGCTTGATTATGAGTATTTGTTATAAGAAATTTGGTGTTTTTTTTCTTTCTAATGGGAGTGGGTTGTGAGAGGGAGAAAAAATAAATTTCTGTTCATTTAGAAAGAATATAGATGTGGTGGTGGAAGGGTGATGAGCAGATGTGAAATGCTGCATGAGCTTTCACATGAGGTCATTAGAAGTCTTACTTAACTGTTTTGCTTTGTTACAAGAATGGACTAATTTAAATTTTTTTTTTTTTAGTGTAGAAACAAAACATCAATCAAACTGAAAGTGTAAAAATGAAAAGAAAAAAGCACTAGCAGCCTGCCCAGCAGTCTCTCTCCTTTATTTTTCTTTTGGTTCTCAGTATTGGACTTGGTCAAATTGGGCCCATGTTCCGTCGAGGGGTGAATTCAGGTTGAATGATAACAATTTTTTCTTGTTTTATGGAGCACTCCTGTTTATTACCTGGGGTAAGTGCTGGCATAGTTATGGCTCATTGCTCTCCCAATAGTTTTAACTCCAAAGGCTGTCTCCCAAATAAAATCTTGGTTGAATCTATTAAATTTGTTTCTGACCAATTCTACCCCCTCTAGAGTTCCCCAAGGGATCACATAGCTAAGTGTAGCACACTAGAATGGCTGTATGTATCAAGAAGGATAAATTAGAGCATAAAAATATATGAGAGGGTGGGGTGGGAGGAGGGATGGGATCAGAACACCCAGGAGGCTAGGAATTGAGAAAGACCAGCAAAACAGAAAGAACTTCCTCTTTAAGGTACTATAGAGGGGCAGTTCATCATCCCTCTTCCCCTTGGTAAGGGAGGAGGGGGAAAGGAATAACACCTGTGAAGGGTTCTCATCCAGCTGGATCTATTTCATCATGTCACATTCACCCTGTCACCAGTGTCTCTGTGGTCATCAGCTCTCACAGTCTCCCTGGACAGAAGCACTGGGGAGACATCTCAGGATTGACTCACTTGTCTCTCCTAAAGATGAAATTCCACCCGTCATTTGAGCTCCATGCACCCCTTTCTTACTCATCTCTCCCTTATCTTCTCAGAATTCTCTGTGAACCAATTCCCCTCACAGTACACGAACACATAGACCTCTAAAGTTTTCCCCAAACATCTGTTGCTGTGCATCCTAGAACTTCTGTGTCTGACAAGGAGGGTTTTATAGTCAGTGGTATGTGAGTAAATGTTTTAACAACTGACTCTGGGGAAAAAATACCCACAACATATTTTTAAGTTTAATTCATTATTAGCATTTTCTTCATTACTTTCTTAAGTCTAGACCAAAGACGAGGAACCTGGGGCCTCGAGGCCACATGTGACCCTCTAGGTCCTCAAGGGCTGCACTTGAGGACCTAGAGGGTCACATGTGGCCTTGAAGCCCCAGATTCCCCACCCCTGATCTAGCCAATTAACAATAACAAATAAATGAATGAATGCATGAACAAGCAGACAAATAAATCTAGCCCTTATATGTAGCATTTGCTGATTTCTAAGTTGTAAATGCTCATCCTGAAAATCTGACAACCAGCTCTCCAGTATGTCCCTCAAGTGAACGCTTAAACAATTAAGTTCATTTTTTGTCCTGAGTAAACATGCTGTTTCTAAACTTAATGATGAACTTGGTTTGCCAGCAAACATGGCCATGAACATTCTGGACACAAACTTCAGAAGTTCCAAAAGTTATGTTTGGGAGCAAAATGAGACACAGAAGTTAGTAATCATAAAGAATTCTTATGGATTCATAAATCCATCTAATTGTGCAGTAGGAGAGTTCTAGAAATAGTTATCAGATTAGAAATGAAACAAATATTAGAAGAAAATTTTTTAAAAATTGCACCAGCTTCTGCTTGACCTATTCAAATGAGCCAGCAGTGCACAATATTGGGAAATAAGAAACAAGGAAAACACATGGGCCTGTATTATCATCATTTCCTGTAAAGCAGTGGTCACAAGGAGCAGGGTCATTAGTCAACAAACATGATATCCTTGCTAAAAAGAGACGCATGGAAATCAAAAGGAAATCGGATTAGAGCACAAACACATTTGGAAAAAAATTAGAGGACGATGGTGAAAGATTATGGGCAATACTGACTCATAACAGTAAGATATCATAGACGTGGAAACAGGCCTCCAGAACTTGAGAACTTAGCAGATAAGCTAAGTCAGAGACTTGAGTGGTGTCCCAAATGTATTCTGTGATTCATGAAGAAGAAGCCCTTATTAAGGTCAGCTATGTTCCAGGTGCTAAGTGCTTTACAAATATTCTTTCATTGGATCCTCATAACAACCCTGGGAGGCAGGTACTAGTATTATCCCCATTTTGAAGTTGAAGAAACTTGAGGCACAGCGCAGTTAAATGACTCAGCCAGGGCCACACACCTACTTAGTTATGTGAAGCCAGATTTAAACTTGTCTTGCTGATTTATTAGCCATGAATGTTCTGGACATGAAATAATGTCAGAAGTTCCAAGAGTTTGGGGAGCAAAATGAGACAAAGGAGTCACTATTCACAAAGAATTACTATTCTTGTAATACGGAGAGGTTAAATGAATTGCCTTTGGTCACACAGCAGCATGTGTCAGAGCAGGACTTATAACTAGTTCTTGGCTTCAAGGCCACCTCTCTATCCATTACACCATACTGTCTATCTACTTGAAAAGGAAATCATGTAAGTAATGTATGATCAGGAAGGGAGCAGGTTGGCCATGCAGAGAGAAGGTATAGCAAATAATAGTAATAACTTACATTTTTCTTGCTGTGTAGTCATTTTCAGTCATGTCTGACTCTTTTAGGATTTTCTTGGCAAAAATACTGGAGTGGTTTGCTATTTCTTTCATCTTACAGAGGAGGAAACTGAGGCAAACAGGGTTCAGTGACTTGCCTAGCGTCACACAGCTAGTAAGCATCTGAGGCTGAATTTGAACTCAGGTCTTCCTGACTCCAGGCCTGGCACTTCATTCACTGTGCTACCTTGCTGTCCACATATATATATATATATATATATGAACCTATGTGCAAAAACCATTCTCTGACAGATAAGTGGTCAAAGATTATAAGCAAGCAGCTCTCAAAAGAATCACATATTCTTAAGAATCTTCCAAATCACTCATAGTAAAAGAAAATGCAAATCAAAACAACTCTGAACTTTTACCTCGTACCCTGCAAACTAGCAAATATGACAAAAGACAGGAATAGTTAATATTGATAGGATTGTCAGAATATAGCCACACTGGTGTATTCTTGGAGTTGGAAATCAATACAACCATTCTGATAAGCAATGTACAATTATGTAAATTAAGTGACTAAAAGATCCATATCGTTTGACCCAGACATTCTACCATTAGAGGGCCACTGATTAGGAAAATGTCCCTATGCAGAACAAAATATTTATGGCAGCAAATAGTTGGAAATAAAGTAGATGCGCCATGCCTGGGACAATGGATATACACATGGTGGTACACGAATGTGATAGAATATTACTTTGCTGTAAAAAATGACAAATACATGTGTGATGAGTACAGAGAAACATGGAGCTGTTGTAGAATGAAGTCTTCAGAACCAAGAAAACATTCAATGCAACGATTACCGTACTGTAAATGAAAAGAAGAACCACAAAATAGTCAAAAGTAAATGCAAAATTACAAAGCACAAGCTTGACTCCGAAGAAGAGATAGGAGGAGGCAGTCTCTCTTTCTGCCCCCCCCCCCATACCCTTTTACAGATATGTGGTACCTTGCACCTATTTTCAAACCTTTGTTGATTCACGGGTAGAGACTATTTTGAGACTTTGTATTCCCAGGTACTTAGCACTTAATAAATACTGATTGATTGATCAGTTTTCTTGGGTTTTTTTCTCTTCTTTTTCTTCTTTCTTTAAAAAGATTGTCCTATGGAATGGCTCTCTGGGAGGGGTTGGGGGAAGAGGAAGGATACTGGAGAATTTGGGGCGACATAAAAAATGTATTCATAAAAATTTATTTTAAAAAAAGGAAGGAAGGAAAAATTCTCTCCCTGCTCCTTATACTATTTGTACTAACTTATTATCATGTTAGTTTAAGTTTATCTTCCCCACCAGCAGTTCTGTAGGGGGCTTGCCACTACTGCAAACCACCTTCTGTTAAAAACTCAAGCTTGCGCCAAAGCAGGCACTTTTAAACAAACTTTAGAAAGATTTGGGGGAGGTGGGTTTCTTACCGAAAGTTTAAATGGTTTCGTAGAATTGAAAGTTGGAATGAAGTTATCCCTTGGGTTGTTCTAGCCTAGGTGAAATGATCCCAGATCTTTGATCTGTTCCACAGGGATATATATTGTCAACCCCTTGGTCATTTTTCTAGAGGTCCCCAGAACCTTTTTCTAAGGAAAAGCCCCCAGGCAGTAAGATGAGGGGGGATCACTGGTTAGCATGGGCTCTATTGGTCGCAGTGATGACCAGGGATAGACATTTGACGAGACTTCCAAACCCAATCTGTGGCAGAGTCTGGGTGGAGGTGGGTTGGTAGACGAGCTAGGGCAGCCTCCTCACTTGGGGGGCAGGGAGAGGAACTCACCTAGGTCAGTATGAATGGGGGTATGCAGCAAAAATCCATGATATCAGTATTTAATCAAAATTCTTTAATATCATCTTACCTCTAGGCAAAGAGAAAAGTAAGAGAGGAGAGAGAGAAGCCCAGGCTAACTAGGCAACTAAAATCCCAGCATCCACCTCAGTTCCAATTTAGCATAAGGAAGACCTTTTGGAAAACAATTCGAGCACTGCAAGTGGAATTGTTGCTTTGAGAGGAGCCAATCCCTTCCACGAATAATAACAGCTAACATTTCTCTGGCCCAGGAGGCTTACAAAGCACTTTCTTTGGCTTTCCTTTTCAGTGAGACATTCCTATTATGGAATTTAAATGTACATACATTGAATCTGAGGTGCTAGGAGCCCTCGGGACTTGCCCAAGATCATAGTGACTCAAAATATATGTCATCTATTGTGACCCAACTGTCTCCCTGGCCTTGTCTTTACTGAAGGAGCTAGGTCAGGGATTCTTAACCGTGTGTGTGTGTGTGTGTGTGTGTGTGTGTGTGTGTGATATACCCTTTTGGAAGTCTGTTGAAGCCTATGGATTCCACTATACGCAGTGTTTTTAAAGACATTTAAAATGTTCAAAACTACAAAGGAAAACCAATGCTATTGAAACAGCTACAAAATATTAGACAGACTCAAGTACACAGACTCCAGGTTGAGAATTCCTAGGGAAAGGTGTCTTGTCCCTTTTCGAATTTCTCCTAGCATTTTGTCTGGTTTCCCCTTTGTATTTAACTTTATACTTCACTCTGAGAGTCAGTCTTGTGTAGAGGACTAGAATACTGCCTTCCCTCTGTTCATTATTCCCTATTTATCAGGTATGTAGCGTGCTTTGTATTTATTTGTTTGCACACCATCTTCCCCATCAAACTGTAAGCTCCTCCAGGGCAGGGACCAACTTTTGCTTCTTTTTAGCACAGTGCCTAGCACATAGTAGGAGCTTAATAAATGTTTATTAATTGACTGAAGGAAGAATCTCTTCCTGGACACTAAAGCTGTGGCCCTGGGGCAAATCACTTACCCTCTCTGGGCCTCAGCTTCTTCTGTAAAATGAGAGACTTGGATTAGATGATTTCTGGGGGCCCTTTCAGTCCTAAATTTATGCTCCTATGTCAGTCAGTAAACAAGCATTTATTTGATATTTACATTGTGCTAAGCTATTGGGATACAAAAAAAGGCAAAAACACTCCCCCTCTCCTCAAGGAGAGTGCACTCTAATGGAGGGGGGGGATGGAGGAAATATATTTTCTCTTGAATATTATCTCACTTGATCGTCACAACGATCTGTAGCGAGACAGTATTTATCAATTTACAGTTGAGGAAACTGAGGCAAACAAAGGAAAAGTGACTTGCCCAGGACACCCAGCTAGTGTCTGAGGCTGGATTTGAACTCAGCTGTTCCTGAATCCAGGCTCAGTTCTCTAGCCACTGTGCCATCTTGCTGCCCCTGAGCAAGGGAGACAACGTACAAATGGCTTTGTACATGCAATATATACAAGATAAACGGAAGGTAGTCTTAGAGGGAAGGTGAGGAGAGTGGGAAGGGGAGGGTGGACCAGTAAAAGCCTCCAGAAGTAGGCAGCATTTAAACTGAGTCTTGAAGGAAGCCAGGAGACTGAGGTGAGGAGGGGAGGGTATTCCAGGCAGGAGGGGAATGAGCAGTACAGAGACAGACTTGGGAGATGGAGTGTCAGTAAGAATTACTCTCCCTTGCATCATAGTTACCAGTTGGTCCCTTGGTTTCCATGACTACACTGCCTCAAAAGAGGATTCCCAACTCAGCCCAGAGCAGCTTCCTACCCACTAGTAGGATTTAAGAGCAAAGCTCCACACCTCACCCTCTTCTGTAGGCTTGTTCCTTGTGACTCAGGCAGTCTCAAGCCTGGACTCGCATCAGGAGAGGGAGGATCCCCACCCTTCCTCCACAGGCATGGCGGCATGGCCACATGGGATTCCTGGGTCAGTGTGAGCCTGACACTGACCACGTCCCTGGCTTCCTCCTCAGCTTTGTGTACCTAAGAGATGGTATTTCTAGCCTGACTAGTTACTACTTTGTGAGTTTGGGAGGTTGGGAGTTCCTGGTTAGGTGTCCACTAATGGCTCACTGGGAAGTGCTTGGAGCACTCTGGGAGAAGAAAACACCACCGTTAGGAGACACTGGCAGGAGACTGCTGTAGTTTAAAGGGCTAGGACAGCTCAAGATATGCCCTGACCCTCCATCCTCCTCACCCCACCTCCAGTCCTCCCTACCCCCCACCCCACATAAGCTTTTCCCTCCCTTTTTAGACAATAGATTAAAAGCGGGGCTTGTCTCAGATCTAATGTTTGTACCCCTCCTTCCCTCCCCAACTAATTCATGTGGGATGTTAGATGAAAGGATGTTAGAGATTCCTGCGTCCTCTGAGTCTATGATATCACATGAACTTTTCTAGTTTTCCAAAGTTTATTTCCATTTTCACTTCTTCCATCACCAGCCCAGAAGATCATAAATGGAGACTTGTGAGGCTCCTCAGAGGGCATCTAGTATACCCCCTTCTTTTTACAAATAAGAAAAGTGAGCTCCAGGGAAGTTAAATGATTTTCCCAAGGTCACTCATAGAGTTAGGGTCAAAGGTAGGATTTCAACCATAGTCCTCCAGTCAAAATTCTAATATCACTGGCAAACTTAATGAATATTGTATTCATTAGGGTCACACCTGACTCAGTCGGGCACTATGTTAGGTAAGGTTTAATGCTGGAATAAAGTAAGATACTTGTCTAGCCTCATCTCCCTGCGGAAACTTCTCTGGTCAGCAGGGCAGTGTGGTAACTCAAATGGGCTTGTGATGTGCACTGTCTGAAGCGCTCTTCACATCAGTGGACCTTCTTATGACCAGGTGACCAGGAAATCATATCAGTATTGTCAGAGGCCACCAGGAAGCTCTATCAAGGGAGGCATCTGGATCTATAAAGTCTTAGGGACAACTCTGTCACCTGTCAGGGAAATCCTAGCCTAATTTACGTAGGCAGTAGAATTAGGTACAGGAGTGTGGAACCTGTGTCCTCGAGGCCACATGTGGCCCTCTAGGTCCTCAAGTATGACCTTTTGACTGAATCTAAACTTCACAGAACAAATCTTTATGAAGTTTGGATTAAGTCAAAGGGGCATACTCGAGGACCTAGAGGACCACATGTGGCCTTGAAGACACAGATTCCTCATCCCTGGGATATTGCTCCCACAATACTCCACCCTTGGAGATAAGGTCTTAAAAGTCTAGAGAACCTTCTACCACTTCTGTTAGGGCTATTACTGGGCTAGGCTCAGCTCGCAGATTCAAGGAGTCTAAAGTAAAGAATAAAAAGCAAAACTAAAAGGATAGCAAAAACAAAACAGACACATAACCAAAAAGTTTAATGGCCCTCTTAAGGAATGGTCCCCAAGTGAGGAAGACAGGAAAGAAAGATCAACAACTGGTTATTCATTCTAGTTTCTCCTTGGTACATGCTGCAGGCTCTACTCAGTCTGGTTTTTATGGACTGAGATCTACAAAAACATGATCATAACATGCAGAGTCAATAGGGCTCAAGGAGGAAGACTGCTTGACAACCTGCTTTATATCTTCCTGGACAGTCGCTTGTTCTGGGGACCACTTGAAAGGAGAAGACATGTGGATGAATCAGTCAATGGGGGTCACATCCGGATACCTGGAAAATTCTTTATCTTCTTCTATGTGTGACTTCCTGCAAAAAAGCACCCATGTCCTGGACCGATATTTCCCATTCTCCAATGAGCTTTTGGGGGTTTCGGGTATCAGACAAAAGGGAGAAAAGTGGAAAGCCTGGACAGCTGAAGTCTCTTTTCAGTTTGACTTTCCCTGTATGTACATTACCTTTAAGCAGTTTTTTATCACCTATTGTGTAAGTATAGAAAACTACCAAGGACTTGACTACATCTGTCTCCCCATCAGTCACTTAACCTTTAATCTTTAACCTTGACATAATGTAAATACTTAATCTTACCTGCTTATTGTAAATTTGCTATCTCTTTATTCCCTATTTTCTATATGCTCATTTTTCTCAGAGGTCAAGGAACATGTCTAAGTAATCCTTTATATGTTTACCATTGTTCTAAATGAAGTCTAAGTATTTTTTATTGAAGAAATTAAGCTCTGAATTGCTTCATAATTGGATGGTAGTAATTATTCAGCTTGATAACAATCACCAAGTCATTCATTCATTCGCTAATCATAGACTATTGTTGGGGGCCACCCATGGCCTGATCTCACTGCTGAGTACAAAAACTTTGACCTGCTCTGTTTCTGACCTGAGCTACTTCAGCATTCTGGGGTTCACCATATTAATGTGACACTTAGCTCAGGCTCCTGACAGGCATAGCATACTTCAGCTCAGAACTTCTCACCACAGGAGACCTGCCAGCCTCAGCCTCTCTGGTAGCAGAAATTAAAGACATAAGTCACCATACCTGGCTTTATTCAAAGTTCTATGTTTGAGGGATACTTTTCTTCTTAAACCAGCACCATAATATAGTGGGAAAAATTATTGCATTTACTTTGAAAAGATCTGGGTTTGAGTCCTAGCTTCTGTAGCGTTTATGGTCTGTACCACTCAAATGGGCCCTTCATCACCTCCAGCCTTGTACTGCTATATAAGGACCGATAGAGTGCTTGCCTCTTCTGTAAGGCTGTCAGTGCCTCGCGGATCAGAACCATATTTTATGTTGACCTTGTCTCTTGCATGTACCCAGCACCGTGCTTTGCTAATAGCAGCATCTTAAAGAAGAAAGAAGATACGAGGAATCGAAGTACCTGGATTCTTGTCCTGATGGTTGATGATTTTCCCTAGCTATTTCCCTAGCTATTACTAGGTATGTGACCTTGGGAAAATCATTGATTTTGGAAAGTTTAGTTTCCTCACCTATAGAATGGAGCTTCGAGGGCCTAACTTGGCTTCTATCACAAGCCTTTTGAAGAGATCAATGAATGTGAAATGTAGGCAAAAACACTCTGTGAACTGGAAAATTCCATTCCAGTGGAAGAAGGCATTTTTATGGTGATGGTGGTGACAGAGTGATTCAGGTATTTAGCCAATATATGAAAAGTCCCACCTTCCGTTCAGATGGTCCTGTCATTTTGTTGCTATTACTGACCCATTGCTTTTTAGTCATGATAATTCTTTGTGACCCCATTTGGGATTTCCTTATCGAAGACCCTGGACTGGTTTGCCATTTCTTTCTCCAGTAAACAAGGTTTAAATGACTTACCCAGGGCCATGTAGCTAGGAAGTATCTGAGGCCAAATTTGAACTCAGGAAGAGAAGTCTTCCTGACTCCAGGTCTAGCACTCTATCCACTGGGTCATGTTGCTGTCCTAAGTGTCATAGATTTACATCCAATTTGGAAATCTCCTAAGGCCTGAGCTTTGTTGAATACTACTACCCTTATCTACAAGATCAAGGCTCCCTCTGGGAAACTTTAAGAACCAGTTGGGAGTATAGTGTCTGAACCCCATTTTGATGCTATAAGATCATAGGACTATAGCTATAGAGTTGTGGGGAAACTTTGAAGCCTTCCAGTTCAATTCCCTCATTTTACAGATTGTTTTTTAGTGTCTATAAACTTCAACTCTCATTTCTCAGTTTCTATAAACTGAAGCCCTGGAAGATGATGTGACCTTCAGAAGCTATACAGTTAGTTAAGTGTCGGATATGGGATCTGAACCCAGTTCCTCAGACCACTAGCCACCATACATGCAGGATCACCATGACACAAGAATAGATAAAAAACTGTTTTTTGCCCACTCCTCCCAGGTGTACCATCCTGCTGCCTGGAAAGCCACAGCCTAGAAAAAGGTTAGCAGGAAATTGTTTCTTCTTTTCAAAGGTCCTCCACATTTTCAGGTCTTCAGCCAATCAGAGAATTCTCAGGGACAAATTACCCATGGCCAGAAGCAATTCTTCTTGCCTCTTTCCCCCTGGCCCTCAGTTTGCAGAACAGGCAAGTAATATCTTGCTGTGCTGCAGAAAATGGAAACTAAAGTGTGGTATGGGGGACAATGAGAAGGGCAGGAGGTTAGTGTCTCATTACACCTCATAACTAGGGGAAAAGGACAGCTAAAACCTCTAAAAGAACCAAAAATTTGTAGAGCACAGGAATTTTACGTTAAAATGTCTCTAATCTGGCTATAGCTAATTTAATTAATGAAGTTAAACTGGCCAGTTCTCATATAGGACTTCGTTTCTCTACGTGGCTAGTCATTGTGAACCATGGAGGGTTCAGCACATGACTGTCCTTGACCAATGTTTCTCCTCAGTTCCCATTTCTTACAGCTTCAAAGTTCTCACACCTCATACCAATTTCTAGCTTCAGGATGCTTCCCAGTATAAGCCCATTTGTATGACAAGGAAAATTTGTCCTCAACTGAGTCCAATTAAATATTTTTACATCTATCCCAACTGTCGCCTCCACCCATATCCTTGCTTTCAAGTTGATGAGTCATTTGCCTTTAAGGAAATGTCCCTCTAAAGTCCCTTAAAATGTTATAGTGTCATATGTATGTTACACGTACAGTAATAATAACATATAATTTATACCAACAGTAAGGGAAGGATCCTTTCATAGCAGCCTCTCTTTACCTCACCCCTGACCATTAAGCCAGGGCAGAGAATCCATAGGTCATTCCATCTAAACCCACCCTCCCAAACCCCATTCCTAGTCCTTTAGGCTTTCTTTTCACATAGACTACTTCTGCCCCATACAGAACTTATTAACTCAGGGTTCATTTTGTTGCTGTTCAGTCATTTCAGTTGTATCTGACTCTTTCTGACCTCATCTGGGGTTTTCTTTGCAAAGATATTGGAGTGGTTTGCCATTTCCTTCTCTAGCTCATTTTACAGGTGAAGAGACTGAGGCAAACAGGGTTAAATGATTTGCCCAGGGTCACATAGCTGGTAAGTGTTTGAGGCTGTGTATTCCATCCACTCCACTACCTAGTTTCCCATTAACTGGAGATTCATTAACTTATTAAAAAAACTTTTTGATAAGTATAATTGGTATTTTATTTTATGACTTTAAAAAGCATTATTCTGAGAGGGGGTTCATAGGCTACACAAGATGACCAAAGGGGTCCAGAAGCCCTTGCACTACTGGAATAGGCATGTGTAGGGTTGCCTAGGCCTCATGAACTTGGTGGTAAGGGTTTCATACTCTACTAGCAGCCTTCCATTTTATTGGAGGTGGCCAGTATTCTGCTCATCTAAATGTGGCGATCAACCATGCCTGTCCTGCACTGAGGAGGGGGATAAAGAAGGCCATGTTGACAGGAAGGTTGGGCAGAGGAGAAGAGCTTAGTGGATTTGCAAAGAAAAGACCTCTCAGCTTGTTCGTCAAACCTCTGGTAACTATTAGAACCCAATGGTGTTCATGACCCAGTCATGCTCACACCAAATAGTCTGCTCTCTCAGCTATACACCCCCAGGACCTCCATCAAATGATGTGATCTCACTATCCCAATTATACTCCTCTAGTCATGCTCTCCTTTGTCAAAACCTTTTGGAAAAGTGACACTTAGAACAGGTTGTTCTAGTCATTATTAACTAGGGCTTCCCAGGTTACAGAGCTGTTAGTCTTTTTAAAAATTTATTTTTTTAAAATGAAGATCCACCACCTTTGTTCCCTCCCACCTCCCCTCCCCTACAAGGAAAAGTCAAGGAAAACAAAATCCCAAACAAATTCCTGCATTAGCCGCGTCAAAAAAAAAAAAAAAAGAGTCTCGATGCGCCCTCTGAATCCATCAGCAATCTGTCAGGAGGAGGGCTGCCTGATTCATCATGAGTCCTCTGGGATCTTGGTCACTGGGCTCGTCAGAGTTCCTAGTCTTTCCAAGTTGTTGAACTTTACAGTGTTGTTACTATTGTATAAGTTATCCTCCTCACTTTGCGTTATTCACTTTGATGCCAAAACATTGTTTATTCACTGTTTATAAGAGTCTACCAACAGCCCCATGAGAGAGGCGGAGCAGTTATTATTACCCTTGTGTTATAGTTGCTGTTCAGTCATTTTTAACTCTTCATGACCCCATTAAAAGTTGTCTTGATAAAGATCCTGGAGTGCTTTGCCATTTTCTTCTCTAGCTCATTTTGCAGATGAGGAAACTGAGGCAAAGGGGGTTGTCCAGGGTCATACAGACTAGTAAGTGTCTAAGGCTAGATGTGAACTCAGGAAGATAAATCTTCCTGATTCCAAACCCAGTTCTTTTTTTATGTTTATTTATTTATTCTTAGTTTTAACATTTATTTATTTATTTTATTATTTATTCACAAAATTTTGAGTTCCAAATTTTCTTCCCATCTCTTCCCCTCCCACCTCTTAACACCTGCATTCTGATTACCCTTTCCTTCAATATGCCCTCCCTTCTACCACACCCCCTCCCTTCCCTTATCCTTATCTTCTTGCTTTTCTTGTAGGACAAGATTGATTTCTATACCCCATTGCCTGTATTTCTTGTTTCCCAGTTGTATGAAAAACAATTCTCAACATTCGTTCCTAAAGCTTTGAGTTCCAACTTATCTCCCTTCCTCCCTCTCCACCCATCCCCAATGAGAAGGCAAGCAATTCAACATAGGCTATATTCGTGTGGTTTTGCAAAAGACTTCCATAATAGTCATGTTGTCTAAGACTACCTATATTTCCCTCCATCTTATCCTGCCCCCCATTTAATATTCTATTCCATTTTTTGACCTTTTCCCTCCCCAAAATGTTTACTTCTGATTACTCCCTCCTCCCATTTGCCCTCCCTTCTATCATCCCCCCTCCCCACTTGTCCCCTTCTTCCCTGCTTTCCTGTAGTGTAAGATATATTTTCATACCAAATTGAGGGAGCATGTTATTCCTTCCTTAAACCACATGTGATGAGAGTAAGCTTCACTTTTTCCCCTCTCACCTCCTCCCTTTTCTCCTCCATTGAAAAGGCTTTTTCTTGCCTCTTTTATGAGTGATAATTTGCCCCATTCCATTTCTCCCTTTCTCCTCTCCAATATATTCCTCTCACCTCTTAATTTTATTTTTTTTAGATATCATCCCTTCTGATTCAACTCAGCCTGTGCTCTCTGTCTATGTGTGTGTGTGTGTGTGTGTGTGTGTGTGTGTGTGTGTGTGTGTATAAGCCCTCCACCTACCCAAATACTGACAGTCTCAAGAGTTACAAATATTATCTTTCCATGTAGGAATGTAAACAGTTCAACTTTAGAAAGTCACTTATGATTTCTCTTTCCTGTTTACCTTTTCATATTTCTCTTGATTCTTGTGTTTGAAAGTCAGATTTTCTATTCAGTTCTGGTCTTTTCATCAAGAATGCTTGAAAGTCCTCTATTTCATTGAATGACCATTTTTCCCCTGAAGTATTATACTCAGTTTTGCTGGGTTCCAAGCCCAGTTCTTTATCTACTGTGCCACCTAGCTGGCCCAACTTTACAGCTGAGAGATCTAAACATGAATGAAGATTTCATAAGTCAAGTATTCTTTCCCCTTCACCATAGATGTCAGAGAGCTGACATGCATCTCATAATACTCCCAAGTGCACTAGGAACCTGATTGAAATGTAATTAGTAGATATTTATCTAAAACACATAAATATACAATAGAATATAGATTTTGTTAATATGTGGTTTTCTAAGTCAACATGCTACCCTTGCAGATCCTTATCTACGTGTTACTGGCACCATCTCTATTTGAGTTAGTCACTACTTCCCTGCGCTTTGCTTCCAATTTTTAGCAGTGCTCGGCCCTAAAAGACTTGCACCCAGGGATCTTCTGAAGACCTCCCCATGTATGGCCCATCCTGAGTCCTCCCATTTCAGTGAGTTGTGGAATGTATCTAGATTTCGTTCATGGTATATTACAATACATGAGCTCAGAAAGGACTCCCCAAGCCATCACCAGAAAAATGGGTAGTAGAATGTAAGGTCTCTGAGGGCAGGCACTACTTCACTTTTGTATTTGTATCTCTAACACATGGCACCATGCCCATCACAAAACCGATTTTTCCTAAAGGCCTGTTGGTTGAACTTCAAAATTATTCTTCAGCCTCAGTCTTACTCTGAAACTCAGTATCTGTATTTCCTCCTAAGTCCTTTATTTTGGGGACAGGCCCTGACCACTTGGGCAGCTAGGTGGCTCAGTAGATAGAGTGCCAGGCCTAGAGTCAGGAAAACTCATCTTCCTAAGTTCAAATCCAGCCCCAGACTCTTGCCAGCTGTGTGACCCTGGGCAAGTCACTTCACCCTATTTGCCTTATCTGTGAGATGAGATGGAGAAGGAAATGGCAAATCACTCTAGTATCTTTGTCAAGAAAATCCCAAATGAGGTCACGAAGAGTTGGACACAACTGAAAAATGACTGAATGAGCAAACCAAGCCACTCAACATTGATTATCCTGGCTGTGCATCTGATTTTCTTGGATTTCAACATCATGCCCCTTCACAGGTCCCTTCTCCATTCCCCTTCTCTCTCCCACCCCCAGTTCCTTATCTCTCTCTTAGGTGCTGTATTTCCCCCTCAGATTATTTGCCCCTTAAGGACCTGGGGCTTGTTTTCTTCTTTTTGCTTGTGTCTGTATCCCCAGTATACTTAGCACAGTGCCCATCACAGAGCAGGCAATTAATAAAAGTTTGTTGCCTCGATTGATGGGTCAGAAGCCTACATGTGAGGCACCTCCAATAGGGGCATTATCTTAATAGACAACTGTGATGATGACAGGGTCCAGCAAGGGGAGTAGATCAAAGGTGGGGTGTCGTGGAGACCTGAGACAGTCTCTGATGCCTTTGTGTTGCCCAGAAGGGAAAACAGCATCTAAATGCCCTGCTGTGGTGAATGTATGTTCGGAGGGTCACAGGAAAGCCACTGTTTTCTGTTCTCAGTCCAGGGGAGAGAGATAGATCCGGTACAATGTAAATACCATCCACCCGTCAGCCTGCTGCCTTCTGTATTTGTTGAGGAGATTTGCAGAGTTTGAAATTAGCTGATTTATTCTCCCATTTTAGCGTGATTCCTTTCAAGAATAAAGTGTAAACACAGAAAGCATCCCACTATGTGCTGCCTTTCCAAGCAGCAATAATCATGGTGATATTTTTTTTACCTTTCTGCTCCTCCAGCCCCAGAAATCTGTTTTCTTGGTTTGGCAGAGAAAAAAGAAAACTTTCCGTCATCTCTGAGTGCTGAGGGGCAATTGACACATCACTCTAACAATTTTATGACAAGACTGTTGTAATGGCCTGGTTGTTCTAATGGCCCATCATTGGCTACCATTCATTATCTGAGGTTTTATGGCTCACAGCCGTCTAATAAGCCTGGCAGATGGAGTAGAGGGACTCATTTGGGGAGGTGACTCATCCTACAACCCAGAGTTTACCTCTCTGTACATTTCTCCTTTTCCCAGAGAGGATGAATGAATATACCAGGGAGACACGAGAAAGAAGCAGGTTGCCAGCCCCCATCAGCTGTGTCTGCAAACGGGCATCTGATCCAATGACATCATGATTCATTTGTGCCAATCAAATTCTATTTTTTTACATGGCAAATGGAAGCCTCCTAAATGTTTAGGATAACCGTTTTAGGAGTGGAAGGAACTAGAATGTCCAAAACCCTCATTCTACAGACAAGGAAACTGAGACCCAGAAAGATTAATTGACAGATTGGAAATGGCAGAGACAGGGTTTTAATCCATGTGTCCTCTGACTCTATACCAAGAGTCCTTTCTCAGTGTAACCTGCTGCTTCCAGGGCATGAGGGGAATATCCCAAGGTCTGGACCCCTGCCACAGACTTACCGCCCTGCTATCTAACACAACAGGTGAAGTGAACACAATCAAACAGTCCACTGTGCTTTGTGTTGCCTAGTGGATACGGTTTGTCCACCTAGAGACATGAAACAAGATGGTGGCCCATTACCTGAAAAGTGCCCTGATTTCATCACCCTCACCCCCAGTCCTATGAATCTATTCTGGGGGTGTGAAAGAAGGATTTGTTTGGATTTTTATCAAGTTAGATTTAGGGGTTATATGTATCATTGATGTGCTGATAAATATTTAACAATAGGCTTTCTGAAAATGCAGGACACACTTTTAAATTTCATCTGCATCATTAACACTTCTCCACCACCTTCTTAAGTCTAGACTAGACAATCAACAAAGCTATTAAATCAAGCCTCGATTTGTAGCATTTGCTGATTTCTAAAGTGTAACTGAAAATTTAACAATTGGCTCTAGGGAACCAGCTCCAGCACCCCCCTGGTATATCCCAAAATTGAAGTTCATATTAGTTGTATGAAGGAAATACCTAGCTGTCAAGTGCTTACAGGTTCCACGATAATTACATGCTAATGAACCCCTCGACATGTAGGGCTATGGTTTATTTCCAGAATTAACCTTTCTAATTCATTCCTTGATGACAGCTTGTCAAATTATTGATTGAAGTGTTGAGAATTAATTATTGAAGAGCAGTGCAGCTTAATAGGAGGTGTGAAGTGTCTTCTATCACTGTTTGCAATTATCAAATGCCGGAACCAATTCATTCTGCCTAATCACCACATCACCATTGACAAGAAATACCCATCATTTTAATAAAAAGAGAAAACAGTAAAACTGCAACCCCAAAGTCAAGTGTTTTTCCCGTAAAAAAAGGTGGTAGTGTGGTGGTAGTATTGAATGGAAGGCTGGACTTCAAGGCCACCTCTGATTGTTGTATGAACTGCCATCTAGTAATAATAATGGCTAACATTTCTGTTATAAATTGATTTTTATTTATATTATTTCATAGCATTTCACAAATATTATCTCATTAGATCCTCACAACAACCCTGGAAGGTAGGTGCTGTTGTTGTCCCCATTTTACAGAGGAGGAAACTGAGGCTGATAGGGGTGAAATGACTTGTCCCAGGTCACCCAACTAGTAAATGTCTGAGTCTAGATGGGAGCTCAGGTCTTCCTGACTCCTGGCCCCGTGTCACCTCGCAGTCCTGGAGTTTAGCCCCTTCCTTTCAGAGATGAGGAAGCTGTAGCTTAGACAGGCCAGGCGACTTGCCCTGGTCACAAGGAGAGGGAATGGTACAACTTGGATATGAATTCAGGTTCTATGGCTCCAGGTAAGAAGAATGAAACACAGGGAGCTTCATCAGTTTGGCTAAAGTCACACAGGTAGCACATGGCAGAGTCAGTCCTCTGAGGCCAAAAATCTTATGTTCTTCCCAGGATACCAGCTATCCCTTCTATGTATGTTGTATGTTCTTACAGTGCCTGCCTCACAGACTTGTTGGTGTAATGTGCGTCAAACTCTGGCAGACTTTTAAACTCTGTCATATTATAGTACAAATGAGAATGTATACACATATACATACACATATACATTTATGTATGTCTCTGTGTATATACGTATACATGTATGTGTATATATGTGCATGTGTATATATGTGCATATGTATGTATGTGCATGCATGTATACATATGTGTGTGTGTGTGTCTTCCTTTGTTTTAGGTACCTGACCTCCCTGGGGGACAAGCCTCAGTTGACTGGTATGATTTTATCATCTTTCTGAGGTCAACGTAAATAGATGTGTCATACCTCTTCCTGTAGGCCTTGGCGTGTAGACACTCAGGAATTATCTCATGTATCTTCCAAATGGCCTTGACATCTAAATGCTGCAAAGAGTTTGTTAAAGTCAGTCAGCGTACCTGTAGGCTGCCACAGTCTTCTGTTGACTCAATAGAGAAAAAGGAAAGAATCTTAACCAATGACAGCCCAGTGTTTTGGAAGCCTAGGATGACAATGACCATTCGTTATCCAAGCTTAGAGGTTGTATCACCCTACACTCTACCCCTCATCCATATAGATTCATCCAGGTCCAAGGGTGCTTGATGGACCAGACTGAATTCTGAATTAATCAAACGGCAAGCATTTATCAAGCACTCAGTATGTGTCCAGCACCTATGTAAAGCTGGGGATACAAAGGACAATTTTTTTAATAAAATAATTCTCTTAGCCTCATAAAGCTTACATTTTAATGGTAGAGATGACACACACACCAACATACATATATGTAAATATGTGTATACATACATGTTTAAGCACATACAAGATCTACAGGAAGGCTCAAAATATAGGAAGTGTCTAAGTTATAAAAAATTTCAAATGCCAAATGAAGGAATTTGTATTTGGTCCTTGAAGGAAAGTAAGCCTCTGAAGTTTCTGAAAAATTATTTTTATTGATTTTGTTAAACTTATCTTACTGAAAAATATTTCAAATTTTAACACTATTTTTTAAAAAGTGTGAGTTCCAAATCCTCTTCCTCCCACCTGTTCCTCCCCCCTTTGAAAAGGCATAATTTGCTGTCGATTACACACGTAAAGTCATATGTAGCGAAGTTTTTGAGGAAGGGGTGACATTGTTGGACTGTGGTTTAGGAAAATCACTAGTGGTGATCTGGAGGTTCTGAATTCTACTAGGTGCGGAGGCCAAGAGGAAGGAAGAGTCAGGGCTCCATACTCAAAGTATGTACACACACCTATGTCTGTATATACATATATTCACACTTTCATATATATACTTATGTACTATATGTGTATATATATATCTATATATACACTTTACCTATATATCTATATCTATACTTATATATACACATACTGAACTGTCCAGTCTGGACACAGTCCAGACTTCCAGGACTAGCTTAGAAGCAGTTTCTAGAGCATGGCACATGGACTTAGCTACAGATCTTACTCTACAAGCTCCAGTCGCTTCCCGTTACCCTGAAGATCAAATATAAAGTCTTCTGATGGGTACTTAGGTCCATACAACGTCGTCTGATTCTGCCTTTCCAGCCTTATTTATTGTACATTAATAATAATGATAATATCAATAAGACTGGAAAGGCAGAATCAGGCCACGTTGTGTGGACTGAAGGACGCATGCACACAGACCATCCACCTCTGGTCCTCATGCTTTTGCACTGGCTGCCTCCCATTCATTCCCTCCTCACCAACACCTGTCCAAATGAGAAGAATGATAATAATAGCTAACATTTCTACAGTGATTACTAAGTGCTAGGCACAGGGTAAATGCTTTACAGTGACTATCTCCTTTGACCTTCACAACCCAGGAGGTAGGTGCCAGTGTTATCCGAATTTTACAGATGAGGAAACTGAGATGGAGGCCAAATGACTTGCCCAGAGTCACACAGGTACTAAGTGTCTGAGGCTAACTTCCTTAAAGGCTCAGCTTAAATGCCAATTTTAAATGAAACATCCGGAGGCCCTCTCCCCCGCCTCTCAGCTGCTAGTGGCTTCCACGCCCCACCCCACCCCCAAATTATCTCACATAGATTTCAGTAAATGCCTGTATACGAACCTAAGTTGGCAGTTCTGGACCTGGAGTCAAGAAGCCCTGAGTTCTGATTTTGCCTCATATGCTCTGTGTGACCCTCTTTCAGCCTGTTTCTTCATAAAGTAGGAATAGTAAATAACCGTTCTCTCACAGAGCTGTTGTGAGGCTCCAATAAGGACATGTACTGAAAATGTTTTGCAAACCTAGTTATTATCCTTATCGCCACCATTCTTATGTACATGTATCCATTAGGTGGTAAAGCGACTAGAAAGTGGGTCTTGGATTCAGAAAGACCTGACTTCAAATATAGCCTCCAACTCTTCGAGTTATGTGACCCTGGGCAAGTCACCTAACTGCTGCCTGCCTCAGTTTCCAATAGAAGCACCGACCTCCCAAAGCTGTCATGAGGAACACGAGACAATATTTGTGAAACGTTTGGCACGGTGCCTGGCCCATATTAGGCACTTAATGAATGCTTGTTTCCATCTGCCCCTTCCTCTAAGGCAGGGTCCCTGTCCTTGGCTCTAAGCAGAGGCCTGAAGAATGAGGGATTCTGGATGGATTAGTTACTTTTCCCGGTTCTTCCTCCACCTTTGAACAATTAGAGGCATCGAGGGCTTTCGTCCCAGGGAGATCAAAGGGAGCCTCTTGGCTTTCACCGCCTGGTTGCTGTGTCTCAGATTCCCCAGCGCCACAGGGATCACACTGAGTCACCGAGGAGCCCGCAGAGGGGTGAGGTCTCCAACAACCTACACAAACTCCTAGGCAGCTGGAACGGAGGATGGAAAGTTCCCCTCTGCAGTTTCCTCAGGCCTCCTTCTATGGTTTATACTGCTCATGCTTTCGCAGTATTTCCAAACGCTGGGTTTGTTCTCCCATGACCCTACAGGAGGATTTCTGCCTCTGTTTTTAACCAGTGAAGTTCTGATATTCAGAGGTGTTTGCTTTCTTTAGAGAGGAATTGGTACATTTAGAAGCCAGTGTTAGTAACAACTGAATCAAGAAAAAAGAGCTTAAAGTTGGCCCTCCCCCATTTGGAAAACGAAGGCTGTGTTTTTTGTGGTTGTTCAGTCCTGTTGCACACTTCATGACCCCATTTGGGGTTTTCTTGGCAAAGATACTACAGTGGTTTGCCATTTCCTCTTCCAGCTCACTTTACAGATGAGAAAACTGAGGCAAACAGTATGAAGTGACATGCCCAGGGTCACACAGCTAGTAAGTGTCCAGAGGCAGATTTGAACTCAGGAAGAGGAGTCTTCTGATTCTAAGCCCAGTTCTCTACCTACTGCACCTATGCAGCTACCCTGTAAACCAGGCTGAGTGAGAAAGCAATGCGGTATCAGTCAGTAAATAAACACTTATTAAGCACCTACTATGTGCCAAGCTCTGGACAATCACTGCCCTAGTGGACCTCTCAATCTAAAGCAGGAGACAAACTTGCAAAATGGCTATGTACAAACAAGTTACATACAGGATAGATAATTGTCAGAGGCAAGCCACTTGAATTAAGGGGAGTCAGGAAAGATGGAATCCTGACTGGGACATGAAGCCTGAGAAGACAGGAGATAAGGAAGGAGAGCATTCCAGGCATAGGGGATTTTGTTGTTCAGCTGATTTCAGTTGCATCCAACTTTTCATGGCCCTGTTTGGGGTTTTCTTGATGATGATCCTGGAGTGGTTTGCCATTTCCTTCCCCAGTTCATTTAACAGATGAGGAAACTGTGGCAAACAGGGTGAAGTGACTTATCCAGGGTCACACAGCTAGTGTCTTCCTGACTTCAGGCCTGATACTACCCACTGCCCCTCCTCTGCTGCCTCACCATAGGGGAGAGTCAGTGAGAAAGTCCTGAGTCTAGAGAGGGAGTGAAGTCTTATTTTGTGAAGTTTGGATTCAGTCAAAGGGCCACACTTGAGGACCTCAAGGGTCACATGTGGCCTTAAGGGTGAAGATCCCCTACCCCTGCAGCCTGGTGCTTTAGGTGTACGAGTCCAGCAAATTCCCTAACAACAAAGTCTCTACACGTCCAAACCAGCACCATCTGCAAAGAAGCATTTATTAAATTATTCTAACTGACTTTTTAATTGAGAAATATAATGAAGTGGAGAGGAAGATGTGTTTTGGCATGGAGCAGTGGTGTCCAACTAAAATAGAAATGGATCCCTGTGGGCCACATATTGACTTAGAAAACCACAAAATAACATTATTCTACATTGTATTCTGTGGTTATTTATTTTGTTAAATATTTCCCAGTTACATTTTCATCTGATTCTGGCAGAACTCTGTAGCTTTTCTGGAAAGGAAAGCACTTGGATTTGTAATTCCAAAGACCTGGGTTTCAGGATCCCTTCTACTTACTAGATATGCGATCTTGGATGAATCATCTGTTTGGTTCTTCACTTTTCTCTTTCATAAACTAAGGGAGATGAACCAGAAAACCTTTCAACTCTAATAACCCTAGAGTTTTTTGAAAGCTTAGAGTTTGTTGAGAATATGGGGAAGGGATTTGCAGCTGAATTTTCTTTGACCTCAGTCTTCACTGTCCCTTTGACCTCGTGTCTATCACGTTTGTCCTCAATCTTCACCATCTCTACCACTCCACACTTTAAGCTCTTAATGACAAAGCACATGTAGGGTGTTTATCAATAATGACTATTCATTCTAATGTCATCACCAGAGGTAGTCAAAAGGATGATTTATGCCTTGGCAGTGATTGGACGGAATCATCTTCCATTAAATTTAGGTGAGGCATTTTGTTTTGCTGGTCTACTGTACTTTGGTTTAAACTAAATCTGTCAAAATTTACCCAAAATTTATTAGGCTGTATGGCCTGAAAAGAATCAGCAACAATGATGACCCTGTGGAGAAGAAAGTATGCCTAGATCTTCCCTAGCCATCAGCAAACCCAGACCCCTACATTCCAGCTGTGGTTCAGTCATTTCAGTCATGTCCCACTTCCTGACGCCAACTGGGGTTGCCTTGATAAAGATACTGGAGTAATTTGCCATTTCCTTCTCCAGCTCGTTTGACAGATGAGGAACTAAGGCAAAAAGGGTTAAGTGACTCATCCAGAGTCACCTAGTAAGTATCTGAAAACACATCTGAACTTAGGTCTTGCCTGATACCAGGCCCTGTGCTCTATCCACTGCACCACTTAGTTGCTTCTCAGACCCAAGCTTAAAGGCTTGCATTAATTACATCTGTTCTCATTTTTTTCAGCCTTGTTACTCAGGATTTTGTTCTAGATAACTAATTTTAAATTCCTGCTGTTTGATCCTGGGTAGTTTCTTTACCTTTAGAAGGAGGGAGTTGAATTAGATTATTTCTACATCCCAGAACCACAACTCAGAAATTGACAGATGAGAGGGGGTCAGACCTTTTCTAGTCATAAGTTTTGATGTAATTAAGTGAAATCAAGGAACCAGTCCAGGGCCAAACCAATACCATCAAGCCAAAACATCAACCAGGAATTAAAATAAAATGAGTAGACTGGATTGGACACACAGGTCAAGATCCAAGGGGAAACAGCCCCAGCAAACCTGAAACCAGGCCAGAAATGTAAGCAATTGGTCAGGTTTGCCAAAGCCTGCCAGGAATGAACAGATGTTAGAATTGGAACAATGCTTAAAACATAGTAGGTATGTTGACTTAATGCTTATTCATTGGTTAATTGGATACCTACTTTACCTGGGTTTTGGCTGAAAGAGGAAGAAGGATGGTTCGGAGGAATGGGAATCACTTTCTAGTAGAAGAAAAGTATATATGTATATGTATATGTATGTATATATATAGGTATGTATGTATGTGTATGTATGTGTGTATGTGTGTATGTGTATATGTATGTATATATACGTATGTGTGTGGATATAGATAGGTAGATAGATAGATGGATGGATAGATAGCATTTATACAGCTCTTTAAAGTTTGTCTGGGGAGGTAGGTACTATTAGTACCCCCATTTTACAGATTATGAAACTGAGGCTGAAAATTTAAGTAACTGGTCCAGAATCACACAGCTAGTTTAATGTTTGAAGTGACATTTGAACTCAGGTCTTCCTGACTGTAGGTCAAACACTTTATTCATTGTACCACCTTTCAGGGGCTTTTTAAATTTTTATTTATTTTTTTATTTTTTTACCACTAGAGCCCAGCACAGTAGCTAGCATAAGGGCTTCATGAAGGAGTTGGAATTCAAGTTGGTCCTTGAAGGATGAGTTGTTTTTTGTCCTTTGTTTTCAGAGACCAAGGACATCATGGAGTGATGCCTTGACTTGGCTTGTGAATTGGATTTAAGTGAGGCAGAATCACAAAGTCATCTTTCCCAGAGTCATTAAAGTCCAGATTAAGTCCAGTGGGAGAACAGTCAATGGCCTGGGATGCGGTGGATGACCTTGGTGTCTTCAATGTCTGACCAAGTTCTAAGTGCCTGCTTTAGTCGCCTTCATGGCTGTTGGAACACACTGTTCTCATCCACCCATTCCTCCTGAGGAGGTCTTCTGGTGCTTGGGATGGACACCCCCTAATTCACTGAAGGGTTTTAGGTTACCCTCCGCCTGGTTTAGCCCACCTGTTCAGACAGTTTACTGGGGTGTGGCAGCTGCACATGCTACAGCTTCTTCTCAGATGGTTTCTAAAGGTGAATGAACAGCCCTGAAAAGGGCTGCGCTGGCTGTCACCCCAGAGGTGCTAGTCCCCATACACACAGGAGGAAGCAACAACAAAAGGGGCCTGGAATGCCCAAGCAGTATTGTACTGAGGCCAGTAAGGAGGTCGGGCTGCCCATAAAGGAAGGCTTGTGACCTGGAATTGTGGGAGATCAATTTGGAAAAGCTGCATAAGGCCAGATTGTAAAGGGTCTTGAGTACTCTGCCAGGTCTCTGAGGAAGGTAATGTTGTAATAGAACAGACTTTTAGGAAGAAAAATCAAATGTGGTTTTCAGAGGCTGGAGACAAAAGAGACCAATCAAGAAGCAGTAATAAAAATGTGAAGGAAAAATGGGAGCCTTCTTAGTATGGTGGCAGTGGGGAAACAAAGGACTAGGAAGGAGAAAAAGGTCCCTGGAGGTGCCCTTGAATACGGGTTGAACAAGTAGAGAGCGAAGCTCTAAGCTGCTTCCCCCCCATTATCAAAATCCATCTAGCATACTTTCTAAGAGTCTTCAACTGTGGCTAAAAGTGTTAGTGTCGTGCACAGAACTTGTTGCTTGTTTTAGTCACGAGTGAGCAGGCATAGCGATGCTACCTGGGAATTTAGAGGCTGGTCACTAACCTCACAGAAAAGACACGGTGTTCAATTCTGAAGAAGACAAAGGATCATCCGGTACCAAGGGTGGAGGGAGAAGGGCTTGGGGGAGGGGTATCTTCTCCTGTTATCAAAAAAACGACAGTTTTTCCAGATGATAACCTATGCAAGTTTGCTGGGAACTGGAGAAGTTCTATTACAGAATGCAGTGAAACAAACTCCGATGAAATGTTTTTACATGCTGAGGATTCTACTACCAAGGGAAAGCGGAGGGTGGGCTGCAGAGTGAGGTGAACAGGTGACAGACTCCTCTGGCTTTTTATGTTGTGAGCCCGGGGCCAAGTGCACTTTCCTGTGGCCCACAACTAGGGGATGGCTAATCTTTGGAGCTCCAGCTCTCAGCCTCTCTCTGTCCTCTCCCATCCCCTAGCCTGCCTGATGGAAAGGGGCAGTACCAGATGTCCAGGGGAAGCAATGTGTACGGTTAAAAACCCCCGCCTTCCCTTGGCAAAGGGTGCCAAGTATACATACCTAAGTATGCTTCTTAGAGGTCGCAAACACCGAATGTCCCTTCAATCAATAACCTAAAGAGCTTCAGGAAGGGAGCAGGAGTCCTGGTCCTAAAGAGCGTTTATCCTGTACGTTTCGTTGTTGTTGTTCAGCCCCGTCTTTGTATTTATACTGTTCTTATCATGTATATTCTTGTACACCTACTTATAGAAGTTCTCGTCCATTAGAATGTAGCCTTTTTACAAGTAGGGATTGCTTTATCCTTTTTACTTGCATCTCCTGTGTAGTACCTAGAACATAACAGCTGTTCTGTGGTTCTATCTGGAGTTTTCCTGGCAGAGATACTGGAATGGTTTGCCATTTCCTTCTCCAGCTCTTTTAACAGATGAGGAAACTGAGGCAAACAGGGTGACGTGACTTGCCCAGGATCATGCAGCTAGTAAGACCAGATTAGAACTCAGGAACGTGTCTTCTTGACTCCAGGCCCCACGTACGCCGTATCACCTAGCTGCTCTTAGCTGTAGGAAGTTTTTTCATTTTTGCCATTGTATCTTGGGACTGTTGCTCAGTGGCCTTGCACATGGTTATTGTCCAGTCGTGCCTGACCCTGTGACCCCATGAACCATACTGTCTATGGGGTTTTCTTGGCAGAGACACTGGAGTGGTTTGCCATTTCCTTCTCCAGTGGATTAAGGCAAACAAAGTGACTTGCCTGGGGTCACACAGCCGATAAGTGTCTGAGGAAGGATTTGAACTCAGGCCTTTCTTACTCCAGGCCTAAGGCTCTATTCACTGAGCTGATTCACTTCCTCCTGCCCCTTCTTGTATATATTTGTTTGCATGTTATCTCACTTCTTAGATTGTACCTTCCTTGAGGACAGGAACTGTCTTTTGCCTCTTTTTGTATCTCCAGCACTGACCACAGTTCCTGGCACATAGTAGGCGATTAATAAATGTTTATCAATTGATTGACAAAGAAAGTGAAACCTGGTCATACTTATTCTAGCTCCACAGGTGTCTGGGTTAGTCAACTGTGTTTCTGGCCTCCCCAAACAAAGAATCCAAACTTTATGTCAGGTTAATTCTTCCGTTAAACCTTCCCGTGGCTTTTTTTTATTCATGAATAGAACAGATTCAACAAAAACTTACTGACTACCATGAAATACTGGGCTGTAAGATATTGTTTATTCCTATTAAATTTTATCTTCCTAGTTGTGGCCTGATATTCCAGACTGTCCAAATCTTGTTGGAGCCTGTCATCCACTGCATGAACTGTTCTACCAGTTTTATGTCATTTGAAACACCAGTAAGAACACCATCTCTTCCCTTAGCCAAGTCACTGATGAAAATGTTGAAGAAAGCCAAGCACTGATCCTTGGGGCATCGTTCTGGAGTCAAAGTTGAGATCAGACCATCAATGTCTCTTGAGGTTTAGCCATTCAACCAGTTTCAAATCTATCCAATTGTGTTATTATCTAGTATAGTGCATGCTTCTCCATATTTTCTATAAGAACACACCAAAAATCATACTAGAGCACGTCCCTGATCTGCCAGTTCAGTGACCCTGTCAAAGAAGCAAATGAGATTAGCGGGGAATGACCTGTTTTTGTTGTAGCCATGTTGCCCCTCTATGATCACCAATTGCTTTTTTCCTTGTCCACTAACAATTCCTTTTATTTTCCCAGGAATCAAAGTCAAGTTCACCAGCCTATCATTAGCAGACTCCTTTCCCTTCCCTTTTCCAAAAATGGGGAGAATGTCCAATTCTTCCTGATCATTCAAACATCATTGATTCTACAATCACATTTGCCTTTTTTTTCTAGTACCTCAGGCTGTAGCTTTTCTGTGCTAGCCGAATTAAATTCTCTAGGAGTAGCTAGGTGCTCTCTGACTATCTTGGTATTTTACATCTCCATCCTTTATTAGATATTTTTGTTCCATACTTTCTAATCCAAAGATCATCTTCAAAGAGAAAGCTAAAGCAGAACAGGAATTGAGTGACTTTATCTTTTTTCCTGTCCTTGTCCCTTCCACCCAGAATACTGAACCTATCCCTTCTGCACCCCTTCCATCCCTGTACAGCCAAAAACCATTGACTCCTTTGCTGTCTTTAGCTTTTGTTTTGAGATTCTTTTGAGTTTTATCATCCAGATGCTATCTGACAGATGTGTGTCATGTTTTTGTATTTATCTTATGATACCTATAGACATCTAACCTGGTTGGTGACCTCCCTGTGTTCTCTCTGGACACAGATTGGTATCCTGCTTGAAATACTTAATAGTTGTGTGATCTAGTTCAAGTCAATTAACCCCACTGAGCCTCCCTCAGCTTCTTCATCTATAAAATGAGGCTATAGTACCTAATTCGCAAGATTGTTATAAGGACCAAATAAAATAATGTGTGTAAAACAGTCACAAAATCTCAATTGTCATTTAAATGTCAGTTGTTGTGATAGGGACCCAAGAACTAAATTTTTGGAAGATAAATTAGAAAATTGTAATAGCAGTTTTTTTTTTTTTTTGAGGTCAACAGCATGGCTTTCTATGTGCCAAGTAGGTGGAACTGGTGTGATGACAAAGCCTTGGAGTTCACTTCTCCCTTTGACTCACCCTATTATAGTGATAGTGGGATGAGTCAAGATACCTTCTCTTGAGATCAGGAGAGCTACAGTGAAATGGTAAAGGCACCAGAAAAAATTCTTGTATTGTCAAAGGTCACGTAGGCTAGCTGCCAGAGTTTCATGGATTCAGGGGACCCATAGATTTAGAGAGGGAAGTGACCTTTGAGATCATCCAGTTCAACCCCTTTGTTTCATAGATCAAAAAAAGGAGATCTTTTTAAAAAATTAATTTTTAGGATTTCATTTTTAATCGGTAAAGTCATCAAATATTTTTGGAAAGAGACAAAGAGAAACTTAGAAATGTTTTGTCTTCGTATTAATGTCTAAACTGCATGAAAGGTTTAATGTGAATATTCACCATTAAGAGTCCAGTATTAGATTTGTGAAAAACTATACACATGACTTGTGATACAAGAAAAACAGGAAGAAACTCAAAGCAAAATGCATTTAAAATTTGTTTATAGAAAAGCATTTTTTAAAAAATCACTTCAAAATATGACAAATGGCCATGTTTTCCTTTAAATAGGAAGAATATCACCTGTCCCTTGAAGTAGGAACACACATTACCTATGGACCTTTGACCTTTGCCATTTCCTTCTCTAGATTCCAGTTCTTCACCTGTAATTCTTGTGTGGGCATGTGTGTATGGTTGGGTGTTTGTGGGTGTGTGCCTTGTGGCTGTGTCCAGCCTTGACTGACTTAAATAAAAAGAAAATGATTCACCATATAATTTTGGATCTCTTTGGAAGAGGAAGTAATTAAAAAGTAGTCAACCTTTGGGTGATGACTGACTGTATCTATATCCTAAGAATTGGTGGTGCCAAACCTGAACAGCCAACATCTGGGAACTGGACTCAATGGGATAGTAATAATATCGACTGAAACTCCATTACTGAGCTATTTTAGAACAAATGACTGGTCAAGGATGGTAAATTTTCTGACAAAAGGAGGGTGTATCTCTTCTGGCTAATAGGGTCCCAGGCCTTTGAGCACCTGCAGCCTGTTTTACCTGGTGCCAAGCTTTCTCTGGGGATGCTTTTTCTGGAAAAGCAGAATGGAGAACTCTGCCCTCAACTTCAGAGGCATTCCATAACTCATCTTACTGCATAGTGATGGATGGAAAGAAAGGCTTTGAAGTTGCTGCTGATCCAGAACCGAGGGTATATGCCAAAGACACCATCAATGGGTCAAATCTCTGTTTTCCTTTGTGATCTCTGAAGTCTCTCAGCCAATCAAGAATCATGTCTCCCTACATGGAATAATAATGTTAGCTATTATAGCTATTGTTGTCATAGCTATCAATATTATATTATAATCTTACATAGTATTTAATACTATATAATGTATAGTATATTATATACAATGCTAGTATTAATGGGTATTGCAGCAAAGTCACTTCTGTGGCTTTGGTGAGCCTCTTGAGATTGATATGAGGACAGTAGGGACAGGTTGAAGTTGGAGGGGAACAGAAGAAGAAAATGAGAGGAGTTATCTCTCTCAACTCTCCCAACAAAGCATTGACCTGCAAGTCACAAGACTTGGATTCTAATTCCTACTCTATCACTAGCTGTGTGACTTTGGGTCATTCACATAGTCTCCCTGGGCCTCAGCTTCCTGACCTGGAGCATGAGGGTGTTGTACTAGATGGTTTCTCAGTCCTTCAGAGCTCTCAATTTTTAAAATAGGTGATGTTGTGAGAGAGTGATGCAAGATGCAAACATGACAGCTCCTGCCCTTTGAAAGGGAGTGTAACCATGGCCCTCCAGGCTGAGATGTCTTCTTTGGTCCCTAACCTCCTCCAGGGACAGAAGAATGCTAGATTTTCTGAATTGGCTCACTTGGTCTAGCAACTAGTACAAGCTGAAGCTCATTCAAGGACAGTCTGAAACTGAGAGAGCTTACCCTTGAACCTATAATTCTCAGGACATTGGGGTGCCCTTCCCTTCTTGGCTCCCTGGCTTTTCTCCTTCTGTGGTTCCAGAGAACCACTCCCTCCACTCCTTACTGTGGGTAACACTCACTTCTCTTTCCTTTCCCCCTTGGCCAGGGATACTTAACTTCTCAAACTGGTTAGAGGAGGCTGGTGTCAACAGCTCCGTTCCTTCCAATGAGAGATAGAAGACTTACTGGGTCTTCCAGTCTGCCTTGTCTTTGAACTCTGCAGTCTTGTCTCTCATCTAACTTACTTGTGTGACCTGAGGGCCTCTGGGCCTTGCCATCCACCCCTCTGCACACCTCTAAGTCTGGAGACTTTCCTTCTGCCCTGCTGCTGAATGTTCTAAATGTCATCTCCCTCAATTAGAATGGGAACTCCTTAAGAACTCCAGACATCCCCTGTCTGGTTTGTATATATTCTCAACACTTAACACTGTGACCAGCATGGAGTTAAGTGTTTAATAAATGCTCTTTCATTCATTCATTAATTGATTAATTACTTTGTTAATGAAACAAGGGTCAGAGAAATGCCACAAACTGAGTTGTTGCAGACTAACGGTCATAGCATAGGAGAAAGAGCCCTGAATTTAATATAAAGGATATGGAAGTGAATCCAGGGTTTGCCACTACTTTGCTGTGGGATGTTGAACAAATTATCTTTCCTCTCACAGACTCAGTTTTTCCCATTTACAAAACAAAGGGGTTGGACTATATTTAATATCCTTTCTGGCTCAAAATCCTCTGATCTTCTGGCTTCTGGCTTGTATGTCCTGCCTTTGGGCTATTACTGGGGTCTTATTACAGCCAGGTCTAGAAGATCTGCTCAAGATTCTATAATCTCTATGCTGAAGGTTCCTTTGAAAAGGGAAGAGAATTTCAGCGCAGAAACTGTCAAGAAAAAGGTTAAATAACTTCTCAGAGATCATGTCGCCCATTAGCATCAGAATGTGCCCTGGAACCCAGGTCCCAGACTTGGGACCCTGCCAGACTCATTCTGCTCTTAGCTCTTCCAGCAAAAATGCACAGCCCTGAGGGGATTTCTTAGTATCCTAGGCTCTGGTCAAGCCTGGCCCAAGCTCACTGGAAACAACAACAAACTTTGTGAAGTACACGTTGTGTGCCACCACAAATATGAAGCACCTGTTAATGCACAACTACAAACATTCATTAATCACCTGCTATTCAGAGATACAAAGTTTAGATGAGATATTGTCTTTTCTCTCTCACAGGGCTGAGACAGTTCAGAAAGGGAAATAAGACACACACACGTACGCACGCACACACACCCCCCCACACACGCACACTGCTATAATGTTATATGAAAAATACATTACATGATAACAAAATTGTCTCTTTCTTTGTGGAGATCTAGGAGGCATCAAAGAAGGTTTCCTACAGGAGATAGAATTTTAAGTGGGCTTTCAAAGGTGGGTAGATACTTATTAGGCAAAGAGAAAAAGGGAGGACATTCCAGGGATAGTTCAAAGTTTGAGCAAAGGCAGAGACCTGGAGACCTGGGAGTAAGTAATATTCAGAGTCAGAAAGATGTTCCTTTTGGAGCAGTATCCTAACTTCTGCTCCCATGCAAGTTAGGTCAGTTTTTCCTCAAAAGGTATTGAGGACCTTCTTTCAGTCCTGGTAGGCTCAGGGGGATAAAAGTTCAGACTCTGGATAGTCCTTCTTGGTCTACTGGGTACAAAGCAAGAACTCCAAGCCTCGTTTCTAATGCGTGACCAGTAAGGAAATATGGTCAGCTTAGGCAAAGAAGTTTCACTTGACTGAATCAATTTGAGGTGCCCTCAGTGCTTACAATCGTTGAATATACTTCTGCTATTTCTAAGTAAATCTCCTTTTGTTAATTGTTGAATGACCTATGGGTGTTTCATTTTGTTCCAGTGTCAAACCTAAGTCACCAGGATTCTGACCACGTGAGTCCTCGACCAGAGCACCTGGAAAGGAGTAAAACAAGATTAGACTAGAAAGGTGAGGAGGTTCAGGATTGTGGAAAGTATTGAATGTTAAGTAGAAAAGTTGGCACTTGGTGGTGGGTGCTGGAGAGCTGCTGAATGAGGGCTGGGGAGGCATTGGAGCTCATGCTGTCTGTGCCTCACTTCTTGCAGTAATGGGCCCACTGATTTTAGATGTCAGTGTGAAGGCAGTAACTTTGAGGAAGGTTTGGCTCTTTCATGCTACCTTGTTGGAAACGTTATTCCCATTGGGTGGTGCCCTCCTTGAAAGGCTTTTTGCTTTATAAATTTTTTAAAAAAATTTAAAACTCCCTGCACTTTGCACAGCGCCTGGTACGTAGTAAGTACTGCACAGATGTTAGCTATTATTAATAATAGCTAGCATTTCTATAATGCCTATTACGTGGCAAGCACAATAAACATTTTATCATTATTATCTCTTTTGATCTTCACAATAATCTGAGGAGGTAGGTGCTATTATTATTTCTATTTCAACAATATTATTAATATAACATTACTAGATTATTCCTATTTATATTCTCAGTTGAGAAAACTGAAGTGACTTGCCCAGGATCACATAGCTAGTAAAATGTCTGAGGCCAGATTTGAACTCAGGTCTATCCTGACTCCAGGTCCAGCAATCTATCCATTGTATCACCTTGCTTCTCTCCCAAAATTACTGTAATCTTTGGTTGTATTGAAAGGCAGAGAATCCAGGAAATAGAGATGATAACCCCCGGTCCTCTGCCCTGATCAGGATATATATGAATGGGATTCTATACTAAAATTGATATCTAGAAGCTAACAGACATCCAGTGGCAAGCAATGATGAAAGGTCTTGAGTCTGGGCTAAAGGAGGATCCAATGAAGGAACTTGAGGTGAATTCAGGAGAGAAGATTTGGGTTTTGGATTATCGTAGTTTTCTTTGAGTATTTGGAGGACTGTGGCTTAATAATCCTTTTTATTTGTCCCCAGGAGAGAAAGCTAGGACCAATGGTACTGGTGAGGTTGGGAGGTGGGAGGTGGACAAATAAAGGCAAATTTAGATTTAATATAAAGAAAAGACTTCCTGACCTGGGAGGAAGAGGTGCTTCTAAAGGTAGTGGCTCCTTCCTCCCCAGAGAGAGGTTTTAAATCAAGTCTCGATGACCATTTGCCAGATATGTTATAGACAGAGATAGAGACTAAACCTGTGGTTTCATTTGTATAAGGAATTCCTGGATGAGGAAATTCTCTCCATTGATCCAAGTTGGTACCTTCTCTATTAAGCATTGGCAGCATAAGTGACTTGCCCAGGGTCCTACAGGCAGTATGTCTGTAAGCCAGGTCTTCCTGGCTCCAAGGCCAACTCTCTATCTACTATGCCACGTTGGCTATCTATGTCATACAAGGAATTCTTCAGGGATGGTTTGGACTAGAAGGTTCTCTGACATTGCCCAGTGATTCTGTGATATTATGGGTTAGGTTATATGCTAAGCCTAAATTATATAATATAGTTGGGAAAATAAGAGAATGCATCAACAGATAACTCCTGAAACTCTCATTGTCTAGACCATTCTTTGTGCCTCTAAGGATCAAGGCCACAAAAACAAATGAAAATAAAACAAAACAAAAATCCAAAGAAATAATCAAACAGATCAGGCATTAAAAGACCTATAGGAGTTTATAGAGGAGAATGATTCCTTGGCTCTAGGGTGACCAGGGAAGGTGACCTTCAAAGAGGCGATGAGATTGGAGATGAGATTTGACAAAAGGGGCAGGATTTCAACATATTCAGAGGAGGCAGGGAGGGCCTTTGAAGTGGAAGGAATGGTGTGATCAAAGGCCAGATTGCATAAGACACATTTAGGGAAGCATAAGACACGCCAGGAGCATTTTAGGCAGTAGTGAGAAGTGAGTTGGGAAAGGCTGATGTTAATTAAGTCCAGGTTGTGGAGGACCTGGGGTGCTAGGCTAAGGCAATGGAGAAGCATTCACTTTCTTGAATGAAGGTTTCTTTCAGTGGTTGGAGAGACAATTTTTATAAAGGATCGTTCTCCATATTTGAAAATAAAGCTAATGGAAAAGAATAAGGTTCCTAGTTGAGGTATTATAGTAGTTTAGGTGTAAGCAGATAAATGTTTGACCTAAAGCTGTAGCAATGAGAATGGAAGGAAAGGGATGGGTTTAAGAAGTATTTTGAAAGAATTGAAAAGATTTGGTGACTGAACATAGTGACTGAGGTAGGGGAAGGGAATGGTTGAAGAAAGCTAGGAGGTCTTGAGTCTAGGTAACTGGCAGACTGGTTGTGACATTAGCAAAAATAAAGAAGTAGTTGGAAGAGCTGGTTTAGAGGAAAGATGTTTTATTCAATATGACATGTTGAGTTTTAGGGAGACATCAAATTAGCTATTATCTTTTCTTCCCAATATAATAATTTCCAGTGTCTCCTAACCCATTCAGCTTCCTGGGAGCAAATTGGTCAGGCTGAGTGACCATTAAAACATTCACTAACCAGTGATTTAGATGAATCTTCCTGACTCCAAGCCTCGCATTCTATGAGAACAGATCCACTTTAGTGTTTTCTCTTCCAGGCTAAAGATCCCCAGTTTCTTCAATTGACTCTCATATGGTGCTGTCTCAAGACCTTTCACCATCCTGGTTGAACTGGATTTAACAATATCCTTTCTAAACTTTGGTGCCCAGACATAGGTTATCAATGACAGTACTGCGGGATTGTCCTCTTCCTCCTTTCTCTTCCCTCCATGCCTCGACACCATGCCTCGCTTAGGGAGGAGCAACTTAGATCTCTTTAGTATTCCCAGGCAGACTCCAAGGCAGAAGTCAAATTCCACTTAGTTTCTGAAATCTTTGGTCATCAGGCATGTGCATTCAGGCTGATGAAGTATGGTATAATGGGATTTGAACTTCAGATCATGTATGTGCTAACTCAAAAAAAAAGAACAGAACAGTTTAAAAATCTTAGCTCAGGAAAGAACTTAGGGATTGTCTGGTCAAATTTCTTTATTTAACACATGAGAAACAGATCTGGAGTTACTTGTCCAAGACTTCTCAGCAGGTTAATGGAGGCTCTGGGACTAGTGACCATGTCTCCTGAAACACTGTCCACTGTGTTTGCCATCATTTTAGGTTGTTTTTTTTAAATCACTGATAATAATTAATTTTTTCATTACCTTTAACTTTACATATGCACACATACATATACACATACACATACACATATTCCTCCCTTTGGGACTCTGCCCAAAGGACCATTTCTTATAACAAAGAAGAAAAAAGGAGAAAAATTAGTTCAGCAAAACCAACCAACACATTAACAGAGTCTGACAGCATATGCACCAATCCATGCCACAGCCCGCCTCCCTCTTCTGTACATTTTTATCCTCACTTTTCCCATTGGTGTCATTTAATAAGCAGGCAATCAGAAGGTCACATAAGCAATGTTTTTCTAGCTCATGTTATTGTTTTGAGAGAGGGTGGAAATACATCTTCTCGATGGGGAAGATTTGATCTTTTCATGGAATCCAAGATGCCAGAAGTTGCACTAATTCTGTTCACATTCACTTGTGAGGACCCCAACTCCACCAGGAAGGCTGAGCTGACCAGCCATCTGGTGCAAAGCTCTGGAGCCATTCTGGTGCAAGAAAAAAATCTCTTTGACCCAGCAGCATCGTTACAATCGAAATGTCTTTCCCACTTCAATAAGTCATAAGAAAGCTATGAAAGCCCCAACCAGTATTTAGTTGTACCATACGCAGTTCATTAGATTAGTAAGGGCAAAGACTGAGAAAGTTAGCAAAGTTTCTAAATATATGCATCTGTAGTTCTTATTCGTCCAAGTTTCCCAATGCTTTCTCCTTTTTTCTCTTCATATTTTCCAAGGGCTTTGGCTGATTTAGACTCCCAGAAGAGCAGGGAAGCCTTTTCATTGAATGTTGTGCTTTGTGTTGCTGGAAACAAATCTCTGGTTTTAGTGACGTCTGAGGTAAGAGATTGTTTTTCAGGATATTCAGACTCATCTTCTGGGTCATTGGCTTCAAGTCTGAAGATTACAAGATGTTGTTTCCTCTTCCAGCCTGCACTTTGGAGCAAGCTTGTTTCATAACTCTTGTCCTTGGGGGACGAGAGAATAATGACAGCTGCTTTTGGGCTCAGAGGAGTTATTTTGTTTATCTTAGGAGACTATGGAGGGCCTTTTTAGCATATGGGAGGGCATCCCAAACACTGATTTTCAGGAATTATGTAGTTAGATTTTCAATAAAAATGAGTAGCTCTTCTTTTAGCACAATCTCTATATTTTCAGTTTTTCCCCCTTTTCTTTACCCCTTTGAGTATCTAATCTCCATTTTCTCTTATCCGCAGGAAAACATTCCATGGACTCATTCTTTTTGTTTCATTTCCCTCCTTTTCCTCCTCTCCCAAACTTAAAGTGATAAATCTACATCTTCTGTCCCCTCCTTGTTATTCATTCCCATGACTGTCAATTCTGGTAGACTGTCATCTGCTGGTGTTCATTTGTGTCTGAGTCTTCATGACCCCCTTTGGGGCTTTCTTGGCAAAGGTACTAGAGTGGTCTGCCATTTCCTTCTCCAGCTCTTTTTACAGATGAGGAAACTGAGGCAAACAGGGTCATACACCTAGTAAGTGTCAGAGGCCAGACTTGAACTCAGGGAGATGAGTCTGCAGTACTCCAGGCCTTGCATTTGATGCACTATGACTCCACCCAGTTGCCCAGACTCTTACCTGGAACATTACAATAGCTTTCTAACCTCTCTCCTTTCTTCTCTTTCTCTTCCAGTTCATCCTACACATCAGTGCCAGGTCACTCTTCCAAAAGTGTAATTCTGATCCCGAGTGTTTGAACTCTTCAGTCATTGATGGGGAGCCAGTGAAGCATTCTGAACAATCTGACTCCAGTTTCCTCCCTAGTCCACAAATAAACTAGAATGCTTTCTGTCTTCCAAATACATTCCTCATTTCCCTTACGCTCTTTCTATCTTCCCCAGGATCTCAGCTTGCCCATTTGTCCAGCCTCAGCTCAGGGGCCACATACTCCAGGGAGAATTCCCCTATCAGCTCACATGAGAACAAGCTCTCCCTTTTCTGAACTCTCCCGGCACTTAGTTTTTCTTAGTAACCCTTAGTATCACACCGCAATGAGTATTGGGAGCATTGAGGTTAGAGGACCCTTATTCAAACCCCAGCTCTGCTTCTTGTCACTTACCTCAGTGTGACCAGGGCCATTCATTTCACCTATTTCTGAAAAACTGGGGATTTGGATTGGATGGACTTTAAAGTCTCTTTTAACTCTAAATTTAGTTCTGTTTTGTCTTAGAATCTTTGTGCATATGTTTTCTTTCTCCCACAAGATGTCAAGCTTTTTGAGAATGAGAAACATATATTTTTTTCTTTGCAGTCCCTCGGAGATCTTATACAAAATATGTGCTTAAAATTGTCTTGAATGAATGAAAGCCTTGAAATACCACCCAAAGGACTGACTTCAGAAACACTTGATTTAGCATTTTACCTTCTGCTCCATGGTATAAACTGTCCCTCATACCTGCCATACACTTCCTATTTTAAAAATATATCTTTTTTTTCAATTAGCAAAAAAAAAAATGTATATTTTTTTCTCCCTCCCACCTTACCCCAGGGGGAGAGGGAAAAAACAAAATAAAAACAAAAAATTTCTACAGCAGATTTGCATAGTCAGGCAATTGTCCCTGTCCTCCCCAAGTAGGTCTCCTTCTGCACCTGGAGTCCATTACTGCTCCGCTAGGAGGCGGGTAGCGTGCTTCCTCACCACTCGCCTAGAATCACAGCTGGTCATTGCATTCATCAGAGCTCTCAGATTTTTCAGTTTATTTGTCTTTATGACATCATTGTCATTGTATAAATCTCTCTCCTGGTCCTGCTTAGTTCATTCCGAATCGGTTCATTCAAGTCTTCCCAGGGTTCTCTGAAAGTGTTTTTTTTTTATTTATTTGCCATATATTTTCCTACCATTCCCCAATTCATGGTAACTCTTTAGTTTCTAGTTTAGATTCTAATCAAGGCAGCCAGATGGTGCAGTGGATAGGGTCTAGAATCAGGATAGACCAGAGTTCAGATCCAGTCTCAGTCCCCCTAAGCAAGTCACTTAGCTTCTGTTTGCCTCAGTTTCCTCAAATGTAAAATGGGGATAATGATAGTATGTACCCCTCAGGGTTGTTGTGAGGATCAGATGAGATCGTGTTTGTAAAGCACCTGGCACATGGTAGGCACTTTACACTGGTCTCCTTCTTTCCTAGTTCTTTGCCTTTATAAAAAAGCATTTCAGTAAGTATTACTGTATGCTTGTGGAGGGCTTTGTTTCCCTTTCTTTCATCTCTGCAGGTTATAGGTCTAGTAATGGTATTGCTGGGTCAAAGCCTACACGCACTGGAGAGCATCATTCCAAACTGCTTTTCAGAATGGCTGTACCCATTCACATCTCTATCAACAGAGCATTAACGTTTCTGTTGTCCAGGATTTGTCATTTCCCCCTTTTGGGGGGCAACTTTGCCAATCCTGTGGGTACGAAGCAGAACTTCCGAGTCTCTTTCATTTGAATTTCTCTAATTATTAGTCATTGGGAGCATTTTTTCTTGTGATTATTGATAGCTTACATTTCTTCCTTTGGAAACTGCCTGCTCATCCTCTTGGGGTCAGGTGGTCAGTAAACATTTACTAAGTGTCCACTATATGCCAGGCAGTGTGCTGAGCCCCGGGGATACGAAGTAAAGCGAAAGACAGTCCTTGCCCTCATGGAGCTCCCAGTCTAATGGGGAAAGCAACATGCGAATAACTGTGTACAAACAAGCTATATAAAGGATAAATCGAAAATAATTAAGAGAGAAGGCATGAGAATTAAGAGGGATTGAGAAGGGCTTCCTGGAGAAGATGGCATTTTAGGTGGGATTTGAAGGAAGCCAGGAAAGCCAGAAAGAAATGTGGAGGGAGAGTATTCCAGGCATCCACAGGGGCGAGAGCCCACTCCCAATGAAAATCCCAAGAGTGAGGAGTTGGAGTGTTTTGTTGGAGGAAAAGCAGAGGCCAATTTCACTGGATCACAGAGTGATGGGGGTGAGGGAGGTGTAAATAAGTAAGAAAACTGGAAAGGGATGGGATGAGGATAGGGAAGGGGGTCAAGGTATAAAGAGCTCTGAGCTCTAAACAAGATTTTATATTTGATCCTAGAGGTGTTAGAGAGTCCCTGGAGGGGTGTGTGTGTGTGTGTGTGTGTGTGTGTGTGTGTGTGTGTCTGCCTGCCTGCCTGCCTGCCTGCCTGTCTGTCTGTCTGTCTTGGGGTGGGGGTGTGAGACAATCAGACCTACCTTTCAGGAAAAGTGCTTTAGTAAATCAGGGTAGAATGGACTGGAGTGGGGAGAGACTTGTGTCAGACAGACCAGCGAGTGGGCAAATGTAATAACTTCTGACCATTTATCTGCTGGAGAACGTGTCTAATTCTTAAACATTTGAATTAGTTCTTTGTATATATTGGAAATGAGATTTCTATCAGAGAAATTTACTGCAAAGTTAATTGTTTTGTTTTGTATTTTTTGTCCAGTTACCTGCTTCCCTTCTAATTCTAGTGGCACTTGTTTGTATAAAACTTTAAAACAACATTTTTTATTATCAAAATTATTCATTTTATCATGACTGTGATCATTTATCATACATGATTTATCAATGACTATAATTACTTCTATTCATCAGTTAAGAACTGTTCTCTCATTCATAATTGTGAAAGATAATTTCTTCCTTACTCTTTTAATTCGTTTTGCTTTGAAGAAGCTAGATCGGGGAGTGGATAGAGTTCTGGGTCTGGAGTCAGGAAAACCTAAGATCAAATCTGACTTCAGACGTTTGCTAAGCTGTGTGATCTTGGGCAAATCATGTAATTTCTGGTTGCCTCGGTTTCCTCAACTATAGAATGGGGATGATGATAGCACCTACTTTTCAGGGTTGTTTTTGCAGATTAGAGGAGATGATATTTGTAGAGCTTAGCACAGTGCCTGGCACACCGTAGTACCATGTTTCAATAGGAGCACATCTTGGTCTGTGGTGTGAGATGTTGCTATCTTAGCTTTTGCTATGTATGGTCTTTCCTGTCTTCTCAGCAGTTTTGGTCAAATAGTGCACTTACCCTTAGTAGCTGGGGCGGGAGTTGGGGGGTGGTCTTTGGATTTATCAAATCAAACAGTCATGTCCAATCTTTCACCTCTCAGAGTTCTTGTTTTCCTTCAATGCTCTGTCCAGGTGACATTGATCCCATACAACCTCCCCTGCCTCCTTCCCTCAGTCAGTGCTGTCTTTCCTAAAATTACCTTGCACTTACCTGCAACAACATGTTTTGTTTTCTCTATTCCCAGAATGTAAGCCTTCATTTGTTTTCTTTTTAAACATTTTTATACTCTCAGAACTTTCAATAAATATTAGCCAGTAAACATTTATTAAGTGCTGACTGTGTCCCAGGCTCTGTGCTAAAAACTGGGGAAACAAAGAGAGGCATCTGACAGTAAGGAACTTAATGAGATTAATAGGGGAAGACATGGCATTAAAAGAAACTGAAAAGGGCCACTTCAGGAGGGTTTACTCAAGGGCATGAGGAAGTCCTGTAGCAGGGGTGGGAAATCTGAGGAGGTGAGAGTTGGTAGAGTTGATTCTCTCTTGCAGAATGATGAGTTCCTGAGGATAACAAAGTCCAGGAGATTTTGCCTGTGAATTTGCTCATGGTTACACTACCTAAACCTAAGATCTGAGTTCAAGTTTGGCCTCAGACACTTACTAGCTGTGTGATCTTGGGCAAATCACTTAAACTCTGTTTGCTTCAGTTTCATCTGTAAAATGGGGATAATAAAAGCACCTACCTTGCAGGGTTGTTGTGAAGATCCTATGACATTGTAACCATAAAGCACTTAGTGGAGTACCTGGCACATATAACTGTGGCATAAATGTTCTTGTTTTTGGTATTTCAGAGAAACGTGGGACGATTTGTATTTACTGATTCAGAATCAAAATGGTAATATACACAATGACCACAATGACATAAATGAAAAGAACTCTCAGAGGAAGCTAAGCTCTGAGTGATTATAATAACCAATTTTCATACTGGAAGGTAAATGATGACTTATGTCCCTCTCCTCTTGCCTGAGCAGTAGGGATCTGCAAATGCTGACTACTGCGTACATTGTCATCTGTGACCTCTGTATCATCTGTTTTTGTGGAATGATTTTTCTGGTTCAATTCCAGAGCTTGGGGGCTAACTTGGATAGTATTTCCAGAGTCGTTGTTGAGTCATTTTAGTCATGTCTCATTCTTTGTAACCCCATTTGGGGATTTTTTTTTTTTGGCGAAGGTACTGGAATGGTTTGCCATTTCCTTCTCCGGCTCAATTTGCAGATGAGGAAACTGAGGTAAACAGGGTGAAGTGATTTACCCAGGGGCATACAGCTGGTACATGTCTGAGCCTGGATTTGAACTCACAAAGAGGAGTCTTCCTGACTTCAAGACCACAGAACTGTGATATAAAGAGAAAAGGCATCAGCAAAAGTGTCAACAAATCTAAGTTTGTTGTTTTATTAAGAAAATTCACAATTTTGGTATTAAAGTGGAAAGTCAGGAACTACTGTTGTTTGAGTTGAATTCTTAAGACTTTATTTGTACCAATATTTTTGCCTTATCTCCTAATTTTAGTCCTTGCTTTAATATTTTAATACTATACATAAATACGTCACTGTGAAGAAAGACGGTTTGGAGTAATGGAAGCCGTCTTAAAATCAGGAAAGCGTGGGTTCAGATCCTGTATCTGATTCTCGCTGGCGTCACTTCACACTGGAGGAGTCCTCTGAACCTCTCAGGGCTAAAGGCAATTTTCTCAGACTCTAAGGTACAAAGAAGTTGCTGATCTGCATTGATAGAAGGGATTTTCTTGCTGGGAGTTCCACATACTAAGGAAATCAAATATCTGGTCGAAAAAATCAATGTGAAGAAAATAAGCTCTTGTTTTCCAAACAAAAAAGAAGCAGAAGATAGCTAATATATGTATATGTATATCTATACCTATATATAATATATATATACACATATATATATCCAATTTTTCTAGAAAAGCTAAAATAAGAAAAATCAGAAGACAATGACATATGTTGAAATTGAGTTTTCGGAAGTAGGCTGAAGCATGTTGTGGACATTTCAGAACGCCCTCCTGAGAAATACGAGAGGCCCTCCGAGTCCTAGCCTGGAGGGCAGGGAATCCCGAGAGGATGGCCACTGAATGCTGAGAATGACTGGACTGCCGTCAGGAGGAGCGTGGGGAGAGAAGATAGCAGAGAATTCTTAGATTGCCACATTTCTCAAGAGTGACATCTTAGAGATAATAGAAATAGCTGATCTTTACAGAGCATGTACGGCATCTAGGCAGCCTAGTGGATAGACCACCAGACCTGGAGTCATGAAGACCTGAGTTCAAATTTAGCCTCAGACACTTACTAGCTGTGGGACCCTGGGCAAGTCACTTAACCGTGTTTGCCTCAGTTTCCTCATTTGTAAAATGAGTTAGAGGAGGAAATGGCAAACCACTCCAGTATCTTTGCCAAGAAAACCCCAGACAGGTCACAGAGAGTCAGACACGACTGAACGGTAACATGTAGCACTCAGTATGTACCAGGTACGGTATTAAGCATACTGCTCCTCACAGCAATATTGAGGAAGTAGGTGCTATTATTATTTCCATTTTACAGATGAGAAAACTGAGGTAAGCAAAGGCTAAATGTTTTGCCCAGGGTCACATATCACTAGTAAGTGTCAGAGACTCAAAAACAAGTAACTGGAGTTTCTTCTCATACTGGGGTGGTGAAAAGAAAGCTGGATTAAGAGTTAGAACACCTGGGTTCCAACCGTGGCTGGGAGAATTTGGGAAAGTTATTGAATTTTTAAATCCTTCATTTGGAAAAGGATCATTCTGGGCTTCTAAGGTTTCCTCCACCTCACAAAGACTGAAACCTTAGATAAATGTGAAATACTGGAAATTCCCTCAATATGTAACCTCTCCTCTTCTCTCTCTCTCTCTCTCTCTCTCTCTCTCTCTCTCTCTCTCTCTCTCTCTCTCTCTCTCTCTCTCACACACACACACACACACACACACACACACACACACACACACCCCTATTATGTTTTCATAATTCTTAAGTCACAGCAGCCAGTGGACAGGATCCAAGACATATCCTGTCCCTTCAAAGCTGGTGGGGCAGACTTGTCCGGGGCCAGGGAGCCAGACTCTCTTGTGCTTTCCCCATGCAGCATTATAGACTGTGAGGGGGTGGGGTAGGGAGAAGGCTGTGTAACAGGTTCCAGTTCCCACAGACGCAGGGCTGGGGCTGCCAGGCTCAGGCTGCTGGGAGTGTTCCTGCCATGCGGTCACAAGGGTCACATAATGACCAACTGGGAACTGGAGAAAAAACCACCACATTGCCACAGGGCAAAGCAAGCCCGAGGCTGCCCAGGCTCCCGGAATAGCTCTAGGTAAGTTCCTTCAGCTCGTCATTTGGCAGAAGGGCCACAGATGCCCTGTCCAGAATGCTTGGTTGTCCTCCCAGGTTCACTCCAGTGCCTTTTAAGGGCAGTAACAACCTTTTAAAAGCTCCCTGAGCCTTCATTCCTCATCTGTATCCTGAGCCTTCCTTCTAACTCATTACTTGATAAGATTCAGTGGACACACTATTGGATTAAGAGGATTTGAGTTCAAATCCTGGCTCTGTGGGACCCTGGGCAAGCCCTTCATTTTCTGGCCTTGGCTTCCTCATCTATAAAATGAGCTACACGAGGTGGTCTCTAAGGCCCCTTCCTTTGAGCTGAAGATCCGTGGTTATCATAAGAACTAACTTCTTGTTTTTTCTGCATCCCTTGGAGGACCTTTCTGTCAGGTCTCCTTAGTTTGTTATTAAAATATCCCTTTAGGCAAATGCATTTTCTCTCGGTGAAGGTAGTATTTCTGGTGTAAAGGAGAATTCTCAATCAAGATCCTTGTTAAAAGGTAGATACAGAGGTTCTCCTCCCCTTGGATGGCTCAGGAGGAGGCAGTCTAGCTAAGAGCAAGCTTGCTTGCAGAGGTCCAGCCCCCGCCCTAAGCCATGAGGAACTTGGTTTAAAGGGAACAACCTAGTGGAGGAAGCTAGACAGAGGACATTATGTGTAAAACCTTAAGTGGGACCTTCCTCATTTCCTTAGAGAGATGACAGTAATAAGAGTGGTGGCAACATTAGCTAACATCTCTACAATGCTGTAAGGTTTGCAAAATGCTTTACAAATAGTATCCTGTTTCATCCTCCCAATAAGCCTGGAAGATAATTGTCATTATATTTGTCCTTCATTCTTGAAGAGGACCATGGCATCAAGATGATGACATGACTTGCAGTTGACTTTGATTTGAATGAGGAAGGGCTTTCTCCCCCTGAGGCATTTGGGTGCGGTGGCCAGATACTCATCAGGACAACTGAAGATGGCCCCAGATAATTGTCATTTCCATTTCCATTTCACAAATGAGGAAACTGAGACAGAAAGAAGTTAAATGAGTTACCCAGGGTCACCCAGCTAACAAGAGTCTGAGGCTGGATTTGAACTCAGGTGTTCTGACATCAGTACTCTAACCACTGTGCCACCTAGCTGAGATAGAGGATGAGAGTGCTGAAGGGCACACACACTACACTAATGTTTTTGCTAAACAATTTTTCTTTCGTAGCAAGGGAGGGGAGAGCATGTGTGTGGCTTCTTCTTTTTGCTGTTTGTCCTACATTCTCACAAAGGACCTCATCAGGAAGATGATGCCATAACTTGCAAGTGAATTGGATTTAAGTGAAGGAGGGCTGTGAAAAGTCACCAGCTTCCCTTTCTCCTCCTGAGCCATCTGGGTCCAATAGCAAGATATAGATCAGGAAAACTGTAGACAGCCCTTCCACCAAATTCATTATACAGTGAGTACACATAGCAAATAGCAAAGAAACTCAAGTTGATAGCAAAACAGATATTAAGAGGAATATATATGAATATATACTGAATAATACAGAGTGAAGGTGCTTTCTCAATGGGAGTGAGATGTAAGATTAACAAAGGGAGAGAAAATCACAGATCTCACACTGAGGAAAGTTCTCTATGACAGGGATTAATTCTGAGGACAAAGACATAATAGACCACCATCTCATCTAAAATAAATTTCTTCCAAGCATCTTTCTCCTTTTTCAGTGTTGTGAAGAGATGTTGACATTGAACATCTCTCTTGAAGATAGAAGCTGGAATCTTTCTTTTCTTCTGCTCTCACTATCTCTATCCCACCTCCTCATACAGGCATAGGACATTGATCTCTACCCATGAGGACAGAATCTCATGCTAATGGACTTTGGTTACACATTGTCACTATGGAAGGCTCACTGAGTGGGGTCTAAAAATAAAAGACCTCCCCTTTGACCCAGAAATACCCCTCCTAGAGTTGTATCCCAAAGACATCACAAAGATGGGAAAAGGACCCACATGTACAAAAATATTTATAGCAGCTCTTTTTGTGGTGGCCAAAAACTGGAAATTGAGGGAATGTGCATCAATTGAGGAATGGCCAAACAAGTTGTGATATATGAATATAATGGAATACTATTGTGCTATAAGAATGATGAACAGGCAGACTTCAGAAAAACCTGGAAAGGTTTATATGGACTGATGCTGAGTGAAGTGAACAGAGCCAGGAAAACATTATACATAGTAACAACCACAGGTTCGAGGACTGTTTCTGATAGACTTAGCCTTCCACAGCAATGCAAGGACTTAAAACGTTCCCAAAAGACTCTTGAGGGAAAATGCCATCTGTATCCAGAGAAAGAATTGTGGAGTCAGAACACAGAATGAAGCAGACTATGTTCTTCTTTGTTATGTTTTGTTTTTCTCATGGTTTCTCTCATTCATTTTAATTCTTCTATGCAACATGACTAACATGAAAATGTGTTTAATAGGAATGTATGTGTAGAGCCCATATCAGATTCCATGCTGTTTTAGGGAGGGAGAGGGAGAAAATTTGGAACTTATGGAAGTGATTGTTGAAAACTGAAAACAAATAAATTAATAAATTTGGGGAAAAAATAAAAGACCTCAATAAACTCTTAAGTAGTAAACTATTGACTGGTGAACTGACATATGGGAAAGGAACCGATCATGCCATGATTTTCAATGACTTTAATAGAGATATTTGAAGTCCTCTGCATTCTGGAAGATCACTTCAGGCTGGAATTCACACTCACCACCCCTTCTGATTGCATGGCACCTTCCATACCTTCCATTTAAGGTGGGCATTCAGACCAGCCATCTCTTTATTTCTTACCAAGTTGTACTGAGGAATTCTCCATTTTCTCCCATTCCCCCAGCTTTTTAAAAAAAAAAAAATAATTATTTTTAGTTTTCAACATTCATTTTTGTAAGATTTTGAGTTCTAAATTTTCCTTTTCCCTTCCTTCCTCTCCTCCTCTAGATGGCATGTAATCTGATATAGGCTATATATGTACAGTCATATTAAACATATTTCCACATTAGTCATGTTGTGAAAGAAGAATCAGAAAAAAAGGGAAAACCAGAAGAAAGAAGAAACAAAAAACAACAGAAAAAGAGAAAACGGTATGTTCAGTCTGCATTCAGATTCCATAGTTCTTTCTCTGGATGTGGGTAGCATTTTCCATCATGAGTCTTTTAGAATTAATGAGTCTTAGATCACTGCATTGCTGAGAAGAGCTAAGTCTATCCAAGCTGGTCATCACACAATGCTGCTTTTACTGTGTACAATGTTCTCCGGGTTCTGTTCATTTCACTCAGCATCAGTTCATGTCAGTCTTTCCAGGCTTTTCTGAAATTCACCTGCTCATCATTTCTTATGGAATAATAGTATTCCATCACATTCATATACCACAACTTGCTCAGCCATTCTTCAACTGATGGGCATCCCCTCAATTTCCAATTCTTTGCCACCACAAAAAGAGCTCCTATAAATAAAAGGACATGTGGGTCCTTTTCTCTTTTTTATGTTTTCTTTGGGATACAGACCTAGTAGTGGCATTGCTCCCAGCTTCTTTTTAAGTGTTGTCTTCCTGCATTAAAATGTAAACTCCTTGAGGAGAACTTTTTTTTTTACCCCCTTGTATTTGTATTCTCAGGCTTAGCATAGTGCCTGATGTGCCTCAAGATTTAATGTTTTTTTTCCATTGATTTATGGTTGTAGGATTTGAACATGTCCATCCAAGAGATTACAGAGTTAATTGGGAGATGATTAAGTTTACTTGTTCTTGACCAAGTGAGAAGTGTTTTCTTGGTCAGAATACTGGACTTCCAGGTGTGAGGGGAGTCAAGAACATTAATACATCAATATTTGTCCATCTCTTTACTTGCAATTTTTGATGGATACATCCTCCTCCATCTGACGATTAGGGGAGGCCCCGCTGTTGGGCAAGTTTTTGTGGGGCCAGAGACTTCATAAACTGCATCCCAAAGGTCTAATCCTAGTAAGAGGAAGTCCAGGGTCTGTATCAGTAAAGCTGTGTGGATCTGGTGTAAAAAACAAATAAACCTGGGTTAATCCAGTTCATGCCACTTAAATCCTTGGGCACCAGCCTCATTTCATTTCTCAAGTTCATCCATTGAAAAATGAGTGGAATGGACTATATGATCCCTGATGCCCCTCCCGCATCTGGAACCTTATGAAGTCTTGAGGTTTCTAGTGGTGGAAAAACTGGCATCAGAGTCAGAAAAGTCAGTACTTCAGCAGAGTTCATCAACCTCACCTTTCTTTGTATCACTGCTGCCTAATAATAGTAGTGAGTGCTTAATGAAGACTTTTTGACTAAGGATTGACTAAAGGTGACTAAGAGGCTAGATAAGCTCTAGAGTAGAGGTGGGGAACCTGTGACGTTGAGGCCACGTGTGGCCTTCTAGGTCCTCAAGTGTGGCCCTTTGACTGAATCCATATTTCACAGAACAAATTCTCTCACATCATGAACAAATCCCCATTACATCATCTTAAGATTTGTTCTGTGAAGTTTAGATTCAAAGGGCCGCACTTGAGGACCTGGAAGGACATAAGTGACCTCAAGGCCATAGGTTCTCCACCTTTGCTCTAGAGAATAAGGAACTACATCATAGGAGGACAGGAAGTTGGGTCTGCTTCACCCGAAGGAGACAGAGAGGACAAAGACCAGCTAAAGTCAACAAAACCAGTGTCTAAATCTACCTGCAGATGAATCATAGTGGGAGAGGAATACAGTGATGTATATATAAAGTGTTTGAGAGACATAGTTTCTGGGTAATTAATCATTTTATTAATCATGCTAGCATACAAGTAATAAAAAGGTCAGTGGCACTTTCAAATGCCAAAGATCCTCATGGAATCCACTCAAGGCTTCTATGCCCTTGGAAGAGTGAGTGTTCCAGAGACTGGCAATCAACTCTGACTTGTTAACAAGTAATGAGAGAATTAAAATTATAATGAGAGACAAAGAGAGACTATCTTAAACCAGACTACCCCAGCCTCAGGCAGTCTAGCCTTCTTGAGTGGAACACAATGAGCCCTAATTCACCTTAGAGTAATTCTTCGTAATGTTCTTTAGTTGTAGGTTTCAGTCTCATCCTCTGTTCTGCCCTTCAGAACTAAACTTTGATCTAATCTCCAAATGAAGAAGGGAAAATAACCCTGGATCTCCCAGGATTTTTTGGTTATTTAATTATCATTTCTATCATGCATATTTGGAATTTCCTAGATGATAGATGTAAAGAGGGAAGACAATTTAGAGGTCATTGGGTACAACACCTTCATTTTACAGATGAGGCAATCAGAGTCGTCCCAGGTTAGGAGATTATCATACAGTTCGAACTAGGAGATACCCATCATATTCAACCCCCTCATTTGGAAGAGCAAACAAACTCCCCCCCCCCAAATAGCAAGTATTTATTTTTTCTCCCTCCCCCTTTGCTTTGCCCTCTCCCCTTAATTGAAAAAGAGTCTATCACCTCTCTGTCGGGAGGTGGGTACTATACTTCTTCATCAGTGCTAGATCAGAGGGTTCTTAAGTCTTTCAAAGTTCTAAACCCTCCATTTTGCAGATGATAAAACTGAGGCCTAGGTTGACTTGCCCAAAGTCATATGGGAAGTGCGAGAACCTTTGAACAAAGCCACTGAACCTAAATTCAGTCAACTTTCCATTATGCTGTTACATCACAAGAGATTGAAAATTTCCATAATAATACCATGTAGTCAGGCTTTCAGGTTTATAGAGACTTTCCTCTAAACAATTCTGAGAAGTAAGTAGCACAAATCTGATTATGCCCATTTTGTGCATGAGAACACTGAGGTCCAGATATATTGCAGTTACAGCAGTGTGGGAGCCATAATAAGAGTCCAGGTATCACCACTCTTTCCATTGCACTAAGCAAGTAGAGGGATGCTCACTGGATGGTTTCATGGGCTCCTAGAGCTGGAAGAGCCTTTTAAGGTCATCTGCTCCCAACAATTCACTTAACAGATGGGGAAACTGAGGCCCAGAGAGGTTGCTCATGAACATGGCTTTGAATCAGGGCTCTGTGTTCTTTTTTCATCATTCCTTTGATAAATCATACCTCATCTTCTTTTATACCAAGAACTGCATGCCTTCAAAGGGAGCTGGCCTTAATATACTAAGCAGTGCTAGGCAGTCACTTTCCTGGATTTTCTGTGTGGGGCCTACAGGCTACATAAGTAAGAAATGACCCAAAGCTTCCTTGGGTTCTATGTGTCCTTAGAGCCTCTTAACAAAAGAATTCTGTGTTTATTAAGTACTTGATTGTAATAATTTACTGAACAATGAGAATGTGACTGGGCATTACTAGGATGTTGGCTCTTTCAAGAGAGTGTGATATAATGGCAAGAGTGCTGAATTTCGAGACAAAGGACCTGGGTTTGAATTCTGACTCTTGATGTTTGCTACCTGTGTGACTTTAGGCAAGTAACTTAACCTTCCTGAAACCTCCCTGAGCTTCAGTTTCTCAACCGTGAAATAAGAAAATTGAACTAGGTGGCCCCTCTAAAGTCTCTTTCAGATCTAACAATACAGTTCTCTGAGGTTATCTGTGGTTACCATGTCAGCAACAGTGAGGAGTAACAGGTGTTTCTTGTTCATTAGTGAGTGAATTTAAGATTACCGATGTCTGTATAAAATTCTTTTACAAAGACCCATTGGCTCTATCAGGGCCTTGGGCAGGGGTGGGAAAACTGCCACCTTGAAGCCACATGCGGTCCTCTAGGTCCTCAAGTGTGGCCATTTGACTGAATCCGGACTCCGAGAACAAATCTGTTCAGTGACTCCGTCAAAGGGCCACACTTGAGGACCTAGAGGGCCACATATGGCCTCAACTTCACAGGTTTTCCACTTCTGCCCTAGGGTAATTTGACGGTCCCTTGGGGGTCTTAGTGCTTCTCATGATGCAAATGACAAATGACAAATGACGAATTCTTTTAATGACTTCCTGTTTTATTGGAAACCTTCGTTCAATCCTTGCTGTTCAGTTGTTTTTCAGTTGTGTCTGATTCTTTGTGACCCCTTTTGGTTTTTTCTTGGCAGGTTTACTGGAGTGGTCATTTCCTTCTCTAACTCATTTTGCAGATGAGAAAACTGAGTCAAATAGTCTTAAATGACTTGTCCAGGACCACATAGCTAGTAAGTGTCTAAGGCTAGATTTGAATTCAAGAAAATGAATCTTCCTACCTCTAGGGCCAGCACTTTCTCCACTGTGCCACCTAGCTGCCCAATGGAAACCTTGGCACCCTGCAAATCTATTTATAAAAGTGCATTCCTATAATTCACTTGTGATTATGTGATGACATATTGGGTTTTAGTTTTTCAGTAGCCTCGAATGAAGTAGGCAGAATGCAAGCCATTCCTTCCCATGCTTCCCATGGCACTGCCGTGATATAAGACAGATGACAAGGGTTGTTGAGTCCAAACCCTACGCAGAACCCCAGGCTCTGAAGATTACACAGTGGGAGCTAAGTCTCCAGGTCATCGGATGTATGAAAAGCAGGCTTTTTTATTGTCTGGCTCTCGATCCAGTTTGAAGGCCCAGGATATACATCACTGACTTCCACTAATGAAATGATGAAAAACCCAAATAGCTTCATTTTGGGGGCAATGGTGCTGTTATTTTAAAGTGATTATCATTATCACCATACTTCTTTTAATTATGGCCACCATTTTATTCATTGTGGAAAGAACTGTTGTCCTACTACAGGACAACTGGTCCAGTGGATACTAAATGCTGGGAAATGCAGGTGCCTTGTACCCAACAAATGAGTAGCTTTATAAATGAAGAGTTTTTGAGCTAAAAGGCTACTAGGTGCTGCAGTGGATAAAGCTTCAGACCTGGAGGTAAGACCCAAGTTCAAATGGAGTCACTTAACCTCTGCCTCAGTTTCCTCATCTGTATAATGAGGATAATAATAGGACCTTCTCCAAGGTTGTTGTCAAGATCAAATGAGATAATTGCAAAGCACTTTTAGCACATGCCTAGCACATGCTAAGTGCTCCATAAATGTTAGCTGTTATATTACACATTTGTATATATTTGTACTTCATAGATGTAGACAGGACCTTAGCAATCCTCTAGTCCAATCCATTCACTTTACAAATGACGAAACTGACCCCAGAGAGTATTGACTTACCTAAAGCCACACAGTTGTCAGAGTCCAAACTTGAACCCAGACCTTCTGACTGGTCTTTTGGATCAAAGTCTACTACAATTTCCTTTGGGCCATTCTACCTTTACACATGTGTCTTTTTATTTTTTGAAACAATGATAATACTCTCTGCATCACTTTATAAACTTTACTTTTTTTTTTTTTGGAATAGAAGAAACTTTAATTTAAAAAAAAACTTTGAACTTAACAAACACCAAATAACATGGGCATTTCCATGTTCCTAAAGAACAGAAAAAGGACTGTTACATGAAGCTATGGCTCTCCATTATGTATGGCTTGCTTTTCTTTTCCTTTTTACCCCCATTCCCATTGGAAAAAAAGAAAAACAAGGCCCTACTAATAAGCATTTTTGTTATTGTTCAGGTGTTTCGGTCCCATCTGATTCCTCATGACCTCATTTGAGGTTTTCTTGGCAAAGATATTGGAATGGTTTGCCATTTCCTTTCTCAAGTGCATTTTACAGATGAGAAAACTGAGGCAGACAAAAGTAAGTGACTTTCCCAGGGTTACACAGCTAGTGAGTGTCTGAGGCTGTATTTGAACTCAGGAAGATGAGTCTACTTGACTTCAGACTTGACACTCTATCCATTGCCAATCACCTTCCCTAAAAAAAAGAAAATCCCCTAAACACATGGAAAAATTAATTCAGCTATGCTGCTACTTTTGATTTCAATATCATGATTATTGAATATCATCCTATTCAGCAAAAATATGCCCCTCTCTACTCTGACAATTCTTTTAAAAAAAAGCCGTGTGAGGCAAAGATCTAATAACTTTTTTACTCTCTAAGTAGGAGAAAAAGTCAATCGTAATCCTTTAAGTCACGGATTGTTCATCTTGATTCCTTGAAATTAAAAAAAAGTTGGTAAATTCATTTCAACATAATTGACTTTCTTTGTGATCTTACGTAGTTTATGCATTTAAAGACTTTTTTTTTGGCAAGGAATCGGTAGGCTTCACCAGCTGGACAAAGGGGTCTATCACACAAACCAAAAAGAAATCACCCTCCAAGTGTTATAGATGATTAAACATTGACAAAATTCACCTGAATCGCTAAAAATCCTCTTTTGATCTTGTTACCTTTCAGAGAATCCAGACTGCTCATGTTAATGGTGGTAAAGTTTCCGAGAAATCTGCAAAGACTGGTATGTACTGATGCAAATCAAACGAGCAGAACCAGGAGAAGGGTTTTTACAATAACAATATTGTGGTGTTATTTTTTTTAAATAAAATTTTATTTTTTAAAATTGTCAAGCATTTATTTTTCTTCTCTCCCATCCCTGGAGAGGAAAAGAAAAACAAAACCCTCCTAATAAATATGTATAATCAAGCAAAGCCAATTCTCTATTGGCATGTCCAAGAATGATCACGAGAACATTGTAAAGACAGACAACGTTTGAATGAAGAACTCTTATCAAGGCAGTCACCAACTACACTTCCAGAGGACCAGTGATGAATTATGTCAGCTTTATTCTATAGAGCTACAGAATGAGATACATAGTTTTGGACGTAGTTAATGCTGGAATTTTTTTTTTTTTTTTTTTTGCTTCAACAGTGCATCTGTTTTACGAGAGTTTTCCTTTTCTTATTAGCAATGGGAGTGTGGAGGAAAGAGAGAAAATAAATGCCTGCTAAATTGAAAAAATAAAATTAATTTTAACACCATTAGCTTGTGAGTGGAATGTGGATGGAATAATTTTGTGGAGGAACGATATTCTGTATTTCTTCCTTGGAAATGATAGTTGGAGGAAGTGGAAAGAAAATTCCAGTAATTATAGTTGTGTCTTTAATGGAACAAAGCCAGTGTTAAGAGGGCAGGAACTGGGATGTAGCTGCAGGAATTCTAGACAAGGATGTCAGCTCCAACTCACCCTTCCAGTGTTGCTAAGGGAAGATCCAGGGTAATATATATGGCTCAGACATCAGTTTTTACCCTAAACTAAATGTCAGGTGGCCCTGAGAGAGTTTTTGCTGAGAGCGAGTAAAGTTGTAATGAAGAAATCCTTTGACCTCTGGATATTTTTCTGTAGTGGATGCAGCTATGGGTCTGCCTAGTTTCAATCCTCCAATGACTGTGATCTCTTAGATATGTGTGTTTACTCCCTCCGATAATTCAGATTGCATCTCATCCTCTTAGCCTGACTAACCAAACAGCTAAACTTCCCCTAGGGATGGGCAATTCTAGAAAGACCAATAGGATATCCTTTAAGGAGGAAAAAGTCTTTCAGCAGATGGCAACAGCTTAGCACAAAAAGCAGCTCAGTGGAGAAGTGACCCACTAGCAGATGATGGTGACTCCAGCGAATGGAAGCTTCCGAGGTGTGGTGGGGCATCAGTGAGACCCGCCTGGCAGCAAGCCATGAGCCAAGGGTGCTCCAAAGCAATGGAACCCGTGGGGCCAGAAGAGCCATTCCAGCCTGGATGCAACCCAGGACTAGGAGAAGTCCAGGAAGAGTGTTGTCCCCCTCTAACTCACAGCATAGAAAACTGAGGGAGATCCCTTATTTCTCTTACCATTCTCTTTCACCAAATGTCTTTTGCTTTGAATTCATGTGTCATCTGGTTTGGGCTGAAAGAAAGATGTCCATTCTCTGGAGCTTGACGGTATGATGCTATTTCTTCAAAACATTTTATCGATATCTTTTACTTTTATATCACCTTTATTTCCCAATATATCTTTATCCTCCCTCTACCACTCAAAGAGTTCTAATAAAGAGGAGAAAAGATAGAGGGGGAAAAAGCAGTTCTTAAAACCAAACAATATATTAACTAAGTCTGCCAGTGTTCCCCACCACCACCACCTAGATCTCCTATGACAAATCTGCCAGGGAGATGCCCTCTATGTGCCTTTTTTGGTGCTAAGCTTGGTCATTGTAATTACACAACATGCAGTTTTGATTTTTTATTATTGATTTTGCCATTTATACTGTATAGGTTACTCTTCTGGTTCAGCTTCATTTTGCCTGTTCAGGGGGGTCTTACCACGTTTTGTATTTTTCACATTCATTGTTTCTTGTTTAGTCTCATCCGACTCCGTGGCACCATTTGGAGTTTTCTTGGCAAAGATACTGGACTGGTCTGCCATTTTCTTCTCCAGTTCATTTTTCAGATGAGGAAATTGAGGCAAACAGAGTTAAATGACTTGCCTAGAGTCACATAGCTAGTAAGTGTCTGAGGCTGGGTTTGAACTCAGGAAGACAAGTATTCTGGCCCTCCGTTCACTGTGCCTCCTAGCTGATCTATCACTATGTCTTATAATACAGTAATAATATCCCTTTACATTTAGGGAATACATCTGTTTGCTCATTCCCCAGTTGTTGGGCACCTACTTTGTTTCTAGTTCTTTGCTGTTTCAAAAAAAGTACTACTGAAAATATTTCAGTATATATGGGATTTTTTTTTTTTTTTTGAGACTGGGACTTGCTGTTTCACCTGGGGCTGGAAGTCCAGAGGTCACTCAGGTCAGAGGCCTGGTCTCACTACTGATAAGCAAGAAAACCCTGAAGCTGAACCCTTGTTCCTGGAGACTCATCATATTGGTGTTGAACTTAATTTGGACACCCAATTGACTTAGCCCATGGCAGTTCAGAACTCTTGAGATCAAGTGATCCATCATCTTCACACTCCCAGTAGAAGGGATTACAGGTATGTGTCACCATGCCTTGCTATATGAGAAGGTTCTATCTTTGATCTCCTTGGGATTGAAACTCTGATTTTTTAATAGACATATAATTACTTACTAATTATAACCCTTAATAATTACTAGGTGCAATAAATAAAATTGCTGGACCTGTAGTCAGAAAGACCTGAGTTCAAATGTGGCCTCAGACACTTGCTAGCTGTGTGACCCTGGGCAAGTCACTAAACCCTGTTTGCCTCAGTTTCCTTATCTGTAAAATGAGCTAGAGATGGAAATAGCAAACCATAGTATTTTTTCCAGGAAAACCCCAAATGAGGTCATGAAAAGTCAGACACGACTGAAAAACAACTGAGCAGCACTGCCATGAACTTGGATGCAGTTTTTAGGGAGCTGTGTTTAGAACCCCTTGACACATACCATTTTAATGCCATGTCATTAATAGGATTCCCAGTTCCCTGACCCCTACAATAACCATGGGCTCGGTACTTACTGCTGCAGTCTACTTGCTCTGGCAGTCTGGTGAGATGAATAGAAATTTCACAAGTCACAGATACGGTATGTACTGATGAGTGGGTTTTGGCAGTATGTTCTTATTAAATACTTCAGCGTTACCGTATGCTCTGATATTGCTCTGCTGTAAATAATTTGCATGAATTCCAGATCATAATGTTGCTAGCATATGCACAAGATTTACTATCTCTCAGTGCCATTAATCCCCAAGTGGGAGACTAGATGAAGGTTTTTTGGAGCTGGTGTGTTTCACTAGGGGTAGTATGATAAAGCAGATTTAGTCTGAAGGTCTGAGTTAGAACCTTAGCTTTGTTTCTTTAATCTGTGTGACAGTAGGTAAATTCTTCAGGTCTCTGGACCTCAGTAAGCAGATCTATAAAATGAGGGGATTGGATGAAATGATCTCAGGGTCCTTCTGGCTGTAAATACTATGATCCAGCTTCTCAATGAATGCTCAATTGAGTGGGCATTGTTTTTTCCTTCCAAGTATGGAGGTGGCATAGTATAGTGTGGAAAGAGTATTGGGTTCAAATCCTTCATTCATATGTGTGCATGTGTGTGTACACACATACATATATGTGTGTATATGTATATACACAGTATATATGGGAAATATACATATACACACATTTAAAATCCTGATGAAACACTTCACTGTTCCAGTCTTCAGTTTCCAAAAAAAAAAAAAAAATGAGGAGCCGGTACGTGGGAGCTCTATGACTTATTTCCTCTGCTGAATATAGTTGCTGTTTGCCATTTATTTGTCATTTGTCATATAGCTGCTATTTGTGTGTGCTATGAAACGCCTTCATTTTGAAGCAGAAATGTTCAATTCTTTCCCTCTCTGAAAATCTGGAATTCTCTAGTTTCTGGATACTTGGACTTGAGACAAATTTAAATGAAATTTCTCTTTCTCTTTCTCCCTCCCATCTTCCCTGTCTTTGTCTCTCTCTCTCTTCAGGCCACCTTCCTGAGCTGGTGACCCTGCATTTTTAGGCCCGAGTGTTTTGGTAATTTTTGGTTCTGAGCACATTTACCCAATTCGTTAAGGCTCTTCACTGAAAGCAAGGGAGACCTCCCAACAGCACAGTCTTCATTTGGGTGGTTGTTAAAAACTGGTGGGCTTTGTTCCAGGAGAATGAGTTAGAAATTATGAAATTTAGGACTGGGCCAAGGTCTAAAAAATGTATGTGATCAGAAAAGTATGACAGAGGAGGCAGGGATGAGTGTAGGCTAGCATTCTGAGATTCTTCTCCAGCATTTTAGGCACCCATGACTTTTACCATTCCTCCACAAACACACAGATTCTGGCCTGTTGTTACCTCAGTACACTGGCCCCAGGACTCAAAAAAAAAAAATGTTAAGGAAATCCTTCAAACAATAGTGGGTCCTTGGACCATAGAAACACAGTTTACCATTGGGCTCAAACTTGAAGTCTTTCCAGGTTGCTGAGTCAATCACTCGATCAACACACATTTTTGATGTGCTTTCTCTGTTCTAGAGAGAGGAAGCATGGGATAGTGGGAAATTAGTCTTGAAACCAGGATGACTTGGATTTGAGTCCTGACTCTAACATGTGCTGGCTATGTGACCCTGGACGGGTCATCTAAGTATTCAGGGCTTTAGCCAATTTTCTAAGGCTGTTACTTACAGAGAAGGTGCTGACCTGCATTGGGTGAGAGATTTTCCTCACCCAGGAGTCCCCTAGAGTAGTGAAATCACCAGTCTGGTCTGTAGCTCCATCATTATATGTCAGGCACTGTGCTAAGCATTGAAGCTATAAAGACAAAAAAAAAATAGTTCATGCCCTCAAGGAGCTTATATTCTAGCGGGGAGACAATATATACACATATTAGTATATACAAAATAAATGACTGTGAAGGAAGGCATGGATGGGATCAGGAAAGGCCTTATGAGCTCAACTTTTGAAGTTAACTGGAGGTTTAAAAAACAGAGATAAGGAGACAGGATGTCCTAGGCATGGGGGTCAGGTCCTTATTGAGAAGGCAAATGGAACATGGTGAGACCATACGCCAGAGCTTGCTGGATGTTGGCATAGCCTTAATAACCCGGACTTACCTGAATGCCATGATGTGCAGGCTTGTGATACTTAGATACTGATAATCTACTATATGACAGTTGCTTTCTTTCCTTCATCACAGACTCAGTCTCATTTCTTTGGTTCACTAACATTTGAAATGACAAATTATTAAAGTCAACATGTTACAATGCAGGCCATTATTTCTAATATATTTAGCATAAGCCAGGTAAATGAACCATGAAATGACAGATATATACCTTTTGAGTTCCCTACTGTGGGACCAAATAAATATGAAAGTGAAATTTGTAGATTACAACCTTTGGTTACCATGCAGTTTTCTTCTCACAGCTTGTATGACTTCTAGGGTACAGCCTGGTAATGCCATGGGAAGATTAAACATCTCTTCGTGTTGCTGTTGTAACCCTTAACTTGGCATCATTGCCTTTCTCAGTCATCCCATAAAGAATTACCTGAGGCTGAAACTTGGTATATAGACTTTTGCTCAAGTGAAATTAACAATATTTTTATACGTCTTTGGGGGCTTTCACAAATGCTGTAGTATCAAGGAAGGTGAATGAATTATGAAACCTAATCAACTAAGGCTTTAAAAACTGGAGGCGTTTTGTCAACCACAGTAGATCTCATTTTTTAAAATGTCATACATTTTAATGACTTAAGGGAATTTTAAGCAAAAAGTCCGTATTAAAATCTAAAAAATGTCTAGAAGAATAATGTTCAAATATCAGTCCTTAGTTAAGAAGACTGGCCCAGGAGTCAGGAAACCTAGGTAAGATGGGGATAGTAATGGGACCTACCTCCTAGGATGGTTGTGAGGATAAAGGTAAATAATATTTCTAAAGCACTTTGCAAACCTTAAGATGTTATATAAGCATTATTATTATCATTGTTATTAATAAAATGAAAGCCTTGGATTGGATGACTTCTGAGTTTCTCTCTTTCCCATATCTGGATTTAGGGACCTGTGTTCTTTTTGGATAATAACATCTGGGGTATCCATGTGTGTTGAGTTGAATGAGAGAATAGGTGAAGAAAGATTTATCTTCATATATATATATACACACACATATATATATGGAGATGTCTTTCTGAACTGGAGTACTAACAGATATTTCTCAAATGACTGTATGGATTAATGTCTTTCCCTTTATTTATAGTCACCTCATCTGAGAAGAATATTCAGTGTTGTAAGACAGAGGACAGTTCTTTCTTAGACTGGTCCTTGCTGAGAGGCGATGCTGCATCTCTTTCCACTGTACAGTGGATGTTGTATGGTATGAATTAGTGTTAACGGAGGCAGAGGCAGGGATAGGAAGGCTTCAGAGTAGAATCAGAGGAGGCGGTCAACAGAAACTTGTTTGGAAAATCACTCAGAACTTTAAGCTGTTACACGATTCCAAAGTTCATCTGTGGAGACCAACGTTTACACCTGAAAGTCATAAAACATACTCATCTTAGAAGACTCAAAATCTCAGGCAACTCAAAGGGCAATAAAAGTAATGGGTGGAAGGAGGATGCTGTGTGTGGCTAAGGATGAATTGTGTGTGAAGCATGTAGTAAAAGCCATCTTTGAGGACAGGTGTTACTGGAAAAGCAACTGGTTGGTTTGGTCATAGAGCAAGAGTGGGACAGAAGAGATGGGCAGCCTATGCTTGAGGAGAGAAAATGTTTTTGAACGAATGAAAAAGCCTTTATTAAGAATCAGTTATGTACTGAGCTAGGGTCTGGGGATATAAAAACAAGATAGCTCCTGCCCTCAAGGAGCTTACATTCTGGGTGGTATGTGTGTGTGTGTGTGTGTGTGTGTGTGTGTGTGTGTGTGTGTGTGTGTGTGTGTATGTGAGTGTGTCTACAGTGTGTGTGTGTGCGTGGTGAGTGTGTGTGAGTATGTGTGTATTTGTGTGTGTGTGGAGAATATATTAAAGGAACTGGAGAAAAGCCTTGACCACACTGAATTCATCTTTTGGGGAGGATTTGTAGAGATCCATGAAAAGAACTGCACAGGGTGAGAAGGCATGGCTAGGTTGCAACTGTTCTAGTGAAGGGGGTGTCCACCATGATGAGACAGATCCCAGATACAATCAAGTGTAACCCATAGTATATGAAGGGGTTGGGAAATTTGGGAGGAATGGGGAAGCTGGCCAGTTTTCCTACTCTTTAAAGCCAGGTTTTCACCATGTAGCTTTGTTATTTGCTTTAATTCTCTTGAATATGACACATCTGTACTAAAATAGACATATAGAGATTTATTTTGTAGTCATATGTGATATATTTTGAACTATTGATAATTCTGTAGATGGAGATCTGTACTTTTAAATTATATTTATGGATTTTTTCATACTTCTGAATTCTTATTATAAGAATATAATCAGAATTTTCAATACGCCTAAATATATTTATTTATACTTTAGATTATAATACTATTAAAAATCTTCCATGGTATTCAAATATCCCTTAAGGATCCGAGAATTCTAGTAGTTACCTTAAGTTTTGTCCTTTTTTGAGAACCTGTGCTGTTAGAAATATGTAGCAAACAGAAAGTAATTCAATAGTCCATAAACTCCCCTCAGAAGGCAGATGAACTTGGGGTTGCCAACAGGACAGCCCTCTGATACTCCGTTGGGACTTTTTTCCCCCAGGGTCCTACATTTCTCCTCTAGAGTCACAGGACTGCCCTGTAGTAGGTCATCTTACTTGGGGCCTGCCAACCAAGCACTCCCTTCCCAGCAGACCCTAACTGTCCAAATATCATTATAATAGTGGGAGTGGGGTAGCAAAGTTTGCTCCCTATTGGGATGGCTTTGCTCCCCAAAACGGTTACTGTTCAGGAACTTTGTATGTCTTTTCCTTCTCCGAGATGCATTTCTCTTTCTCTAGAAGTTCTAATGGCCAGACTCTCAGGCTTGGGGGGTCTCCATCTTGGGGTTACTCATGAAGCAAACTCATAGACTAGTGCTGCCCAGAGATTTTAAGTTTGGAGAGAAAAAGAAGGAAAGGGGAAAAAATATTTTTAAGCACCTGCAACGTGCCTGGGCTATAAATCCAGCCTCAGACACTTACTTGCTGTGTGATTTTGGACAAGTCATTTTGCCTTGTTCATCCTTCATTCTCAAAGAGCATCAATGACATGGAGAAGGACATGGCAAACCACTCCAGTATCTTTGCCAAGAAAACCTGATGGACAGCATTGGTGAGCTATGGTCCACAGGGTCATGGAGAGTCCGACATGACTGTATGTCTGAACGACAACAATAAATGTACCAGGCACTTGTAAATTTATAAATATTATCACAATCCTGAGAGGTAGGTACTATATCCCCATTTTACAGTTGAAGAAACTGAGGCAAATCAGAGATTAAGTGACTTGCTCAGGTCTCATAACATGTTAGTGTCTGAGGTACAGTTTGAACTCAGGTGTTCCTGACTCCAGGCCTAGCACTCCATCTCCTGACCACAGAGCTGCCTTGGGCTAGAAGGTTGGAATCTGGGCATTTGAAATCACTCCCTTTCCCACACAGGAGTTTGGAGCTCATGAGTGCTATCTATGAACTACCATCTTGAACTCCACATGGGAGAGAATATATCTGCTTTTTTCATGTATTTGTACAGGAATTCCATCAATGCCCAGCCTGCTGTTACCTCTTGGGATGAGAAAAATCTGCTCTCAGCAACTCTGCTCTCTGGCCTGTCTTTAGAAAGCTAGGGACAACTCCCTTTAACTCCCATATGCTCTTGTCCTAAGGAAGTCAGGGCCAATTTGGAAGGTTGGGTGGAGCAGGAGAATTCAGAATGTATGAAGCATGGAGAAGGGCAACTCATTCTGATGAATCCCCACCAGCCAATCAATCGTGTTGGAGGCTGCCCGGTCATTGATGCCTATCAGGAATTGCCTGTGACCTCTAAACTAGGTGCATGTCAGTACTTTCTATGGGGAGGCATCCTTCCAACGTTGCCAAAGGGTCATTAAATGGACTGGGGAGCTCAGCAGACTGATGAGGGATGCCCTGGACCATGACCCTCCCACCCCCTTACCCCCCCTTACAGCAGGCTCTAAGGGCAGAAAAGAAGAATGAAATCATTACAAGGGGGATGGCATGTGGTCCCTAAGAGGGGGAAAGAAAGAAGGGTTTCATCAAGAAGGGAAAGAGACACAAGGCCCTTGGGAAAGGGAAAAAACACCCAGGCCTGAGTGTAATAGCTCTGGCTTTTCCCCATCCTGTTGTTCCTGAATATGTTTGATTTGTCTGTTCCCACATTTTGCTGTGCCTGCCTGGCAGATAGCCCATCTCACTCAGCGCTGAGAGGAAACAGGATGGCAGAATATTGTTACCGTGGGAATTAAGCTTATTTGTGTTAGTTTAGTTACTGTTGGAAACCTTCTTCGTTTTGTTTTCAGAATGGTTTTTGGTTTTTTTCAGCATGTCTCCTCATGGCAGGTGTCCCTCTTTGTTTCTCCTTGGGTTTCTCTGCTGCGCTTGCAGCAGAGACAGTAATCCAATAGAAGTGAAAAAGAGAAACTGGACTGCCAGTTTGTCGTCTTGTTCTGTAGACTCCATCTTATCTGACAATTTAGTCAATTCAAAGGAACATCTATCAGAAACAGATAATCCAGTTACCTGCTAGACTAGTTACTAGTGACCCTAGAGGCCCATTCAGCATAAGGGAAGGAAAGGAAAGGCAAAAGCCATTTATATAATGCCTACTCTGTGCTGGACATTGTGCTACACCTTGGATCCCCAACAATGACCCTGAGAAATAGATGGTGTTGTTCCCATTTTACAGTTGAGGAAACTGAGGAAAAGAGGTTAAATGACTTGCCCATGGTCACATAGCTAAGTGTCTGACGCTGGATTTGAAATCTGTTCATCCTGACTCTAGGACCAGTGCTCTATCTATCAAACCATCAGCTGTAGTGTAATTAATTATCTTGGACGCTGCTTCATTTACAAAAGGTTATTTTAGGATTTAGAGCTGGGATCTCTCTAAGGAGTGAATTAGCATAACCTCTTCATTTTACAAATGAAGAAACTGAGACTAAGGGAAGTGACAGGATATGCCAAGAGAAGTAATGGTATAATATAAACAGCGCTGAACTTGGAGTCATGAAAACTTGGATTGGAATCCTGCTTTAGACTCTTAATAGCTGTGTGATTGTAGGCGAGTTTCTCAGCCTCTCTTCTTAATTTCCTCATCCATAGAAAAGGGATGAAATGAATACCTCCAAGCCCTACCTACCTAAGGTATTGTTATGAAGATTAAATGAATTAACTCTGTGTGTATACACACATATGTACATGTAGTATAAATCAGCTTCTAAGCTTGAAAGTACAATATAATGTTATTAATGATTATTTTCTAAGAATCAAAATTTGAGAGCAGTGTTGTTCACTGGAAAGAGTCCTTGGTTTTATCTGGCTTCAGATCCACCCATGTGACCTTGGACTTGTCACTTGTGTATAGGTCTGTTTGTTCATCTATAAATTAAGAAGCTGTATTAGATAATCTCTAAGGTCCTTTCTATCTCTAATTTTATAATCCTATGAATCCAAATCCTTTGATTCACAACCCAGAACTCTTTCAGTTATACTCCATTGTCTCTTTTTTTACTTGTTGTAGAAAAATAAATGGCAGAATGTGCATCCACTTGAAAACTTTTATTTTAAAACTTCGTGGTAAAATGGATCAATGAAATAGGTTCTCTTGTTGAGTGAATAGTAAACTTTTCGAATTCAGTCTACACCCATGTTGAGTGAGATGTCTGGTTTAAATGGCTTGAACTACATTGAATTCTGGGGCAACTAGGTGGCTTAGTTAATAGAGTGCCAGACCTAGAGTCCAGAAGATCTGCGTTCAAATCTGACCTCAGATACTTACCCTAAGCAGGTCACTTAACTCTGTTTCCTCATCTTTAAAATGAGCTGGAGAAGGAAATGGCAAACCACTCTAGTATCTTTGCCAAGAAAACCCCAAATGGGGTCACAAAGAGTTGGACATTATTGAAAATGAAGGAACAATGAAATTGTTGAATTCTACAATTTTTTCTGAAGAAGTAAGAGAACTACCTTTCTATTTCTAGGATAATACTTGGCTTTGTAATTAGGTTTAACTTTACTATTTTTGAGTCTAAAAAGAGAGGAAGAAAGGGAAAGAAGACTGCCATTGGTAATAAGGGATAGGGTTATGGACTGGACTTGTGATTTCACTTATATAGAGAACTTCTGGGTCAAACAACTCCCTTTCCCAATTCCAGTTGGAATTTTCTTTGCAATTTATAGTCTTAGAGTTGTCTGTAGCATTGAGAGGTTAAGAAACTTGGCTGGGGTTACACGGCCAGCACCTGTCTCTTCCTTATTTCAAGGCTGGTTCTCTAAATACTGCACGTTGCATCTCCATTACTAAGATTGGTCATATGTTGAAGTAATTATCCTTCTGCCACAATGTCTAGTGAAGATTTTTGAAGAAAAGATGTGCTGTGAGGTCTTTTGAAAGAACTGAAAAAAGTCATTCATTGAAATAGATAATGATCATTTGAAGCTCTAAAGGAGGACATAGAGAAACAAGAAAGTCTGTAGGAGGGAGGACTGGAGGGAAGAGAAAAGGCCAGGACCCCATAAAGTGGGCAACAGACCCCCTATGCTTTCTTCTTCTTAGTTTTTCTCAGAGAGTCTAGAACAGTGCTTTGGAAACAGTAGACACTCCATAAATGCTGGTGATTGTTAATGTTGGTAGTGATGAAGAAGAAAGGCTGTGGGCAACCCTCCTAGCCCTCAGGAACCTGTTCTAGGTGCCCCTTCCTCAGGGGTCCTACAGTCTCTGATTGAGTTTTACCATTACTATTTTTTACCAGTTGGTCATAAATTTTAAGTCTTGTAAACAGATGTATCATAAATACTAATAATATTAATTTGACATGAGTAATTTGTAATTTGAGTAATATTAATTTGATATGAGATCTAATATAAATTTGGTTAAGGACAGAAAGATAATGATGTCTGGAATTTTGAGCATTTTAAAATAATTTGGGAGCAGCGTCACTAATTGACATCCAAATTCCATGCAATTAACTTTATTTTGTTATTTTAATTTTTAATGGTCAGTTTTTAAAATTTTATCCCTCTTCCACCCATTGAAAAGGCAAACAATATATCAATTGTATATGTGAAGTCACACACAATTAACTTTAAATATATATTTATAAGCAAAACTGCCTTATAGATGACTCTTAGAACCCTTTCCTTTTGGAAGGTTTCTATATCAGACATTCCTCTGGAAAACTGCTCTTTGCCTAACAGTCATGAAGGAGGACATGGAATATTTCTACCGTAACTCCATAGGAAATTGTTGCTAATTGAATGAAGTTTATTCTGGGAAAGACTGTCTCATTCTCCTTTTTGGAATTTGCAAGCTTCCTTTGGAACTATACTAGAATGCTCAATGAAATTGTAAGTCTCCCAAGTGAAATACAAAATAGTTCAATACATCATGATTTCTTTTGGAAATAACTTACTTGGAATTTTCATGAACAGTGTTTGTTCTAGGATAGATTTTCTTATCTCAGTCAAAGATGGGTCCAAAGGGAGTTTAAAAAAGCCAAAAAAATATTTCCCTCCAACTCACACTATTCTCTTCCTGGTAATTTCTTTCATAAATAAGTTGAAATGTTCAATGGAATTATGTGAACTAGAGGAAAAAATCTAATATTGAGAAAAAGTTTCTGATCTCTCATTTTGGATTGGACTGAAATCTTCATTTGATCAAAGAAAACACCAACCTTAAAACTTCTTAAACGTAGGTGCTGTAAGGAATGAACAATGAATTTCATGGTTTCTGGGTAGAGAGTCCTGAATTCTTTCTCTTTTCCAGGAATAGTTCAGTCTTTAATCTTTGCTAACATCACCTATCATCATGACAGGCTATGCGTAGGGCCGATGGGAGCATGGGAGCATGGAGCATAAAATTTAGATCTAGGAAGAATCTTAGAGGTTCGCTACAGGTTTTTAATTTTTTATGTGTGTGTGTCATGGATTCCTCTGGCAATCTAGGGAAACCAATGGACCTTTTACCAAAATGATGTTTTTAAGTGTGTAAAAAAAAAACAAACCCACATAAGATTAAAAAGGAAACAAGTTATATTAATACAGTTACTAAAATAAAAACCAAGGCCACAGACCCCAAGTTAAGAATGCCTGATTCTAGTTCAACTCTCTTATTTTATAGCTGAGGAAACTGAGAATAAAAGAGGTTGTGTGGCTTATCTGAGACCACACAGGTGCTCTAGGACACAGCTGGAATTCAAACCCAAATCCTCTTAATCTATGCCAATGTTCTTTATGACTTCTCTTTGCTGTTTACCTTTTCATGCTTCTCTTCATTCTTGTGTTTGGAAGTCAAATTTTCTTTTCAGCTCTGGTCTTTTCCTCAAGAATGCTTGAAAGTCCTCTATTTCATTGAAAGACCAATTTTACCCCTGAAGTATTATACTCAGTTTTGCTGGGTAGGTGATTCTTGGTTTTAGTCCTAGTTCCTTTGACTTCTGGAATATCCTATTCCATGCCCTTCGATCCCTTAATGTAGAAGCTGCTAGATCTTGTGTTATCCTGATTGTATTTCCACAATACTTGAATTGTTTCTTTCTAGCTGCTTGCAATATTTTCTCCTTGACCTGGGAACTCTGGAATTTGGCCACAATGTTCCTAGGAGTTTCTCTTTTTGGATCTTTTTCAGGTGGTGATTGGTGGATTCTTTCAATATTTATTTTGCCCTCTGGTTCTAGAATATTAGGGCAGTTTTCCTTGATAATTTCATGAAAGATGATGTCTAGGCTCTTTTTTTGATCAAGGCTTTCAGGTAGTCCCATGATTTTTAAATTGTCTCTCCTGGATCTATTTTCCAGGTCAGTTGTTTTTCCAATGAGATATTTCACATTCTCTTCCATTTTTTCATTCTTTTGGTTTTGTTTTGTGATTTCTTGGTTTCTCATAAAGTCATTAGCCTCCATCTGTTCCATTCTAATTTTGAAAGAACTATTTTCTTCAATGAGCTTTTGAATCTCCTTTTCCATTTGGCTAATTCTGCTTTTGAAAGCATTCTTCTCCTCATTGGCTTTTTGAACCTCCTTTGCCAATTGAGTTAGCCTATTTTTCAGGGTGTTATTTTCTTCAGCATTTTTTTGGGTCTCCTTTAGCAGGGTGCTGACCTGCTGTTCATACTTTGCTTGCATGTCTTTCATTGCTCTTCCCAGTTTTTCCTCCACCTCTCTAACTTGATTTTCAAAATTTTTTGAGCTCTTTTTGAGCTCTTCCATGGTCTGAGCCCATTGAGTGGGCTGGGATACAGAAGCCTTGACTTCTGTGTCTTTCCCTGATGGTGAGCATTGTTCTTCCTCATCAGAAGGGAAGGGAGGGAATACCTGTTCACCAAGAAAGTAACCTTCTGTAGTCTTGGTTTTTTTCCCTTTTCTGGGCATTTTCCCAGCCAGTGACTTGACTTCTGAATATCCTCTTCACACCCACTTGGCCTCCAGATCCTCCCAGCCAGTGCTTGGGGTCTGAGATTCAAATGCTGCTCCCCAGCCTCAGGGCTTCCGTGGGGGCGGGGATGCTATTCAGTGTGAGATCAAGTTCAGGTGCTCAGGTGGGGGCGGGGCCACCTCTCAGGCTCAGTTCCCTCAGGGGATTTATGCAGAGACCTTCAACAATGGATCGGGGCTCCTGCCTGCTTGGGGAGCCCTGGTCTGCTCCCACCTCTGCTGCTGCCTCCCAAGGGGGCCTGAGTTATGGGGGTACCCCACTCCCCTCTTGACCTGCCAAAGAGACCCTCTCACCGACCCTTGTCACCTGTGGGTGGAGGGACCCGGGCAGCTGCTGGAGATTCTGTCCCTGAAGCCTGCTCGGATCTGCTCCCCGCTTGGATCTGCTCCTCTCGGCGCCGGGCAGCCAATGCAGGGCTGGGCTCTGCTCTGCGTCTGCAGCACAAAGAACCTTTTGCGAGAGGTTTTCAGGCTCTCTGGAACAGAAATCTTGTCTGCTCCGCTGTTCTGTGGCTTCTGCTTCTACAGAATTTACTGGCAGTTCTTTTTTTTTTTTTTTTTTTTTTAATATTTTTTATTTTGTAATGTTTAACAATCACTGCCATACAATTGCGATTTTATCCTCCCCACCTACCCCCCACTACCCCCCTCCCTCCCTACGACTGCATACAATTCTGTATAGATTCTACATATACTTTCCTATTGAGTATATTTTCACTATAGTCATGCTATGTAGTCAGACTAAGATAAATGAAAGAAATCGTATAACAAATCAGAACATGATACACAAACACATACATATACACAAACATGATCTGGCAGTTCTTTTTTACAGATATTTTATGGGCTGTGGGTTCGGAGCTAGCGTATGTGTGTGTTTCTACTCCCCCATCTTGGCTCCGCCCCCTATACCAATGTTCTTTCCCCTGCACTAGCCTGTCTTTTCTGTGCTGTTGAGGTGACCATGATATAACACCACTGTCTACCTACTAACATGGTCCTATAAGCAAATAAACTTAAAATAATCTCATCCACATTCATGATAGGCCAGCTCCATGATATAAGACAATAATTTTGAACAATTCCAATGGATGAACCTTGAGAAAGAGGAGATAGGTCATGAGGTGGGACTGCTATGGAATCTTCGGGATCTTCATTGGGAGACAGTGAGATCCCCCTCACTAGAGGTCTTCAGGGGAGGCCTACATGACCATTTACTAGGTATGTAGAAAAGGAGAGTCTTTAAAGTAGTGATGTGAGGTCCCATTTAACTCTGAGATTCTGTAAATTCTCAATTGTTACTTTTTTTTTAAAAAAACCAATTACATTGAAAAAGTTATCAAAATATTTTTAAAAATCCATTCTATGTCTTCCAGTTTTTCTTGGGCTTAATATAGATGTTATAGTCTCAATAAATTAATATAGTTCATCCATGAGACCCTTTTCAAAGTGGAAAATCCATTTAACCAGGTTCTTGAAAAAACATCAAAGTAATTAGATTATATACACTATTGGAAAATTATCTTTTCCCCCAACAGTTCCATTTTATTTTTATTTTCAGCTCTGGCTTCTCTTCTTTCCTCTCCTCTCTACCACTCATTGAGAAGGCAAGAAAAAAAAAGCTCATTACAAATCTGTATAGTCATGTAAAACAAATTCATGCATTAATTCTGTCCAAAAACAGGAAGAAAATGAAAGATAAGAAATATGCTTCAATCTGCTTCTACAGAGTCCATCAGCTATCCAGACGTGGATAGAAAGTTTCATTATCAGTCCTTTGGAACTTGTATTTATTAGAGTTACTATATCTTTCAAAGTTGATTACTTTTACAATAATGTTGTTACAATAAATTGTTCTATTGCTTCTGCTTACTTAGCTTTGCATGAGTTAATATAAGTCTTCCAGTTTTTTCTGAAACCATCTACATCGTTTAGGGCAGTTCAGCCCATTCACATTTATAATTAACATTGCTAACTGTGTATTTATTTTCCTGTTTCCTATTCTCTTATTTTCCCCTATTCTTTCTTTTTTATTCTGTCCCTACTCAAGAGTCTGTTTTGCTTCTGACCACTGCCTCCCTTCCTTTGATCTACTCCCTCTCTTTTCCCTCCTCTCTCCTTTCTCTTAGCACCTTTATCTCCTACTTCCCTATAGGGTAAGATAAATTTCTGTATCCAGCTATCTGTGTATATTCTTCCCTCTTTGAACCAGTTCAGATGACAGTGAGATTCAAATGTTGCCTACTTCCCCTCCCCCATTACCCCTTCCATTGTATAAACTCTTCCTTGCATGCTTATTTACATGAGATAATTTCCCCCATTCTTCCTCTTCCCCCTCCCCTGCTGTATACTTTCTCCTCCCTCCATTTGTCTCTGGAGATATTCCCAACATTATAGACTCACACCTATGTCTTCTAACAGATCTAGTGATGATAAAGTTCTGAGGGACTAATGTGTATCATCTTCCCATATAGGAATGTAAACAGTTTAACCTTGTCTAATCTCTTATGATTTTCCACTCATATTTGCCATTTTATCCTTCTCTTGAGTCTTCTGTCTGAATATTAAATTTTAAAATTGAGTTTCTGGTTTTTTAATCAGCACTTGAAAGTCCTCTGTTTCCTTAAATGTCTTTTTCCCCCTATAGGATTATGTTCATTATTCTCAGCTGTCATCCTAACTCCTTTTCTTTCTGGAATATCATTTTCTAAACCCTCTTTTTCTTTATTGTGATAGCTGCTATATTTTATATGATCCTGACTGTGGCTCCACAGTGTTTGAACCCATTTCTTTTTGGCTGCTTTCAATATTTTCTCCTTGACTTTGGAGCTCTAGAATTTGGCTATAATATACCAGGGAGTTTTCATTTTGTAATTTCTTTTAGGAGGTGACTGGTGGTTTTCAGTTTCTACTTTGCCCTCTGGTTTTAAAATATCTAAGCAGTTTTCTTTTATAATTTCTTGAAATATGCTATCTAGGCTTCTTTATTTGTGATTTTCAATGATTTTTACATTGTTTCTTCTCCAGGTCAATTGTTTTTCCTATGAAATATTTCACATTTCTTCTGGTTTTTTTTTTTTATCCTTTTCTTGTTTCTTGGTGTATTATGGAGTCATTAGCTTGCACTTGGCCAATTCTAATTTTTAAAGTTATTTTTTCAGCATTATTGTTGTGCCTCTTTTACCAAGCTGTTAATTCTTTTTTCATAATTTTCTTTCAGAGTTCTTATTTCTTTTCCCAAATTTTTCCTTACCATTCTTACTTGATTTTCCAATCTTTTTGTTTTGAAACTCTATCTCTTCTAGGAATTCTTATTGGGCTTGTATACAATCTGCATTTTTCTTTTTCTTTTCAGGGGGCTTTGTTCATAGATGTTTTTAAAAAGTCATTGTCTTCTGTGTTTGTATTTTGAGCTTCCTTGTCATAGTAACTTTTTATTGTTAGGTTGTTCTATTTTTTTGTTTGCTCATTTTTGTAGCCTACTTCTTAACTTTGGACTTTATGTAGCCTTGTGCTCTGCTTACCTTTGTGGTGGTGAACTGGTCTGAGCTTCTGTCTTCTATTCTTTCTTCTGCTTTCACAATTCACTCTGGACATCTATAAGTTTTAAGTGATTTTAACGTTGTGTGATCCAGGAAGAAATCTCTTTAATGTCCTCCTGGTCTGGGTTTTGCAAATTCTTGACCCAGTTCGAGTCTGTTGGTTTACGTATAGTTGAGTTCTGTTGTTTCTCCTTAATTGGATTTAAGTGAGGGAGAGCCATGCAGAGTTGCCCGGTTCACTTCCTCCTCTGGAGCCATCCAGGTCCAGTAGCAAGATCTTGAACAGGACGATGGATGCAGCGGGAGACCTTGACCTTTTTAAGCTAAGGTCTTTAATAGGTCTCAGTTTGACTGAGGCAACACCCATTCAATGATTAAGACTAGGTGTTGTACAGCCCTCTCTCTTAAATCCAATTCACTTGCACGTCATGGAATCACCTCCCTGATGCCATGGTCTTCTCTGAGAACAAAGGACAGACAACACCTAGCCTTAATCACTGAATGGGTGTTGCTTCAGTGAAGTTCTATAGATAGCTGCTGGACTCAGTCACAATAGGTCCACTGGGAGGTTCTGCAGATTCAGTGACTGAACTGCTGGCTCCCCCTTGGTTTTGGTCTCCTGCCCTGTTTTTCTCTACTGCAGGCTTATGTGTGGGATTAAAGATTAGGACTGAGTTCCCCCTCTGTTCTTGGACTCAGAGCCACACAGCTTTGTTTCTGGAACTTGTTCCTTACTTCTTCTTGGTTGTCACATTGAGTGCTTCTCTCCACTCAGAACTAGGTAATGGGCAACAGAGCTGCCAACTAGCAGTAGTCAGTGCAGGGGTCCCCTGGAAGTTCTTTCCACTCAGGGGTTCCAGTCTCTTTACCACCCCTGAGTGCAGGGCTACTCTCCACCACTCTTACCACCACCTTCTGCGGTACTGCTGCTACAGCTCTGTTTTCCCCAACCCAATGTTTGAGAACCTCTTTCTCTCTTCCTAAGCTTCCCTAGGTTGGGGGAAAAGGCGCACTGTGACTTTTCTTGGCTTTCCTGACTAGAATTTGGTTTTGTGCACTTTATAGGTCATGTGTAAGAGTTTCTAGGGGAACCAAGGCCAGATTTCCGGCTCTCACTCTTCCATCTTAATTTTGCCTCTCTCAACTGTTACTCTTCAGAGAAGTTTGAGGGGTGATATCTGTTACCTCCCTTTGGATCTTTGGGTGTGTGGTTGTATCTTAACCCTTTGTCATCTGCTTTTCATGGTACTAATTGAGATAGGCACTCTCTTATGTTAGGGTCCCAGGAGAGCAGGGCTTGACTTTTCTGGATATTTCCCAGGGATGGAGCTTTTTGCCTTCTGACATGGGGGAAACCCGCCCAACTGCTGAATATGCTTATTTTTGTTGCTGTTGTGTTGTCTCCAGCTATGTCCAACTCTTCCTAACACTTCTTGGGTTTGGTTTGGTTGGTTTTGGCAAAGATAAAGGGGTAGTTTGACTTTTTTTTCCCTCTAGCTCATTTTACATATGAGGAAACTAAGGTAAACAGGGTGAAGTCACTTGCCCAAGGTCAAACAGCGAGTAGGTATCTGAGGTGTGAAGATGAATCTCCCTGACTCCAGGCCCAGCATTCTGTTCATTGTGACACCTAGCTGCCCTCCAGACTCTTTAGTTCTTGCAAATTAATTGTGATCATCACCTATGTCCTTTAAGGGTTGAGTAGTAGTTTTAGAAATTGTATTTCTGTTCCATATTAAGATCAGTGGTCAGGTAGGTGGCTCAGTGGATAGAGGGCTGTGCCTGAAGTTAGGAAGATTCATCTTCCTGAATTCAAATCTAGTTTCAGTCACTTACTAGTTGTGTGACCCTGGGCAAGTCATTTAGCCCTGTTTGCCTCAGTTTCCTCAACTGTAAAAATGAACTGGAGAAGAAAATGACAAACCACTCCAATATCTTGGCCAAGAAAACCCCAAATGGGATCACAAAGAATTGGACATGACTGAAACAACTGAGCAACAATGAAGGTCAGTAAATATTAAGTCACAGCAAGATTTTATAAGCAATAAAGACTAAGACAATTATATTTCAGTTTATCCAAGTAGCTGTGATTTTTATCAGTTCAGGGATTCCATCTCCCAGACTTTGATGCCTTTAGGCATGGCCTTCATAAGTTGTTACCATTTTAAAAAACTAATCCACAGTGGCCAGTTTTTTGGAGATGAGCCATGCCAACTTAGGTAGGCAAGTACTCAGATGACACACAGTCCATTTAACATTTAGTTCACTTGGGCAGCAGCTGGAGCCTTTCCAGCTTGGTAGGATATGCCAAAGCTTGTGGTCTTGTGGTCTTGAAGGCAAAGTTTTTAAGAACCCAGGGTATTAGTATTTATTGTCTAGGTATTTACCTCAGATACCAGATGAAGAAATCATATGTTGAATGGAGAGAACTCTACCTCAGAAATTAGTAGGTAGCCTTGGACTCCTCTCTGGAAAATGAGTTAATCTCTCCATGTCTCATTTTACCTTTTATAAAACAAATATAATCCTTGGCATTTACTTCTTCAGAAAGGTTCATTCAATTGACACAGTGAGTTAATATAGGAGAAAGGTAACTTACGAAGATAGCATTTTCATCAAGCATTGCATTTGCCCACCAAGAAATGAGCTTCTAATGAGTTCTAATACTTTTATTCATAATTATTATCATTACTTTTATTAAACACTGTTAGACATGCAGGTCAATTAAAAAACTTCATCTATACTTAATGGAATAAGTACATGCTATTAACTCTTGTAAATCTCTCACCAGAACAGGTGATTTGGGGGATTCTGCCAAAAATCTACTATTTATCAGACACATTCCTTTCTGGGTTCACCAACTAGGGACAACTTCCAGGTCTCCATTGCCTGGCTGCACATACAGGGAGAGATTCAGACCAAAAGATCAATATAAAAATATTAAAATTCCCATCTGACAAAAGGAGCTAGAGGTGAGTGTCTGCTATGGGTATTCTTCTCAGTTCCACAATCTGGGAGTCTGTCATCGTTCCTCCTTCCTGACTGCCTTGGCCAGATTCATTGTCACTGGCACTGAGGCCCGCACCTACAAAGCACAAGAGTCATGATCAAAATATATTCTAACATGACTTTTACTTTCATTGAAGTTGTAAAATAGGAGATCTATCCAAGAAAGATGACACAAACATTTATAGTTTTGGAACGTGTTAAAACACCATATCCATTTGGGAGGTTGGTCTTCATTTGGAAAAAAAGAGCCTGTTACAATTTACCTTGAAGTCTGCTTTGCTAGTTGAACCTAAAGTCCTTTAGGATAGAGGACGATTTCCTTTTTATGTTTGTATCATTTGTGTGTACCACAAAATTACTCTTGAAAGAATATACCCATAAACACTGGTGAGTCCCCAGCTGAGACCACCATTTCATGGTGGCCTTAGCCTTCCTCACTCTGCCCTGGCTCAACTCTCCCTCTGGACTTCCCTGCTCAGGACAGTTGCTGTCCTCTCCTTCCCCCTGCTCTCCTTCCTTCCTTTTTCCATCTCCCCTTTATATGTTCTCCTCTCTTTAGAATGTAAGCTCCATGATGGTGGAAACTGTCTTGTTTACTGGTATTTATATCCCTAGTACTTAACATGACACCTGGCACACAGACCTCACTCACTCAATGGTGCGTCTGTCTATTTCTCCCATAGCCTCACCTCAAACCTACCCTTGACTTATTTCTCTTTGGTCAGTGGAATTACCAATCTCCCAGTAACCCAAGTCTGGAACCTTTCTTCTACAGCTGCCCTACAGGTCCCATCATCCTTTTTGTTCAGTCATTCACAAAGTGCTACGACTCTGCCCTGGCCTCATCTCTCATCACCTGTATCCTGGAGTCAGTCTCCAAACCAGTCTCCCTGACTCCTCCAACCACTGCTGAATGGTCACCCTTGTAATCTTCCAACAACTGCACATCGTTCACATCACTCCTCCACTTAAGAACCCACACCAGTTCCTATTACAGATTGGATTTTGTCCAAAATCCTCTTCTTGGCTTTTAAAATCCACCATAATCTGGCCTTCTCCTACCTATCCAAACTTATTCTCCACTCTTCCAGTCAAACGGGTCTCTAACTTACCATCCCCCTTCTTACACACACACACACCCACACACACACACACCACATCATACGAATTCTTGCCTTTGTGTCTTCACTACCTTGAAGATGGTCTGTTCCTACTCTCTCTACCCCTTTCTTTCTATTCATGATACTCAGAGTTTCAGTTAGGCCAGACTGCAGCGGCCATTCCATGCCTTTAATAATGATTGTCACTTCCCAAGCCAGCCCATGCCATTCTTGGATATCTGTAGTTGTTGTGAAGTGTTTCTTTCTAAGCCTGAATCTGCCATGGGGTCACTTTCCGAATACTTGAAAGTCGGTGAATAAATATTAAACACCTACTATGCACCAGGCATTATGCTAAGTGCTAGGGATACAAGGAAACACAAAACACAGAACCTGCCCTCAAGGAGCTCACAATTTAATGCAGAACAGTTATCCCTTCTTCCAGAAGTCTTCTGTTTTCTGGCTAAGTATTCTCAGTTCCTTCAATTGATCCTATAGAGCAAGATCTCAGTCACCACTGAGTGTGATATTCACTATGCTGGCTGTTTTCCTCTGACCTTATTTAATGTCCCTCCTAATGTGTGGTGTCTGGTGGGACACTGTGGCACATGTCTGTAATCCCTATTACTGAGGAAGCAGAGGGAGTGGATCACTTGAGTTTAGGGATTCTGAGCCGCAGTGGGCTAAGCCAATCAGGGCCCCACACTAAGTCTGGTCCCAGTATGGTATGCCCATGGGGGAGGGGGGTGCTAAGCAGCTCACGTTGGAAGGAGAGGAGGACAATGCTTCTGTATCACTCACAGTGGGACTCAGCCTGTGAGTGGCTGCTGCAGCCAGAGAAAGATAGGGAGACCGTGAATGAATGTGGTACCCTAAACTTCAGACTGGGTCTGACCAGGCCAGAATGCAGTAGGACTGTCACCTCCAATGACTTAAATGTATCCTGAGATGACACTAGTTTTCTTTGCTGGGATATAGTTCTAACAAATTTATAGTCCAGAAAAACCTAGACTTTTTCAGACGAATTGCTGTATGGCCATTGCCCCTCTTCTATCTTGTGGTTCTGAAGTTTACTTTTTGACCCTAAGTACAAAATTTTGTTTTTATCCCCATTAAATTTTATCTCACTAGATTTGGCGCCAACATTCTAGGCTGGAAATCTCTTCTTGAAATCTGACTCTCAGTCAGTGTGTTGACTATCCCTGGAGAGCTTGAGGGCCTAGCTTCCTCCCCTTTCCTTCCAGAAATCCTTGCCTTAGGGTCACTGAGATGACACATTCTTTTGTCATTTAATGATTCTCCAGTTATGTTATGTGTGTTAGAGGGCAACCAGCTGTCCAGATCTATATCTGGCCGCTTGACCCAGATGACTCCTCAGGAGAAAGTAAGGCTTGTGACCTTGCACAGCCCTCCCTCACTTAAGTCCAATCCACTTGCAAGTCATGGCATCACCTTCCTGATGTCATGGTCCTTTTTGAGAATGAAGGACAAGCCACAGTTATTTTATGTGTGTTAGGGGATAGGATGGTAGAATGGAGAATTTCACTTTGAAGGAAATGCAATTATATTTAAGTCCCCAGAACTTTTCATAGTTATGTGACCTTGAGTAAATGGCTTAATTTCTTGGAATTTGTTTCCTCACTTGTAAATAACGGTGCAAAGCCTATCTTGAAGGACTGCGATGAAAGTGTTTTGTAAAATGTTATAAACATACAAACTACTTCATTAAAGTTATGACACAGACTGTCTCATCCATCTTCTTATCCCTCCACAGCAGCAAGGTGCTGAGTGCTCTGCCATTAATTAACACACTGGAGGGGGTGTGACAGGGAATATGGGTGGGATTCCTGGTTGTAGATTTCCAGGTTGTGGTCTTCAAGCTTTTTTTTTTTAAATGATACATGTTCTCAGGTTTCATTTTTCCACAGTATCTACAAACTGAGAAAAAAGAAAATAAAGAAACAAAAAATTCCACCAAAAACTGCATATGGTATGTTGCAAAAAAAAAAAAAAAAAGCACAAGATCTCACATCAGAGGATTTGTGTTCAAATCCTGACTGCCCCTCTCTACTCTCTATCCTTGTGTCCTTCAGTGGGAGGTGGCAGGGTAATAAACATCTAGTACTCTCTTTTCCTCATCTGTAAAATAAAAGAGTTGAACCAGCTAATCTCCAGGGGCCCTTCTGGTTCTAACTCCCTTAATCCTGGTGGTAGAATTTCTGTATTATCAAGAAAGGATGTGCATCAAGTCTTCCTTTTTGACAGCTTCCAAAATGATTCCCTATTCTGATGATCTGCAGAGTTCCCAGAAGAGCCCACTGCAAATTAAGAGAAGCCAATATATTGTCAGCACAAAGGGAAGAGCTCTTCAGGCTGCTCCATTTCAGAAGCGTATCTTTAATCCACTCTTCAGAATAAAAGACAAGTCCTGCCTATAGCGTCACTTCATACTTAAAATGACCCTGGATGGAAATGTTCTACAGCTGAAGAAGTAGAACCTCAGAGCAGTTAAGTAAGCACACAGATAGTATGAGGCAGTGGAGAGAACACTGGAGCCTGGAGTCAGGAAGGCTGGAGTTCAAATCCAGCCACTAACACGATCTGGGTGACCCTGAGCAAGTCACTTCAGCTGTTTGCCTCAGTCTTTTCATCTGTAAAATGGTGGTAATAATACTTTCTAGGGTTGTCGCGAAGATCAAATAAGAGAATGACTGTAAAGTGTCTGACATGGTAAACGATACATAAATGTTAGCTATTATTATGTTAAACTTATTAAAATGATCAGAACAGGGCTTGGCACATGATAATTACCATAGAAATGTTACTTATTATTACGTTCTCTACTATTAAAGTGCCTAGTACAGTGCCTGGCACATAGTCAGTATTATATGTTAGCTATAATAATAGTACTATCGTTATTATTATAAATGTTGGACATCAGCTTCATATGCTCTTGTGGCTAACTTGCTGCCCTTTCTTTTTGCCAGTAAGTCTTTATTGATGCCTTTTGTTTCCTCAGTGTCCCTCCCCTCCCTTTCCTAGACAGCCATTTCATATAATGAACAGTATTTCTTAATGACAAAAAAAGGGAAAAAATAAGCATAACTGATTGATACTTTCAGAATGTGTGGAAATGTACTGCATTGGGCAGCACCTGTGGACAGACCTTCCACCCTGGCAGAGGGGTGAGCTGGGTGTGTCTTTTCATTTCTCTTTTTTTGAACCATTTTTGATTCTTTGTACTTTTACAACATTCACTGTATGTGTGTGTGTGTGTGTGTGTGTGTGTGTGTGCGTGCTTGTTCTTTTCCTGCACACCATTGTGATCACTATGCATGTTTTCTTGGCATAGTTAACTTCATTCTGCATCAGTTCATACAGATCTTTCCTTGGTTCTCTGTATCCATCACATTCATCATTTCTTACTGCACAGTACAGTTCCTAGAGCACAGCTGGCTAAGCCATTCCTCCATTGATGGGCACCTGCTTTTGCTTCCAGTGCTTTGCTATTACAGAATGGGCCAGCTGTCTCTGTCCAACCTCTTTTCTCCACATGTTCCTACAGCACTTTTTCCTCTTTTCAGGTTCCTGTAATTAGGAAGAGCTAACAGGGAGGGAAACTGTGTCTTTTGTCTGTTCTCCAGGGCTAATTAGAAGCATGGTGGTACTTTTCTGCCAGGAACCCCCTCAACTGAAAAATAAAAGTTTGCAAAAGGTGAGGAATTACAGCTAGAGAGCCTGGTGGCCACACTGAGACCCATGGAATATTAAAAGTAAAAAAGGGGGAGGCCTTTGGAATGTTAGGTTCTCTTTGGTAGATTTGTGGAAATTCACAGAGAAGAATTAGATGAGATAATAGGGTATACGGAGGTTATAATCTACATTAGTGGAGGGAGGATATACAGAACTGAGATCACGGATCTGTTTTAGTCAATCAATAAACATTTTTTAAAGCAGGTACTATGTGCCAGGCACTGTGCTAAGCACTGGGGAAGCAAAATAAGGTAAAATGTAGTCTGTGTTTCCAAGGTTTGCTGGGGGAGACAGCACCCAAATAATTATGTAAAAACAAGCTCTATACGGGATAATGAATCCAGAGAAGGCCTCAGAACTGAGTGCGATTGGTAAAGGGTTCTCAGAGAAGCTGGGATTTTAGGTGAGACTTGAAAAAAGTCAGGAGGCAAAGCTAAGGATAAAGAGAAATCCTGGCCTGGGTGACAGTCGATGAAAATGTGAGGAGACAGGAGATGGAGCGTCTTGATGGAACAGCAAGGAAGCCAGTGTTATGTAACTCCCCCAACAACCTCCTTGGCCACTCCTGTAACCCCACTGCACTGATTCAATTAATGTTCATACTGTATATAGGGAGGAGGAGAAGCTGCTGGGACAACGGAAAGAATGATTGCCTTAGAATCAGAAAACCTAGACTGGAATCTTGCTCTGACATTTACTATTTATGTCACTTCGTCAAGTTACTTGAGGTTTCTGAGCCTCTGACTTTCTTTATCTGTACAATGGAAGAGACGACTCCTTAGATCCCTTTCCAAATAAACCTATGAACCAGTCCCATGTGCTTATTTATAAGTCTGGGAGTTCTGTGGGCTTGCTGTAGAGAGCTATGACAGTCTGTCACAAGTGGCTGCAATGCTCTCTCTTTCTGCCCAACTCCTTCCCTACATCTCTCTGCCCATCGAAATCCTACTCATCCTTTAAGAATCAGATCAAACACCATCTTTAAAGGGCTTTACCTGATCTGAAATGATCTCTCCTTTCTTAGAGGCCTCACAGAACTTTATCTGTATGTAGCCCATACACCTGCCCTATTCTGTTTTGTATTGGAATGACTTACACATGTGACTATCTCCTTAGCTCTGCTTTTTATCCCTCCATAGACTTTGGGTGAGTCACTTAACTGGGTTTCAGTTTCCTTTTCTGTAAAATGAAGGCATCAGACTAAATTATCTTCCAGCCCTCTTCCATATCTAAATTCTATGATTCTGCAGTCCTTACTAGACTGTGAACTCCTCAAGCAGAGGGAGCTTAACATTTTTTCCCCCTTTGTATTCACCATTACCTAGCTAAGTGCTCTGAGGAGAGGAGATGCTTCATATATTTTCAGAATTGAATCGACCCTCTCCCTTGAGTAGCATGCCACAGGAAATATCAGATTCCCCTGGGATGGTTTTTCTTGGGAGCTAATATTTGGATACAAGAAAATGTAAAGCAGTATTACAGAAATGGAAAACCATAGACATCACTTAGCTTTTCTTTTATAGTTGAGAAAAATCACTCAGAGATGCTAAGAGAGTTGCACAAAATCCAGCAGCCAGTAAACGATAACCCAGAATCCCTTTCTGTCTCTTCCTTCCCTCCTCTTTATTCCTTTCTTTCCTTCTTTTTTCTCCTCTTCCTTCTTTCCCTTCCTTTTCTTTCTTTCTCTCCTTCCTTCCTTTTTTTTCCTTCTCTCTTCTTTAAAAAAAAACCCAAACAAGCCTCACCTAATAATGAGACTGAGAGGCAGCATGATATATTGGATAGAGACTGGTCTCAGAGTCAGAAGAATCTGAATTCAAGTCTAATTTCTGAAACATACTGGCTGTGTGATGCAGGGCAAATCCCCTAACCTCACAGTGCCCCTAGACAATTCTCTATGACTCAGAAGAAATTGCAGAAATTGCCAGTCTGTGTCGAGAGAAGGGCTTTTCCCACTAGGAGGTTTTTCACACTGATGAAATCACTCTAGTCCCCTGAACCACAACCCCGCCCCCTTCTTCCTTGTGACTTGTACAGTTAGTCCATTATTTAATAACCATACTTCATATATACAGCAGGTTTGCAGACTAAGTGACTCACCTCCTAATAACACTACCTTGGGTCTATTTTCCCATAATAATAATAACTGACATTTACAAAATGCTTCAAAGCTTGCACAATATAATGCCTTATGTACATTATCTCATTTGGATCTCAAGACTCTTTGAAGTAGGAACTACAGGAATTCTTAACCCTATTTTATGGATGAGATAACTGAGCCTCAGAAAAGTACCTGTGGTCATACCTCTAGTAAGTCTCAGGCCAGATATGAACGCAGGCTTTCAAGACTCCAAGTCTAGTACTCTATCTACTAGTCGTGCTTCTTCATTAGCAGACACTCTCCAGCTGAAGTGCAGGGTTTATTTTTCTCATGGGTACCCTGGTAGGCTAATACCTAAAGCATAGTACCATATAACTAGGAAACCTACGGAGAGGCTGGCAGTCCTCTGGGATGTCTTCTCCCTTCTGCCTACCTCTAAATGAAAGCCTATGAGGATCAGAGGGCCCAGAATCGCACTGGGGACTTCTGATCCAGGATCGAAAATCTCTGGGAAGGATCAGCACAGGTCCTGGGAACCTCTCTAACTATGTCCTAAAGAAGCTAGGCTGGTTCAGGGTCAAAGCCTCTGACCTGCCCTTTGTAGATATCCCTTGTGTCTGGGGATAGAACCCTCATGGGGACTACATACTAAATGAAGTTGTATGGGTCTGCTCCAGTCCTAACTCAGTGCAGGGTCTATACCAAAGCCTCTCTACTGTGGGCAGGATGTGCCCAGAGGTAAACTGTGCCTTTTTTGGGGGGTGGGGGGGTCCTCTGGTCTAGATGATACTCCGTAGCCTTGGGTTTGCCCAGTGTCATCACATGCCACAGGGGAAGTGCTCATTTTTATCTCCTATTATTATGTCCTAACTATAGCAACTCAATGGCAGAAACATTTTCTATCCCCTACCCTGCTTTTTAAAGCATTTATTTTAGAGTCTACAGGGGTGAATTGCTTATTTCCATTGTAAATAGACTAAGATCCTTTCAGTGACATCTAGTGGGTAAGCAAATCATTCCTAAGAATACTAGCTGCACTGAGGATATTTCATACTGGCTTCACATTGAAGGCCCAGATTTGATTTTATTATGCAGCAATAATGCATGTTTTATTTCTGTTGCTAAGCTGCTGGAAGCACTGTAGTGGCAACGTATCCTTTCCAATAATCAAATATACAGATGTAGACTCCTCACACTTTTACTCCCTACCCCGTGGGATTTAAGTTCCAGGAGGATGAGGGCCAGGGACAGCAGTTTCCTTCTTTCAAAAGCTTTTAGCTTCCCAAGATGTCCAAAGGGAAACAAGTCAGGATGGTGGTTGGTCTAGTTGTGGGATGTGGTATTTCGGTAGGTGGGGTAGAAAAGCTTTCTGTTCTCTCTCTGCTTGGGGAAAAAAGGAAGCAAACAAAAATCTTTATGTTTTAAGAACTTAGAGCATTCATGTACCCACTGAAAAAATTTAGACACATTTTTGTGTTGGAATGCCCAATTCCTCGGCAGTAGTGAGGAAGGGAAGGGGGATATATGGCACTTCTTGGCCGTGACCAGCAAAGGCATCTCCTCTAAGGCCATTCTCTCCATTTTCTCTCCCCATTGGGAGATGGGACTGTGCACCCTGGAAACACTCTAGGATTTGAGACCAGCCCTGGCCTCATCTTGCTCAGTTTAAGGCCTCTAGGGAACTTCCCAAACATCTCTAGTCATGTCAACAAGTGTGTAATCCCTATCCCCTTTGCCTCTTTCCAGACCCTGTTTATAAGTCATCTTACCCTGTTTGAATATAAGCTGCGTGAAGACAGGGACTGTCTCAGTTGCTTCAGTCTGTATCCCCAGTGTTTAATACTAGCAATAAAATAAGACTCTCTCTCTCTCTCTCTCTCTCTCTCTCTCTCTCTCTCTCTTTCTCTCTCATATAAGCCCATGAATTATTAATGAAAACACACAAATAAACAAATTCTTTGGGGTTCACTCTCAGTGCAGGAGGTGGGAATGTCTCAAGTGGGACCAATTACTCAGTCCTGGAATGTAGAAACGATTAGATTCCTAGCTGAGAACTGAAGAATGTCCAATCTCTTGACACCCAGGCATATCTGTAAGTTGAGAGTAGCTAGTGGCCAGAACAAAATGTAAGATGAGAGGGGGAGTGGCTTTCAATGGGGCCAGATCATAGGGACCTTCAAGTTAAGGTAGAGGATGTTTTAAAGCCTGGAGACCAGCAGAAGGATCATTTCTTAGTATAAATTGAGGAAAATGAAAAATAGCCTTTCCCTGAACCACAGATGACTTACGAATCTTCCTGTCTAGGCCGGATATCATATAGGTCATCGTCAGGACTGGAGGAGTTGATTTCAGAGATAACTATCCTATAACTAATAGAAGAACATGATTAAGACATAGGACTTTAGTAAAGTGTGATCTGTTTACCTTTCCATCTGAAATTGCGCCTCACTCCTCCTATTGTATATTCCCATCTAGTACCTTTAAATACCTAAGAGGCTTCTGTGCTGCAAAGCATCCCAGAAGTTTACTCCTTGGAGGAGATATGAGATTTAGAAATCTTGATCAACAAAGAGAAGTGTTGGTATCTTAAAAGCTGAACACCAGTGACACCAGACCTGCATTTGCTAGTGGGAAATCCCACCCCACAACCCTGGCCAGCAACAATTACTACCAAATAGTGAGGTTAGGGATACAAGAAGCATCAGCACACACTATCTCTTATCTATCATTAAACTTTGTGCTGGTAACAACTGTTATGGTGTAAATACAACGTGCTTTCAAAATCAGTGTACAATGACTGTTATGATTAGAATGGCACCATGTTTACTGCCAAACATGCCAAGACATGAAGGCAAATGAGGACAAATGAGGTCATCTTGTTGGGGGATTTGCAGAATGGTCATGAGAAAGAACCTGGTAACCTGGGACCATCAGAAAGTATCAGTACAACTTCCAAAATGGCTAACTTGGTTCATTCATTCAACAGTTATTTCTTAAGCTCCTACCATCTATGAGGAACAGTGGCAGATGCTGTGGGAAACATAAAGATGCCCAGGACATGGTCTCTACCAGTATCTTAAAATCTAACAAGTGAGAACTTAAACTTGGAAAGAAAGATCTGACTTAAGAGATGCCATTGGAATCACACCACAGAACTGATTCTCTGCCCAAAGTCAGCTCTGCTGCCTACTCCTCATTGTTCCCTTCTGTTTGTTTGTCCTTAGGGCCTAAGACAGTGCGTGGCCATAGTAAGAGTTTTTTTATTTATTCTGAACTTAACACACACCAAAAAAATAAAATAAAACGAGCATTTCCATATGCAGAGTAGAGTACAAAAAGATTTTCTATGAAATCTTGTATGTAATATGTAAAATATATGATAAATTCAACCTTTTATTTTAAATACTGGTCTGCACTTCCTTGTGAAGGGACACTTGTTTCTTCTTCCTCTATCAGAATGTTAGCACTTTATCACTACACAGCCCCTCCTAACTGCTCAAATAAATGTAAGTTTCTAGGTTTCTCTCAACTCTAATGTCTGCATTTCAAAGTTTCTAATCAGGGCTGGTTTTTAATTAAAAATGCTTGCAAGTTCTGTCTTCCAATAAAGATCTACTTTCCCCCATGTAAGATTGTACTCGGCTTTTCCGTGTAAGTTATTCTTGGGTGTAAGCCTGTATCTGTGTCTTTTGGAATACTATATTTCAAGATTTACTCTTCTTTATAGCAGAAGATACTGGCTCTTGTGTGATTCTTGTGCTTGTTTGGTACTTGAACTCTTTCTGTATACAGTTCTCTGGATTACACTACCATACCTCAGCTCCTTTCTGATTCTCTTCCTGAAGACCCTTTCTCCCACAGAAGTGTTCATTCCAGAACCTCAATTTTGGGGAGAAGTGCTAGAATGGCTACCACCACTTTCACCACCCCATTTTCTGGATACTGTGGCCCGACCCAAGTATGTAATACTCCCTTCCCCTTCACCCTATCTCCAGTTCTTCAGCTTTCCTTTTATGTGTTTTCTTCTCTTATTTTAAAAATGTAAACTTCTTGAGGGCAGAATTGTCTTTTTGCTTGTATGTATTCCCTGGTGCTTAGGACAGTGGATATGGTTAGTATTTAATAAATACTTATTGACTGACTGATTACAGTATTTATATCTGACATGGAAGCTCTGGGTTTTGGGTATGACATCCTTCCTATTGAGGTTTTCTTTTTTCTCCAGGAAGTAATTTGTGAGTTGTTTCTATTTTCCCTTTGTCCTCTATCTAATTCTAATAGATCTGGACAGTTTTTAAAAAAATATATTTACTGAATGTAATTTCCAGACTTATAAAAAATCATGGTTTTTTGGGAGTCCAAGGATTCTGAAGTTAATATATAAGCTGTTTTCCAGGTCAGTCTTTTTGATAATAAGTAATATTTTGATTTTTTTCTAATTTTTTTCCTTTGCTATCTCATGGAATCATTTATTTCTGTTTGATCTATTCTAACTTCCTGAGAGTCCACTACTTGGATGAAATTCTAAGCCACTTACTCTCTAATTCTTTCTTCAAGACCTTTTATTTCATTATCTCTTGCTTCATTTTTTCCTATAGACTTTGTGGAAAATCCATTTCTCCCCTTAAGTCTCTGTCTGCAATTGTCATGGAATTACTTTCTCCTAGATTTGGACTTCTAATATGTCTGGATCTGTTATAATTCTTTATAATGGTCTATATATTTTTTGTGATTATTCATCTCTCCAGCCTCAGAGCTTTGTGGGCTTTGTGCCAGGGCTAGGCTCTGTCTCCTGATGTGATTTTGGGTGGAATGATCAGCCTTACTTGGTTTTGGGTCATCTATGTTCCCACTCTGACTTCCCAATCTAGGGGTCATACTTCCTTGGATCTTGGACATTCAGAGTGCTGTATCTTCAGGACCCTCCATGGCATCTCAGGATAGAATGCTTGGAACCTTAGAGGTCATGGGCCTTGGGTGTTCTAGTTTGAGTGATACAATACCCAGACTTGTCACTGGTAGTCCACTGGATTTTTCAAACATTATTTGGTCTGGTATAATATTTAGTTATTTTGCTAGAGCAAGTGCATGGGAGTTGGGCTGCTAGGCCTTGTTCAATCTGCTATTGTGGCAGGAAGTCTCATAATAGGCATTTAATATATACATATATATATATTACATCATATATTTATATATTATATATATTTAACAAAATATATTTTTGATTGAGTGACTGATCATAATCTGGAGGCGACCTGATTTTTCTTAACTTTTAAAAAATTCTGAATTTAACAAACAAAATAAAATGAACATTTCTATATACATTCTAGGGCAAGAAGATTTTGTACATGACACTGCAAATCTTATACAAGGCTTATTTTTGTTTTAAAAATATATTAAATTATCCACATCCTACTTGTCAAAGCTGTTCTTTTTGCCAAGCCCTTGATAATCCATGATTCATTCTGTCCCTCCCTCTGTTCTTGTCTAATTGTCCGGAAACACCTCTCCTGCCAACTCTTACCCCAAAATTAAAAAGAAAAGAAAAGCAAGACCTTTGTAACACATAATTCTCAGAGTGGTCTCATTATGTACAGAAATGTATGTCACATCTTGCATCCTCTCTGTCAGGGGGTGGATAGCACATTTCATTATTAATACTCTGAAATCCTGAATGGACTTGGGGCTCAAGGACCAGTGAAGCTCACGTCCCAATAGGTTCTATAAAGTTCAAAAGGTGTGAAGACCCTGACCAGTGATGATCTAGGTGTCTATCTTCTGAAGGCCAGTTTAACTAAGAGTTCTAATTTTATCACTGGGCAAATGGTGGATTATTTTGGCTATAGCAATGAATGAAACCACCTGTGAGGACGTGGAAGGGTTATAAACTGTAATGCTAGAGAGATTATCTGTACTGGCAAAATCATGGACAAGATAGTGATGACATATGAAAAACATGATCACTGGCTTTTTTAAAATGTGTGTGTGTATGTGTGTGGGTGTGTGTGTGTATACAGTGCATGAACCGCATACAAAATGAGTATAGCAATTAAATATTCCACTTGTCTTCCTAGAGAGGCAGTGTAGCATGGCGGAAAAAGGGCTGAACCTGTAGTCAGGAAGACCCAGGTCTGTGTACTGCCATTGCTACATACCGAGCAAAGCAATTACAATCTCAGTGTCCCCAAACTGTAAATAAGTTACTAATCAGTGATGACGGTAACAAGAATAACTAGCATTTAGATAACACTTTCAGGTTTGCAAAGTGCTTTATGAACATTATTCCATTTTATTTCCACAACAACTCCAGAAGGTTGGCACTATTACTATCTTCATTTTATAGATAAGGAAACTGAGTCAGAGATGACATGACTTTCCCAGGGTTAAACAACCATTAAATGTCTGAGGCAGGATTTGCTTTCAGGACTTGCTGACTCTAGCTCCAGTGTTGTTTCCACCGAGCCATCCACCATGTTGTGTTCACTGAGCTCCATGAGTGGAAGAAGTTTCCATGCTGAGGATGTTCACGCCAATGAAATCACAGTTCCAGACCCATTTTCCTTCCTCCAATCCCTCCCCTTCCCCCAATTTCCTGGTGTTATTTTTAATGGCAAGGATTAGCTTTTTCAATTGCTGTTCATTAATTTGAATATATCTTGGCATAAGCAATAATTTTGCGAGATGAATTTGTGTGGAAAGGATATTCTTACAGACATAGTAAATGGAAATTATTACCCCACTGAACCATCTGGGTGGTATAGTGGATAGAGTCCTGGATGGACACTGGACTCCAGAATGAAGTCAGGAAGATCTGAATTCATATCCTTCCTTAGACACGGAACTGACTATTAAATGTTTAGGATGAGCATTTATACCTCAGAAATCAGTAAATACTGCAAATCAAAGTTCAACTTATTGTTTTGATGATTATTCAAACTTAAGAAGGTGTTGATGCAGAAAAATGTGTCGTGCACTTTGGGGTGGGGAGAGAGATCTAGGTGTTAAACATCTGCAAGGAGACACCTGGTCAGTCTCCTCATCTGTAAAATGGGGATAATAATAGCACCTACCTCCTTAGGTTGTTGTGAGGATGAAGATAAGATGATATTTGTAAAGCACTGTGCAGTATTTAAAATGCTAGAGGAATGACAGCTGTAATCATGATTAATTACCAATTATGCAATATGCATGCATAGAAAGCTGAAATAGGAATAATTTGCTTCCTATGTGACTTTTTCTTTCCATTCTGAACTTCTCCTCACCCCTTGAACTAAATGCAAGGCAGACATGTTAGAATATTGATTTAAATCAGCCTCTGAATGAAATTAATGAACACAATGGCTCTATCTGGAATATCCGTCCAGAAGGTCAGGCCTGAGATTAGTCTACCATAAGGAGAATTTCAAAAGCAATTATAAATAAAAACAAAATTTCAACAAAACAAGAGGGTATTATTAGGTAATTAATGCCGTTAACTGCCACTAATAAGAGATTAATAAGCCCATTCCAACAAAAGGCGCATCCTCTGATGTATTATGAAGCTCATCAAAGAAGATGCAGTTACAGTGAACAACAGGATTGTGATAGAAAAAACTAAACAAGATTGAGCACGAGCCAATGGGCAGTTTTTCCTGGGAGTTTCTCTTAGAATAATTCTTTAATTACTTGCACTGAATAAGGCTAAAAGGATTTCTGGGGCTTTTATAGTAATCTTTACCATGTAAATCAGAATTTCTTCTTCTAATGACCAAAAGTCAAGTTGGCAAAAACAAAACACTTCCCCCACAAACCTCTGCAATTTATTGCTAAGCAAACTATGATACAAATGACAAAATCTTATTGTAACCATCACCACACATACAATGAATATATTTTAGACAGAACATTACCACAGTTTCAAGTGGAAATGAAAATTTTTTGGTTGTTTAAAAGGCTGGCATTTCAAAGATGGCTGAGACTTTGTTTAGTGGGGCCAAAACAATTCAGCATGGAGGGAGAAAGAGAGAGAGACAGAGAGAGAGAGAGAGACAGAGAGAGAGAGAGAGAGAGAGAGACAGACAGACAGACAGACAGACAGAGAGAGAGAGAGAGAGAGAGAGAGAGAAGGAGAGAGAGAGAGAGAGAGCGAGAGAGGAGACAGACAGACAGAGAGAGAGACAGAGAGAGATCAATCCATGATTGTTGTTAGGGGGAAATAGTACAAGGTCACTGGACTTTTTCTGTATTTTCCACCTGGTCTAACACTTTTGATTTGTTTAAGACAGGAGCTCGACAGGAGGAGATTTACAGCAGTTTTCCTATCACAGGCTCATTCACCATCTTTTTCATGTAAGGAAGTAAAATGCTGGGAGTATTTGTCCCATGCAGGGAATGGGATTAAAAACAAAAAATATGAATGGAGCTTAGAGTCATTATATATCAGCGAAGAGTTGAACTGAGACTGCCAGTGAGTGCAAACAGGACTTAAAAGAGCAGATGCAATTTTAGCTTTGGTATCTGCTGCCTTCTATGAGCAGCTTTACTGAGTAGGAATGTGTCAGTCATTAGCCCTTATTTGCTGAGAGAGGCTTGCTAATCATCACACCTTTAATGGATGACAGACAGAATGGTAGGTGGCCCTGAAGATAGGATCTTAGCTAAAGACTATAGCTGAGGTGCCATAGGGGACTAAAAGAGGTTATTGTTGTAATGGGGCTAGTGCTGGAATGCCCAGATCACCTTAACATGGAGGGCCTTTGCATCTTCTATAACATAAGCAGGAGTAGCCTCCTTTGATTGGCTGCATAGTCAGAAAGGCTGAATCTTTAAAACTGACCAAACTGGGGACAGTCCCTTTCTTTCCTGTGCACTATTCCTTGCTGTGGCTGGAGGGTGAAGATCACAGTTCACCCACACCATGAGTGCTATGGTGGCACCCATGAATTGGGAAAAGGGATTTTTTTCTCCTCTTTAATTTTATTCTGGCTTCAAGAAGCAGACCTGGGAGGCATCTGTCTCTGTTCTATGTTGTTTGCCCTTCTCCATTTCAAGTACCAGCGGTGATCCCCACCAGTGGGAATTTGGGCCATGGTGACTTTGGAGCCAGGATTCCAAGAGGGGTATTGTAGTCAGTCAGGCTGGCAGGGAAGCCCCAACAAACAAGGTTAGGGACTTGAGCATGGGGGGCAGGTCGCACTTGGAGCTTTGGACTGTGAGACAGAGGAACTAAGCCAAGTGAGGAATCTAGTCCTCTTCCCCTTCCTAGAGACTGAGATGATGCAAGCAGGAGGAGAGTTAACTTCCACATGTTGAGAAGGCATTTCTATATTTGTGATTATTCCTTTTGAAGTAATGTTTTAAAAAATAAAAGTTAATCCAACCATCAGCAGTTAAAAGGAATTGAGTTGTAGGGGACCAACTCTCCAACTGAAGGAATACTCTTTGTGGGGGCTGGAGCCACTGGCAGAGAACCTAGATGTCCCCCCCACCCCATTTCCCTTAATGGGTACTGGGGAATCCTAAGGGAAAGAGTAAATGTAACCTATTTGACCTTCTGTGAAGAGTCTGAATTCTTAGGAGCTTGGAACTTCTCTGTTTCTTTACCAGCAGCCTTCCTACCCTGGAGATAATTTCACAATGATGACTGCTCACCTACTTCGGGAGTTTCTAACCCAGGCCATCATTTTATGATGGGCCTCTCTTGAAATTTTGAGTTTACTTAAAGTTGTAAAGGTTAAGTCTTCACCTGCTGGGGAAAGGCTTACAAAGCACATCATGCTCTAGGGCAGGGGTCAAAAGAGTATGGCCTATGAGTCAAAAACCATTCTCAGCTCAGCAGGCCATACAAAAAGAGATAGGCTGGACTGGCCCTGGGGCCATAGTTTTTAAACCCCTGCTCTAGGGGACAGTGGTGTTAGCTAAAAAAGTTGGCTGATGGAATTGCAGACCTGCCTTGTGGGGTCATTAACCAGAGAATTCCACAGGGGATAATGGATAGAGTATCAGGTGGCTCTGAAGATAGCTGGATGGCTGAAACCCATGTGGAACAGAGGGAGACAACCGATAGTGCCTTGTAGGGAGAGAAGTCAGGCAGCCTCCGAGGCCTGAAGACCATCCTGGTGTGGGTGCCAATTGAGGGAGAATAACGAAGGGCAGAAAGGCTTATCAGGGAGAGCAGAGATGAGCACCGAGGGGGTAGCTGCCACACCTTCCAACTTTTCCCACCGAAGATGTATATATTTGTGAAAACTGGGGAGGGGAAGTTGTTACTGTGTACTATTCCATTTCACGCTATTCCTTTGAACAGGGTGTCCCCGGCCAACTAGTTCAAGCAGACCCATTGGTGGGGGCTTATAAGGTATGGCCTACCAAAAACCTCTGGTTAAGTTTTAGAAGCCCATAAATGAGGCGTGAATCAGGTGCTGCAAGTGCAAAAAATAAATCAAACTGGTTATTTGTTATTGAGTAGACTAAAAGAAAAAAAATATGCTGAAAAATGTTTACTTCTCAAAACAGATGTCCTAGTGAAAAACAGCTCTCTGACTGAAGTACAACAGGTCTGTTACAGAAATGCATTAGGTAACTACCCAGCACCTTATTTTTTTATCTATAGAATATGAAAATGAAATTCCATGATTTCAATTGTTTTCTAAAATTTACTTCAAAGTTTTAAAAACATATCTAAGATATAACATCCTGATTCCTTCCTTTCCCCTTCATTTAAAGTTTTCCCTTTTCTCTCAGATCTTTACTTAACTCACTCTTCGAACTTCTCCACCTCCTTCTCACCCTGGAGGTAACTGCCCTGAGGTCAGCTCTCCTGATTGCTGAGTCCAAACTACCATTTCAAGAGGCTTCCTAGTCATACTCACCTTACTCTCTGCTCAACCAAACCTCTGGACTTCTCTGTCACCTTGACAGCATGGGTACCTGTCCCTACCTCCACCCTACTCCTCTGGGCAGTTCCTCTTTATATGTGGTCTTCTCTGATTAGAATGAGAACTCCTTGAACACAGGCCTATCTTGCTTGCTTGTTTTTGTATATCTAGGCCTCAGTACATAGTAAGTATTTCATAAATACTCTCTTTGCTGAAAAAAAAAAACCTGCTGTTGCAAAATACAATGTTAGACAGTGGGGGAGACTCAAAGTTTAGTCAAGAGGTGGCGTCTGCTTTCTTAATCTGGTGGCAGAAGGAGACAAATACTGATGATTGGAATAATACTATTACGTAAGATGCCAGCTTAGTCTAAAATGGGAAATTCCTCACTCTCAAATAAATTATTAGGGTTCATTAACTTCTCTGCGTCACCTTCCGTGTTGGCTCCAGTCATTTTTAGAAATAAAATAATCCAGAAAGTACAATTATAATCTAGGACAACAATGAGATTCTGAGGCAATGTTTGTAACGAGGAGCATCTATCTATCTGTTATCTCTCTAGTCTATCTATTATCTATCTATGTATCTATCTTTTTGTTGTCCTCTTTTTACTCACTTATCTCATAAAATTTGACCACATTTTGTCATGATTTTTAAAACTTATTTTATTAATTCATACCTTGGAAGATCACTCAACAGAGTCAGTCATTACCAAATACAAGGAACGTTAGTCTATTCAATTAAGGGCGTGTAATATCTATACTTGAATTTTTACCTAACTACGTCTTGCTGTTGAATGCAATCCTAAATGGGGACATCAGTAGAAACCTGATGACTTGAGAAATCACCCCTTCCTCATTTACTCATACAGTAAATAAGATTAGCCAGGTCACAGTTGAGTATCACCAGGTTTCAATTTTGAGGAACTAAAGTCGTATTATTTCAGGGAAGGTTTGCACCTTTGTGTGGCTTGCAATGAAATGCCTGTGGGAGAGGCTAAATCCATGGGAAACGTATTAAAGCCACTCTGGTTACACAGAATTCAAACCTTAGAGCTCATCTAGGAGGATTTAATTACTGAAGAACCATTATGAAGCGATATTGCCTTATAAAGCATAGGCCCCAGAGTACAAAAAGGGGGAGGAACCCATGCAGCAACCAGATCAGATAAGGTCAAATAGGAGCAGAGCCACTCCAAGGGGGAGTGAGATCACTCTAGTGTACTCCCTGTGAAGATGCAGTTGTCAGTCACTACCGTAAACATACATGCACTCATAAATACCTACACACAAAGCGGTCCTGTTATTCAGTATACAAGCACATTTCATTTACATAACAAGACTGGGGCGGATGATACAGGTCGCAGATGGAGGCTGAAGAGCCAGCCAGCTTAGGGTTTTGAAAGGATGTTTCTTCAAGGTGGCAATGATACACTTGACTAAACGCCCTGAAGAAGTTAAATTAACTAACATACTACTGGGAAGTAATTTAGAAACTGAGAAGAATGCTGTCTACCTCCTATTTCCTCCCAGAGGTGAAATAAAGGATGGCGTCAGTCATGGCAGTGACTAGTTTTGCATGTCGTATGATACGCCCAAGCACAGCCCAACTGTTCACGAAATGTAACACAAAGAAGGCTGTACTATCCAGGGGCCAGCATGAAGCTACCAGCACTATACTGCCAGGGAAGTCCTGGTACCCTTACCCAATGGTGGCTTTCATAGCTCTCTATGTTATTTTAATTATTAAAGAGCCATTGATTGAAGGTCTGAGCCAGAAGTTTACTTTCTCCAATTTTTTGCCATGTATACAGTAGCCACTATATAATGTGGTCCAGCAGTTCTCAAAAATATGGATTGGGGTCCCTTTGGAACACTCCAAGACCCTTTCGGGGGTCTCTGAGGTCAAAACTATCTTTCTAATAATACTAAAAGCTAAATTTCTAATATGGTAAACAATGATAGATATAATCCATGTAAACAGGAGTTCTTTTGTGGGGAGGATCATTAATAAAATTTAAAAGCATAAAGGGACCTAACAGTTTGATGTAACCACTGCAGGTTCATCTTTTGTGATCAGAGAAATCCTATCGGTAGTTTGGGGATTTTATAAAACCCCCTTAGATGGAACCCTTTAGGAAACAAGAGAAAGATGGACAGACAGACAGACAGGAGAAAGACAGTGAGAGAGAGGGGGGTGCTGCTATGGGTCTTATATTCATCCCAGTTCTATAATACTATAGGTTTATTAGGGGATTTAGGGTAGAGTGATATTCTATCAAGCTCTTGTAAATAGAGAAACCCATAAATTATGTTTTAAGTCCTTAATACTTATTTCTAAAATCAAGATTTTTTAGTAGAAACAAAGTAGTGGTAGAGGTGACCAAAACAGATCCTTCACCACGGAAATGGATATAGATTCTAGAAGAGAGGCCAAATACCATGAACCTTACCTGTTTTTAGAGCAAAAATCAGATCATCAAACTCCTGGGATTCTTCATCAGCTATCAGAGACCCCTGAGCGCAGCCTCCAGCAGTAGGCAATGAAGCCCCATTCTGAGGACTCGGTTTGAAGTCTGGGCTTGCTTGGCTTGCTTGGCGGAGGGATGCCCTCTCCCAGTCAGCTGGCACCTTGGAAAAATGAAACTATATGAATGAAGTAGCAAAGTACTTTATATGAATACTCTCCACGAGCCCTTCCTTTCTCTGCATCCCAGAGGGGAGCCAATCGGAATGCTTCTCAAGGAATTGCTCAGGTTGAAGAAAGCCAGCAATGAAGCAGGAGCACCCATCTGTGCATGACTTTCAAAGGCCTTGACAGAAAACCTCCACGCTCACCCATCCCCTCCTGAAGTCTTCTGTCGGAGGTCCCTCATTCCCTCCATCCCTCTTGTGGAAGAGGCATTTGATTGTTCAGCTTGGCCTTGGAAGGGCAGAATTAGGACGGAGGGGTGGAAAGTAGAGGAAGGTGGGTTTTTGGCTCAACATAAGAAAGAGGCTGGTCGTAGTCACAACTGGACAAAGATGAACAGGGCTATCTGTGGGGATCCCCAGTTCCTTGTGACTGGGGGCCTTCGAGTGGAGGCTGGATGGGCACTTGTCAAGGATGCTATAGGTAGAATTCTTGCTTTGGTTAGCAGTTCAATCAATCATTCAGCAAGCTTTTATTAAGGACCTACTATTTGCCAGGCAACTATGCTATGAGCTGGGGAATATGAAGAAAAAAAACAAGAGTCCAAGTCTTCAGAGGAAATGTGTGCACACAAAAGTGAAAAAGAATAACAATTTTTAATTAATCTGCTAGGACAGGGCACTAGCAAATGAGGGGCATTAGGAAACTGAGCCTTGAAAGGGTACTGAGGGGTTCTAAAACGGGGAAATGAGGGGTATGTACCTGACAAATGGGACAGCACTGAGGGGATGGGGTTGAACTGGATGGTGTCTGAGGTACCTTCCCATTCTGCCATGACTCTGACCTCAGACACTTACCAGCTGTGTGACCCTGGGCAAGTTACTGACCTTCGTTTGCCTCAGTTTCCTCATCTGTAAAATGGGGATAATAATAGCACCTACCTCCCAGGATGGTTGTGAGGATCAAATGAGATAATAACTGTGAAGTGCTTAGGCAGCACTGTGATTGGCGCCTAGTAAGCGCTATGCAAATGTTATCCATTATTTTCTAGCTCCCTGACAAATGCTACTGCTTATTTAGGCAATCTACACCATAGCCCAATGTGGATTGCTTTTTGTGTTTCTTTGGTGTTAGGTGAGGGTGAATCGAAGTTAAATATCCATATATTTTCACATCTTTATTTTACTTTGGGAGCCTCTGTGAGGAGTAAATTCTATCAGAAAGTAAAGACCTGCCAAGACTCTGCCTGGCAGCCTACACATTTCCCAACACAGTGCTTGGAGGACAGCAAGCATTCACACTTAGTGACTTGACTTAATCGGCTTAAATAGTGTCCTCTATTTGTCCATGCTTTGTGGCCCAAAAGATAGCACTTTCCTCACCTCCCTCTAAAGGGAATGCTCCCTTCCACCATTCTCTTCACTTCTCACCCGTCAGCCCCCCCAAGGAAATTCATAGCACCCTTTGGTAAGATGTCCTGGATCAAAGCCAATTCGAATCTGGTGCTGCTCAGAGAATATCCTTTAGGGGTATGGTTTCCAACAACCCACCAACACAATGGTTTGAAGCAGTGGCTGGTGCCCAGCCAGCAGGCTCTCCTAGCTGCTCTCTCCCAAGATAAGATTGCCTAAGTGGCTGCAGGTCAGGAGGTACTATTGAGAGGGTACATTTTGGGTAAAGGCCAACTGAAGATTTTGAGGATAGTGAAAAAAAAAAAAGAAAAGAGAACATAAAGAAATTTAACTGAGGAGTCAAAGATCTCTAGAGAAATGCTAGGTATTTTTAGAAAATCAGAAAAAAAATTTTTTACTTTTAGTTTCCCTTCTGGTGGTTCCTTTTCCCTTTAAATAATATTCCTATTCCTGATAATGTCACCTGTGATGTCAAAAACCTAGAACAGTTTTCCTCAAGCTTTAACCCATTGCAGTCTACCATATTTGGGTGTCAGATGCTTCCAGGGAGAGACATTTTGGAGCAGAAAGTATGGACTGAGCAAGAAAGATCTGAGTTCAAGTCCTCACTCTGAAATCTGCTGTCTTGGTGACCCTGGCTAAGTCGCAAGCTCTCAAAGTTCCAGGCCAGCAGCTCTCAGACTTTTTCACAGTGATAGAACTCTTCCGTTTAAACAAAAATTTGGTAGAGCATGCTAACATTATTATTTTAATGATTGTTAACAAACTACATAAGATTTATTTTAAAAAATAGCTTGGAATGTTCCTTATAGCATAGTTTGAGAAATATTGCTCAAGACAACTCTGTAATAATTTAAGTTGAAGGAAAAGAGCTGACTCGCATGGGCAGAGTGACCTTCCTCACCTGGGGGTTCCCTATTTTGATGAAATCTGAGGTCTAGGCCGTCTCCCTCTCGTTCTCCTTCCTATTATACTGTAAGCTCCTTGAGGCTAAGTTCTGGGTAATTTTTTACCTTTACATCCCCAGACAAACCCTAGCTCAGGTCTCTGTTGGCATCGGATGCTTATTGAATTTTGCTGCATTCACTTGAATATCATATTATGAACAAGATGCAGGTACTCCAATTTCCCTGTGTTCACTGCTGATGTGTTCCCCAGACTCTTTACCTGAGCTTTTTAAAAATAATAGCTAAAGTTTAAATAGCGTTTACTACGTGTCAAGCACTGTGCTAAGTGTTTTCCAATTGTTAGTTCCTTGGATCTTGACAACAACTGTGGGAGCTGCTTTTATTATCCCCATTTTTTTGCAGGTGAGGAAACCAAATTCAAACAGAGGTTAAGTGACTTGCTCAGGGTCACACAGCTGGGTTTGAGGCCCTGTTTGAACTCTGGTCTTCCTGACTCCAGGCCTGGTACCCTATCCACTGCTCTACCTACTTGACCATTTCTAAAAAAAAGAGTTTTTTCCTCTTCCTTTGCCTTCCCTTCTCATTCCTTCCCTTTCTTTTCCCTTAAAAAAAAAAATTGTACAAGGTTTCCAATCCCATGAAATTTTATTTAGTTTGAATTTGTAATAGAAATAACTTATCTCTAGATCAATAGAGATAACTAGGAAATACTCTCTGGATGTGGGGACATACTCTGCATGTGTGCACTTATATATGTATTTTCCGTGTGTATATATGTGTATGTACACATATACATCTTCAATGACATGCCTTATGTTCTCATGTACTGGCAGTATCAGAGGATGATATGCTGCATTTTCTTTGCTCCCTATGGAGAGAAATGGGAGACTATATCAGCAGTCTAAGGAATATACTCATCACAATGGGGCCTGGGCGGGGGAGGGGGCAGTCCTGGCTACCTGAACTAAGTTTTTTTTCCCCAAAAAAGCACCTTCAGTTGAGTTTTAGAGCCTGAGCATTGTTTCCTTCCCTACAAAAGTGGTGGCAAGGAAGGAAACAAGCATTCATGCAGCCTTTACCACATGCCAGGCACTGAGCTAAACATACATTTTTGATCATCACAATAACCCTGGGAGGTAGATGCTGTACAGCTGTCCACTGCACAGCTCAGGAATCTCAGACAGTCACAGGTTAAGTGACTTGCCCAGGGCTTACAAAGCTAGTTCGTGTCTGATGCTGGGTTTTTCTGACTCGAGGCCCAGTGCACCATTTGGCGTCCTCCAGGCAAGGGATTTCAAAACCAGGGATTTGTAGAAAGGGGACTAAGTGTGTAAAATGTGGGAAGAATGGAAAAAAAAGTGAAGAAGATGTACATTTCATATAGCAAATTCTGATTAGGATTCCCATGAATGCAAGTCACGCTCCTTGTGAAAACTCTGAGTCTCTGTTGTGAAACGTTTTCTGATATTTCGATTGAAAGCAATATCTGGATCACTGCACTTCTTTTCATGATTGGATGCTGAGCTCAAGGTGAGATGGTCAACTATCTGGAGAAGAAGAGCTTGGTAAAAATATTTTGGACTAAGAAACATGCTGGAAACAGTTTTCAAGAGTGTTAAAAGACCTGACTATGGGTAAATTCATCCTCAAAGGCTAAGTGATGTGAGGCACCAAAGCAAGCTATGTCTAACTGACTTTTCTTCAAGTGAATGGCTACCACAATTCACAGGGCTGGGAGAGGAATAAGGCCATCAGTCGGGATGATAATAACGTCTAAGAGTCAGAAGACCTGGGTTCTAATTCTGTCCTGGCCCTATGTAGCTGTACAGTCTTCATCAGGTCTCTTTATCTCTCTGGCCCTCATTTGATTAAACTGTAAAATGAGAGGGCTGGTTTTCATGACATCCAATCTCCCTTCTAGCTTTGACATTGTGGAGTTCTGTGAGGTGGGACTTCTCTTCCCCTCTTCACAAAAGGAGACAAAGACAAAGACAAAAAAGAGGACAACTGACAGGTACCTCTTCCATAGCACTGATGAGATTCTGAGTGGACTTGCTGATCTCACCCCCTGCAGGAGGCATGCCACTGCCTGCTGTGAAAAAAGCTGAACCTGGCCCGGGGTGCCCATTCATTTCCACAGTGTAGCTGGCTTTCATTGGGCAGCACATCTGGTTGTGTAGAATGAAATACACCACAAAGACATAAAGGCCCTGTGAAGGAAAAAAAATGCCAAAGGGTCAAAGAAGAATTTGCTGGATTGGATTAAAACGTCACTTTTCTAAGAGTTTATATTTTGGGAGAGCAGTCACTCCATGGTTTCCCCAAGACACTTATAAGATTGTGGTACACTGGGAGAATAACAAGGCACCATTCTAATAGTAAAATTTCAAGCATGTAAAACAACACTTAGCAAATGTCATCTGGTACAGAGCTGCTGAATCACTGAAAATTATTTCCCAATTAACTCCATATAGCTGTATAATAAAGTCAAGTTAATCAGTCTAACACTTCTCAGCAGCCAGAGGAAGGTACCCTATCCCATTTGCAACAGGATTTTTCCTCTGCAAAAATCTCCATCCCAGCTGTGGAAAAAACAACTATCTTTTTCAATGTGTTAATCTTATATACTCCACTCATTTTACTTTGGTGTAAATTAGAGTATTTGTGATGAAAGACTGATGATTAATTGTTCCTCCCTTCCCCTGCATCTTGTATCACATCAGATGACCTCGCATTTTGATTTTTTCCTGTCTTGATGTGATGTGAAAGAGAGAACAGTGGGACAGACGTGAAGATGTCTGGTTCCTAGTCTTGGTTCCACTTCTTAGTAGCTAGGGGGGAGTGGGGGGTTGGGTAAATGGCTTAACTTCCCCCTGCCCCAGTAGAACTTTCCCTTGAAGCAGAGAAGGGTAAGTGTAAGAAAAATAGACATATTGGTGGGTCTTGCCTCTGTGAAATGTGAGGGAGGAACATTTCACTCTCTATTCTGAAAGTACAACTGGTCACCACATTGATGAGAGTTCCGATGCCTGTCAGGGCTACTCTGACAGGCTACTTCTCTTTACATTATGGTGGAATCTTTAGCCAGTTTTTCTTCTGGTCCTGGTTACTTTGTTCTCCATTAGTTCACATAAGTCTAAGTTTCCTTGAACGCTTCCTATTCTTTTTCCTTGGTATAATAACATTATATTTTATTGTTGTTCAGTCATGTCCAACCCCTTGCGGTCTGCCATTCCTTCTGCTGATGAGGAAGCTGAGACAAATGGGATTAAGTGACTTATCCAGGGTCAACCGGCTAGTAAATGTCTGAGGCTGGATTTGAACTCAGGAAGTTGAGTTTTCTTGACTCGAGGCAGCTGGCCTTCAAGATAGGAAGATGTAGAACTGAAGGCGGCTGTGATGCCAGTAATCTCTTAGTTCAGGGTTTATGTTGGGATGAAATGAAGTTCTTGGAAGGAAGTTTAGTTTGCCCCAACATACACTAAGGTACTAGATGTGGTTCCCCCTCCTTCCCAACTCCTTATAAAAATGTGTCTGGTCATCAGGGCAGGATATGGTGAAGAAGAAGGTGATCCAAGGGGTTTTCAGAAATCCAGCAAATCAGAGGGGCCCTGATTCCACATGACTAGGACTTTTTATGCCCTTTGATGACCAGGAAGCTGCATCAGAGAAGCTAGAATTAATCAGATTCCAGGAACAGCTTTGTCTCTTTTTAGGAAAAGCTAATCCATGGCAAGTAGGTGGTGTGGTAGATGAAGCACCAGGCTTGGAGTCAGGAAAGATCTGAGTTCAAATCCAGTCTCAGATACTAGCTGTGTGACCCTGGGCAAGTCACTTAATGCCTGTTTGCCTCCATTACTCAGTGTAAAATGGGGACACGCTGGAAAAGGAAATGAAAAACCACGCTAATATCTTTGCCAAGAAAACCCCATGAACAATGCCCATGGAGTCAGGTAGAGTTGGATGCAACTGAATGATTCAACAATAACAATCTATGGCAGGAGGGTTGGGCCCAGGGATGGACTGGAGCCAGCTGTACAGGCTCTCAGATTGTTAAACGCTCAGTGTGACCATTTGCACTTCAGAAATTGGCAATGACTACAAATCGAGCTTGATTTGTTTTGTTGATTGTCTAGAATTAAGAAAATGAAGGAGAAAGTGTTTTAATAATGCAGATTAAACCTAAAAGTGTGCCATGCATACCTTTTCCCCTCCCTGGACAGCTGGTTGTTAAACATTTACTATAAAAGAGGAGGGAAATGCTAGTAGATATGAGTCCTATCACCCCTAGGTCCAAGTGCCCTCTCTGACATTAACTATGTGAACCTGGGTAAGTCATTTAATCTCTTCCTTTTAGTAGGCTAGTCTAATCCTTTTATTTGCCAAGAAGATGCCAACCCATCTTGGTAAAATTTCCTTCCCCAGGAATCCTCTCTGCAATGAAACCACAGGCCCAGTTCCTGCTCTACACTCACATCCCATGCGTTGTTCAGGCCTTCTCCACCTGATGTACGTATACTTTATTTCCATTTCTTTGCTACCAAAGACCATGCTGCTATATTATATGTACGAAACTTTTCCCCTCTGTCTTTCTTGCGATACGTACTTGATATGTTTCTAGATGGTGCGGTATAGTGACTTTTCTAGGATAATTCCAAGTTGCTTTTCAGAATGGTTATATCAATTTATAGCTCCTCCAGCAGTATGTTTGTGTTCTTGTATTACCACAGCTCCTTCAACCTTGACTTTTTGTTATCTTTGCCAATCTGATGGGTTTGAAGTGAAGCCTCAGAGTTGTTTTAATTTTCAATGACCTTATTATTAGTGATTTGCAGCATTCTTTCATATGGCTGGGGGTTACTAACATCACCTTTGACTTGCCTATTCATATCCTTTGATCACTTACCTATTGGGGAATGTTTTTTATTCTTATATGTTTACATCAATTCCTTATATATCCTGAATATTTTTCAGAGCTCTTTTCTGCTACCCTCCCTCCCAAACAACTGCTTTTCAATTCATTCAAGATGCGCTGATTTTGTCCACTGAAAAAGCTTTTGAAATTTTATGTAATCAGAACTCTTTTTCAATTTTTTATGACCACAGACATCTCTTGTTGGGTTAAAAAATATCCCTCCAGCATATTTATGTATCATTTAACTCATCTGAGCTGGTTTCCTTATCTGTAAAACTGGGGATTATAACACCTGTCTTTCAACTTTATAAGAGTTTGTTATGAGGATCCAGGGAGATACCATGTGAAAGTGCTTTGAAAGCTATAATGTGCTATATGAATTATTATTTATTGAGATTATAAAATCATTGGCCTGTGGAATACAGTGAATTGCTTAACACCCAGCTTGTACTGGGCTTCTTGTTACATAAGAACAACAAAGCTATTTTACAATTTTTTTACTGACCTGATGGCCCTTTACATTTTTTTGCAACTACGTCAAGCTCTTGAAAATCGCCCTGCTTCCGTCACGGATAGCACAGCTTTTTTTATTTGTTTTCAGTTCCTTGCCTACACTGATGGTCCTTTATGATTTTTTACAAAGGACTTACTGTATATTTCTAATGGTGCCTCTTTAGAGCTTGCTAATTTTGACCTTAAGTCTCAGCCAATAAAATATCTTCAATTGTGCCTTTGGTTTCCTCATTAATCCTGTTACTTCATTCCTAAAAACCCCAAACTGCTCCACTTCACAAGGGAATGGAACACTCATGAGGCAAGGCATTCACTCAGAAGGTGCTCAGCAAATAGAATTAAGACTAGTTCGATGGAATCTGCATTTTCCCATTATTCCCATTGTTTCTAGGACATTAGAGACAATAACATACAGCACATTCGTAGGTTTAACATTTGTAACTCGAAATAGCCTACAAGAAATGATTCAAAGCTTCAGAACTACTAATTCATGCACCTCTTAAGATGAAAACATTACTATTCTGGAAAGCAGTTTGGAACTCTGCCCCCGAGTCACCAGCCACCTTCAACCCTGCCACAGTGTAATTAGGCCTATACCCCAAAGAGAGGAGCAGGACTGCTGTGCACAAAAATGTTTGCAACAGTTCTTTTTGTTATAACAAAAACCTAGAAACGAAGGGGATACTCACCACTTGGGAAGAGCTGATCAATTTATGATATATTGTTATTGTTACAAAGAAATGTTGAAAGGGATAGTTCCAGAGACACCTGGGAAGACTTATGTGATCTGATACAGAGTGAAGTGAATACAACCAGGAAAATAATTTATTTAATAACAGTAATATTATAAAGACAAGTAATTTTGAAAGACTTAACAGATCACTGAAGTAAACAACCATAACTCCAGAGGACTGATAATGAAGAATTCTAGCTACCTCCTGACAAAGAGGTAAAGGACTCATGAGGCAGAAATAAGGCATATACTTTCTGGATTTGATCAATGTGAGAATTTCTTAATTCTACATATGCGTTACCAAGATTTTGTTTTTGTTTTTCTTTTATCCATGTGGGTGGGGGAAGGTGAGAAAGAAAGAAAATAAATGCTTGCTAATTAAAAAAAACCTAAAATTCAAGTCTAAAAGCAAAATGAAATAATTAAAGGCTAACCAGATGTTTCCATACGCATGCATGAATGCATGTATATATAGACACACATACACACCCATGCATGTGTATTTGTGTAAACAAAGGCATCTATAGAAAACTACTATAAATATAGACAAGACTTGGCACCATCCCCCACACAGACAAAAATTCCCTGGGCTATTTGTCTATAAAAAATTAATTAGGATATTTTCAAAGCACAGAATTTACTTTTAAGTAATACTGTTTTAAAGCAAAATAATCCATAACTATCACCATCCCAAGGCATACTTAATCACATTGATTCTCTTTCCTCTAAACTGGCCACTTTGTTGGAAGAAATGAAATTAAGCATTCTAAACTATGTGGATTAATATTTTTATTTTCACAAGCAAATTGCATAGTGTGGTCACACAGCTTCTAAAAAAACCCTTATGTAGAAAGGCATCTACGATTTTCATTGCACAACTAATTATTTTCACATGAACATGACCTAATTCTATTGGCAACTACAATACACAGGACAGGAATGAAACGAGACTGTCGGCCTTAAAAATGATGGGGATGACATTGATTTCTCTGAGCAATTCTCGAAGGACAGTGGATGATGGGGTAAAAGCTGGACCAGAATCCAAGATTCTTTCTTTAAAATCAGTCTCTAAGGACCTATCTGTTAAAATAACACACGTTCTTTTTTCCTCTCTTTGAGTTTTAAAGTCTAGTCTTTTGTGTTTCACAAAGGAGAATGGCTGCCTGCTGCAAATGACTTGCATGTCAGAGCTACATGCCTGTACTTCTTAGAATCACAGAAACATAGAGCAAATGTTCTAAAGCTCAATGAAAAGCCTTGGGGGACGTGCACGCTGCCTAGAGAAGAGAAGGAATGCTTCTGCCCCAAACACACAACAGCTGCTGGGGCTGGGCTGGGAAGAAGGAAGGGGAAGAAAGCAGCGGTTGTGGAACTTTGACCTGGGAGGTGGCTCAGGTCTCCATTACAAATAGACTGGATCTCTTTTATTGTGCCAGATCCTTTCCAATACGACAAGAGATATCCTAGAATCTCAGTAGTGCAAACTATTGACCACTTCTCTGCATATAATATACATAAAGAAGGGGAAGTGAATTCCTCCTCTAGATTTCTATTTTGATCAGATCTGCTTCAGTGCTCAGCACCATCTTTGAAGGACCTACCAGAAGTCATCTTGCCATTAGATATCTGCATTGGCCAGTGCCCAGAGTTAGCAAGGGATAGAGTCGGAATTTGAACTCATGTCCTTAACTCCAGAGCTAGTACATTTCCTACTTACTGTACCATGAAGTTGTTATGAGGATTAAATGAGGTACTATGTAACAGTGAAGCCTATAAAATGCTCCACAGATGGGGGTGTGCTGAAGACAGCTCCTACCTATAAGCTGATTGTTAAATTTTCAGAGTAAGCATTTACACTTTGGAAATTGGCAAATACTATGAGTTAAGGCTGTTTTATTGTTTTGCTAACTGTGTAGATTTAAGAAAGTAATAGAGAAAATGTAAGTAACGCAGATTAAACTCATAGTATTGTGCACATATTTTTTGGTGTGAGGGAGTCAGTTGTTAAGCAGGTGTCAGTATACTCCTGCCTATAGATTATTTTTGTTTTTTTAACGTTTTTTAATATGTGTGTGAATATAGGCAAGTCAGTCTCTGTGGCCTCAGTTTCCTTATCTATACAATGAAAGAGTTGGACTAGGAGATCTCTGGGGCCCCTTTTAACTCCACATAATTATGTGAAAGCTGAGCAACCACCAAGCCAGAATAACACTAACTTAGAGTGCCTATGTTCCAGGTACCAAGTAAAACATATATATTTTTTTAATAAATATTATCTCACTTGATCCTCACAACAACTTTGGGAGGTAGATACTATTCTTATCCTCATTTTACAGATGAATAAGGCAAACAGAGGACAAATTACTTGCCCTGCTTGTAAGTGTCTGAGACTGGATTTGAACTCTGGTCTTCCTAACTTCAGGCTATAGTCTAAAGGAATCAGTACACTTTCCTAAATGTCTAATACTTTCAGGGAATAACTGAGAGACCATAAGTTACCTCATTAATTTTTGCACTATTCCCTCAAAGCAGGAGACAAACATTAATGTTTTCATTCCACAGATACAAAAAAGGAAGCCACATAGCAGTTAAGCCATTTGCCAAAGGTCACATCCTCTCATCGCAGGTGGAAACTGCAGATTTCCTGGCTCTTAAGTCTCTGTCCTTGTCACGACACTATTCAGCCTTCTTGATTTAAAGGGGATTATGCTTACTTTGTACAAAAAGTCCAAATGGGATTGTACAGATACAAAAAACTAAGCAGAGGTCATGGACAAGATGAGTTAACTTTAAGAAAATATCCCTGCCGTATATCCCAATGGGATTGTATCATTCAAAAAAAAAATCTGCTCGAAGGTTTTAGAGAAAACACATCCAAACAGACTACATACACGTTAGCAAAGCATCTGTGCATGTATGGAACAAGACAAAAAAAAAAAAGAAATAAGCAGAGGGATCATAAAAGCAGATGGGTGAATCAAACAGCATAGCTTTGCAACCTGATTAAAGGATGAACAACCTTGTGCCCCAGTTCTGCAAGAACAAAGGGAAATTTCCAGAAGTGGGGATCTTAAAAAGAAAGGATGCAGTCTTAGGAAATGTTTAAATACATTTAAGTATATACATGTCATAAAATGTTACTGTGCTCTAAGAAATGATGGATGTGAAAAATTCAAAGAAGAATGGAAAGACTGAACTGATGCTGAGTGACATAGGACCAAGAAAGCAACATTCACAATGAAAATAACAAAATAAATGAAAAGAATAAATAAATTAAATGGAATCCTTGGTCATCATAATGACCACCCCTGACCACAGAGAAGAGATGAGAAAATTTACTTTACAGAGGTGGGGGACGATGGGAATAGGATACTGCAGATACTGTCAGATACAGTGGATATACTGGCTGGTTTTGCAGAACTGATTATTTTTTCTCTTGACTGTTAAATCTTTATTTTAAGGGATGGTTCATTAGGGAGGGAAAGGGAGAGGAGAGAGAGAAATTTAGAAATGAATATGATGTAAAAACTAAAGTTATCAGTTAGAATAAAAGAGAAGATGTGTTCTTCAGCTCTGGAATTTTGGATTTAGGTCTTTTCCCAAAGACACTTCTGGTTTTCATTGTGGTGATGATTCCTGAAGTAACCAGGATCTAAACTGGGGATTTTGGAGTATCCTGAAATTAAATATGTTTGTAACAGATGATTTTTTTTTTTTTACTTTTAATTTCATTTTTTTTTCTTTTATAAGTTACAGATGCAAAAACGTCCACTGTTTGGAGGACAGTCCACATGATTGTGCATGTCAAGGTGGATGGTTTGGCACAGGGCTGGTCTTCTGACCCCCTCATATGTCAGTAGCATTGACCCTGGGCTGCTTTAAGATTCCTTCTGCTTAGCACTCAGGTGACTTCTCTTGGTGGCTTCTGGTTTCTTTGGCAGAGGGTGTGGGTTTACGTGCTGCTGCTGGCGCTCCTTCTTGAGGCTGCTTCTCAGTTAATGGATTTTGCAGTTTTCTGCTTTTGCTCTCTCCCTGATGGACTCCCCTGAGGAATCTCTAGTGGCTGGCTGCCAGTTCGCTTTCTGTCTCCTTGTTCCCTACGGCTCTCCATTGCTGCTGGGCTACTGAAACACTATTTCGGATGGACGCTGACTTTGAACAGCAAGGACAAGCAGATTTCATGCCAATGAGAGATTCTAAGGCTCCTTCCGTGGTTTCTCCTATTTCATATGTGTGGGACCTTGGGTTTATAGTAAGCATAGATACAGCTGTATCCAATTTAAATTAATTGATATTTTCTCATTTAAAAAAGTAAATGAAAACATTTTCAATGAACATAAAATCTGTCTTCTCTCTTCCCCATTCCTCTCCCACCCTACTTACAGACTCCCCTTGAAGGAGAAAAATAAAAACTAAAACCTTTATAACAAATATGCATAGTTAAGCAGCATAGATTTCCACATTGTGCATGCCTAACACATATGCATCCATCCACACCCTACATCCCTCCTCTCTCTGGAGGTGGCTAACTACAGTGCTTTTGCTCATTGGTCTTTTGAGACAATGATTAGTTACTGCATTGATCAGAATTTCCAAGTCTTTCCAAGTTGTTTGTGTTTACGATGTTATGGTTATTATATGCATCGTTCTGGTCCTGCTCACTTCTCCCTGTATCACTTTATACAAGTCTTCTCAGGTTTCTCTGAAACCATTCCCTTCATCATTTCCTATGGTACAATAATACTCTACCATAGATTTATCTGGGGGCAGCTGAGTGTTGAAGTCGACAGAGCACCTGGCCTGATACCTGTAACTTCAGGCATTTAGTAACTGAAAGAAGGAAAACCCCAAATGGGATCAAAAAGAGTCCACCAGGACTGAACAAGAGATTTATTTATCATTTGTTTGATTTATTCAGTCACTCCCCAAATGATGATTATTTTGTTAATTTTTGGTTCTTTGCCAAACACAAAGAGAGCCACTATAAATATTTAAATACATAATGGTCCTTTACCTGTTCTCCTGATCTCTTTGGAACATAGGCTTAATAGTGACATTGTAGGATCGAAGGGTATATGAAGTTTAGTGACTTTGGGGCCATAGCTCCAGATGGCTTTCCAGAATGACTGAGCAAATTCACAGCTCCATCAACTGTGTGTTAACATTCCTATTTTCCCACAGCCCCTCCAACATTTGTCATTATCCTTTTTTGTCAACTTTGTCAATCTGATGGGTGTGAGGTACAACCTCAGAATAGCTTTAATTAGCATTTCACTAACTTTAATGATCTACAGTGTTTTTTTTTTAAATGTGACTTGATTTTCTCATTCTTTATGTTCAAAGATGCTGTTAGAATAGAAAGAACAGTGAATCACAGTCAGAAGACTCAATTTCTTTTTCTATTCTCCCATTAACTTGTTAGATGATCTTAGACCAACCATTTCACTCTCTTATGCCTTAGTTTCTTCATCTGTAAAATGAAAAGGTTGGTCACTAGACAGTCTTTTCTGACTTTAACATTCAGAAATATTGTTACACAAAAACCAAAATCTAAAGTCCATACATTTAAAGATGAAGAAAGTTTACAGGGATGAATCTGATCACTAGTAACCTCTACATATATCTTCAGTTACTAGAAAGAGAATAATAAAAATGAATTGCCTGGAGATGAGCAGGGAAATATCTAATAACCTTCCATGTTATTCCTCAAATTCCTTTTCCCCCTCCTTTAAAGTGTCACAACTTCACTAGATTGAAGAAAGCCTATACTTGGAACCAAGGGGGCTACAACAGGTTGACATGGTTTAATTCAATTCAATTAAACACTTATTGAGCATTTAGCTTATCCAAAGCATTATGTCATGTGCCAGGGATACACACCTCCCAAACCAGAAAGAGTCGTTGCCCTCAGGGGGATTATATTCTACAATATATACATACAGAAATTAATTTGAGAAAGGAGAGAATACTAAGAGAGTATTAAGAGCTAGGGGGATCAGGAAAAGTTTCCCCGCAGGAGGCAGGTGGCAGCTAAATTGGGATATGAAGGAAATGAAGGATTCTAAGATGGTGAGGTGAGGAAGGAGTACATTTCAGGCATGAACACAGTCACACCGGTAGGATATGATATGGAAAGTCAAGTTGAGAAAATAGCAAGTCCTAGTCAGTTTGATTGAATTGTGGAGAGTTTGATGAGGAGAGTGAATGAAACATGTCTTGAAAGAGAGGCTGGAGACAGATTATGAAGGGCTTTAAATGGTAAACTAGGGAGTTTGCATTTGATCCCAGAGGCATTAATTCCTGCACAGGAGAAGTGGAACATGCAGACCTGTACTTTGAAAGAAGTTTTTGGCAGCTGTGTAGAGGACAGATTGGAAAAACATGGAATAGAAACTGGGTGACCAATTAGGAAGCTGTTGTAAAGCCCAGGCCAGCTTCAAGACATTTTTCATCTAAACCATACGGATGTTTGCAGTCTTTTCATAGGTCTGGGTTTTGGCAAACGTGTGTTTGTGTTTTTAAATATCATATACCCTAGAAATGATAGAGGGTTGATTTAAAAAAAAAAACAGTGAAAAGGCGATCCCTTGGTAGCTCCTTTAAACCATTTAATTATCTTCAGAGTCATGAAATTCTCCCTCATACATGGCTACCCCTCTCAGTTGAAGTCTGTTTCCCTTTTTTGTGGGTCCTATACTTCAGTTACTTCTCAGGTTTCTCAGCTTCTAGATACATAAACTCAATTCTTCTTGCTGCATTCACAGGTCTGACTGTGCCCGCCTTCCACGTTATGTGAGGAAACATACCGTGTGTGCCCCCTGCTTCTGTTAAAATTCTCAGCACCAGCCTGGAAGCAGTAGTGACACCCACAAAGCCAAGAGCAGGTGATGTGTGCACTGAAGATGGAAGGGCCCACAAATCACAAGCTGCTGTTTATGGCTGTGGCGGTGCTGAACGAGGCAGAAGAGAACGTATTATTATTAGCTATGAACAACAGCGTCCTGTAAATCAGTGTTACTATTGTGATTGAATATTTATTCAATATTCAGAGTAAACTGCACAAAATTCATAAAAAATATGACCCAATCTATGGGAAAATTATGCTAATAGAAGGATGCCCTCTCTTCTCCTCTGAAGGCTACAATAAATCCAAATTGTGCCATAAGGAATAACCAGAAAGCATGCTGCTGAGGATATTTGCCACAAACAATGTTGCTACCCAGTGGCAAACAGGTACCTCCTTTGATGAAACTACTTTAACTGTTTTAAAACCTTTTTGAAGTTTTCTATTTAAAGATGATATTTAAAATAAGAAACAACACGTTTTTAAAGAAATTTTCATTTTTAAATTTTACCTTCCATTTTATTTTATTCTTTTCAGTTAACAAATGCTTATTTTTCTTCCCCCTTATTTAAAAGGAAAAATAAAAACCCAAACTCTTGTAACAAATTTTCATAGTGAGGTATAATGGGGGTCTAATGCATGTGCCAATCCCGTCAGCTTGCTATGATGACATCTACACATGGAGGGCATCAGGGAGCTACTTCTGGGAGAATCATGATGACTGGGACATGCAAGGAAACACTCTAACTGGTTTCAGACTGGCCCACCATGTAGTTGGGAGGAGACCTTTTCCATTGGCTGTGTAGCTGAACTGTTAGTGTCTTTGAAAAGGCTTCCATCCTCAGTCTTTTTGCTGCATTCACATCCTGGGGAAAGGGGCACTGCTTTACTCAGAGCTTCTGGTACTGAGAGCTCAGTCTTTGATCTTGGGAGTTTCAAAGACCAGAAGAAGCCACGTGAATCTGGGAGTGGGAATGCAGGCTGTATTTATGTAGCCAACGGAGCACTGATGCCCAAGGAATAAGGGGCAAGGAGTGACTCTTCAGGATGATCTTCTGGACTCTAGCCTGGCAGAAGGACTCTTCTAGTACCAATGCCACCTTTGGGAGTAAACTTGGTAGTACTAATACTATGGAGGAACGCAGGTTTTGGGGAAAATATTTGAACTTTGTTCTTGCTATATCTTTGACACTTTTGTAAGAGCTACCTGATGTTTTGTGGTTAAATGGATGGAGAATGGAGCGAGAAACATAGTCAATGGGGGCTTAATGATGATAGCAGAGGAAAGAGACACCCTAGCACTCTCATGGCATCTGAAAACCTGAGTGGGGAAGGAGGATGAGGCAACAGGTGTGGCCCTGAGAGAAGGCCATAGTATCCATGTTACCGAAACAAAACAAATTCCCCACACTGACCATATCCATCCTGCCTATTGAGTGCATCACCTTTCTGTCAGTTCTCTAGAAACATTTTAAATGGAGTCTCAGATCTTCTCTGAATACAAATAAAGATTTTTGTTACTATATTAGTAACTAAATACTAACAGAGGCTATCAGTTGATCCTTTCTTAATAAAAATTTTCTGGCCTTAGAGATTATAAATAATATAATACATATTTATTTAAAACCAAACCTACCCTGCCTTGGCCACTTTCTAGCGATATGACCTTGGACACTGTCCCTTCTCTAGGCCTCAGTTTCCTCATCTATAAAATAAGGGCTGAACTAGATGGCCTCTTAAGTCCCTTACACCTCCAGAACCATGGGATATGGATCCCATGAAGATGTAGCAATATCCCAGCTAGCTTAGATGGAGAGCTATGGGGCTGGGGACCGACCCGGTGAACTTAGGTTCCTACCTAGGTCTACAAGGGGAGAATTTTCCTCCAACTAACAGGGCTGTGATACTGTCACAATGCCTGACCCATACTAAGAGCTTAATAAATCCTTACTCATTCATAAAAAGGAATAAAAGAACTTAAAAATCCTACTGTATACTAGATAATTCTCTGCTTAATTTTAAGTATTTGAAAAATGAATTTTGGTGATGATTTGATCAGAACCTTTCCAAGTTCTCTGCCTTAACTGGAAGCTTCATGACACATATCCTGGACCCCCCTCCAGCTCATTTTTTAAAAATTTATATCTTTATTCTCACAAATGAAGAGACCTCCATTTAAAGAAACTCCCTCTAACAATAAGACAGGCAGTTGTTCACTGCTAATAATCTCAGAGAGTCGCTTAGGGCACTGAGAAGTTAAATGACCTGTTTAGGATAATAAATCCAGTCTGCGTGAGAGCCTGGATTTCAGTCTAGTTCTTCCTGCCTCTGCTTTGTCATGCTGACTTTCATACCCATGTTACCTCCTCATCAGTCCTTTTCCTCTCTTGGCTTCCTCAAATCCACTTCACCTATATTTAGCCCAACCTATGGTACTATCATCTTTAAAACAGTTCCTTCTACCCCTTAACATTTGGGATTTTTCAGCTAGTAGGCCTCGCACTCCGGCTTCCCCCTGCAGGCCTCACACACTTTGTAAGCCATTTCCCTAGGCTCACAAGCCTTGGGGAAAGTATTGTCCTCGCTCCCTGCTCTGGTTTCCAGGCCATTTCTATACTTTTATGCAGCAACAATCTTTCTTTTAAATCCATGCCAATGCTTTATGACCTTCCTTCCTTCCTTGCTGTGGTCATCTGCTGACTCAAGGATTTGGGTTTTTTTTAAGGATTTTAGCGCCTAGATCTCCATTTTCCTCTTCACCACCATTCCCCTGACAGTATCCACAGAGATTTTTAACATTAATGTTGATGCCCCCTGACCACACAATTTCTCAACAGCTTCAACTTTAATGACCGTTTTCTGCACTTAGTGTTAACTCCACGTTGGCATGGCCATGCTCTGTCTCACAGCATCACATCACGTGCAAGATTCTGGACTTGGGAATGCCACGACCTTTTCTCCTTCTACACTTTTCAGACCAAGCCAGCTTATAGCCGTCATCAGCACCACCAGTTTCTGGACCCTCCCCATTCTTTCAGTCCGTCTCCATTACATTGGATTTATTTGTCTTGCCCCAAGGTCTTTCATTTTAATAATTTATCAGCCACTGACAAGGCAAATCCCTTCAACCTTTGATTTATCATACATAGAAAACATGGGTTTCAGGCCTTTCATTTTATCTCTCAAATGCCACGAGTAAATAAATGGGCAAACTTTGTATTTTCCTACCTACATATATCTGCCATAGTTCTTTTCTACTCTTGTATTTCAGACAATGGGGGAAAGTAGGTGGTACAATGGATAGAGTACTGACCTGGAGTCAGGGAGAACTGAGTTCAAATCTTGCCTCAGACACTTACTAGTTGTGTGACCCTAGCAAAGTCACTTCACCCTGTTTGCCTCGGTTTCCTCATCTATAAAATGAGCTAGAGAAATAAAAAGCAAACCACTCCAGTATCTTTGCCAAGAAAACTCAAAATGGGGTCATGAAGAGTCAGACATGACTGAACAAGAACAATAATTTTAGACAATCGCTTGGCCAAGGAGACCTCTTAAAACAGGGAAGAATCAGGTACAGTGAGATAAAACTGCTTTCTGTGCAGCAAAGGAAATGATACCCAGGAGATAATTAAAAGTATAATTAAACCTGAGATATTTAGACCAAGAGTGATGTCACAAAATCACTGCAAGCCTGAAGCACAGAACTTTTTTGAAGCCAATCATTTAGATGTAAGTGTCACTCAGTTCCTGACCGTTTTGGATCCTGACTATGTTAGACTTGCTAGGAGTGACTGAGTGTAGATATTTTAACACATTTAATTGAAAGGTGTGGCCTACAGAAGACAAACAAACTTCTTATGATGCAGCTAAAGTACACGACTCCCGTAGCTGGAAGTTGCTGAAATTGTTTCTCTTGCTCACTGGCCCATTTTTCCTGTCAGTGTTTCCTGAACACATGAACAGAAAATGTTCAAATACAGCTGAGGTCCTGGGAAGTGCCTGGTTTTTCATTATACGGAGATTTTAGATACTGTGGACATAACTGGTTGTGTATGTGTACTGGCTTGAAGACATTAAATAGGGATGTGGTTTTTCTCTTGTTCAGCTGTGTCTGACTCTTCGTGGTCCCTTTTGGGGCCTTTTGGGCAAAGACGCTGGAGTGATTTACCATTTCCTTCTCCAGCTGATTTGACAAATGAGAAAACTGAAACAAAGCAGGTAAAATGACTTGCCCAGGGACACATAGCCAGGAGTGTCTGAGGCCAGATCTGAACTCAGAAGGAAGAGTCTTCTGCACTGCTGGTGCTCTACCAACCGCACCAAGAGAGTTTAAAGCGGGGCTTCATCATCTCAATTTCGTTTGGTCTATAACCTTCCCCATAAGCTTTTTCTCATGAGGTACCAAGGAACGGTGCTGGCATCCGAACCTCACACCACTGTTTCAGCCCGCCTACTAAAATGAGCACAAGATTTGGAGTGAGAGGTTCTGAGGTCAAATTCCAGCCTTGCCCATTATTACCTCCTCCACCTGCAGAAATTCATTTAACCTCTTTGGGGTTCATTTTCCTCATCTGAAAAATGAGGGGAATGGACTAGGTCTCCAAGGCCCCCTGCAGCTCGAAATGTATGACGTTGTGGTGCTGGCTAAGGAGGGAGTGAGAGGAAAGGATAAAGAGATTTATTTTGTTTTTAAAAGAAAAACATTCGTAACATTAACAGAGAAGAAGGAAGCTGTTGGTTGAGTAGATTTCTAGAACAGTAGAATTCAGTTGGTCATAATAAAAATCAATTAATTTTAAAATGCGCTTTGCTGCCCTTTCCCCCTTTCCACAGCAGGGACAGAGTTAATGAACCATGTAAGCTATTCATTCATAACTAATTTTATGGGACCTACAAATATGTATTTCTTCTTGTTTGTTATGTGTGCTTCTCAAAGTATGTCATTGTGCATTTTCTAACCCCCAAGTACTATTTTCAGTATATCTGTTCCTTTAATAAATCTATTTTTTAATGTCAATAAAAAGCCTTGAATTCTGACCTAATCTTTATCCATTGCTAATTTATTGCCTTGTAAGTTATCCAGAGTTAAGGAACATTTCCGAGAAAGTAATGAAACTTCACAATTAAGGGACAGACAGAAAGAAAAGAAAGATTATACCGTGTCAAGAAGGCTAAGGCTAGACTATCAGAAAGGAGGGGATACCAACGGCATCTAGTGCTATGCTGCAGAAATGTAAGGTGAGCCAGACAGTATGGAAAAGAGAAAGAATATTGGATTTGGAGTCAAAAGACCTGGTTTGAATATCACTTCATTTACTGTCTGACCAATGACAAGGTGTAACCCCTCAAGACCTCAGACTGGAGATAAATATAGGTATGTATATATATATATTACATATAATATATAGTTATATATTCTAATTACTGCGTATATGTGCGTATATATAATTGTATATCTGTATACCTCAAATAGAGATTAATATCTATCTTTTAACTGCTTCATAGGGTTGTTGTGAGGTAGGTGCCTAAAGCATTAAAATGCGCGTTTTGGGGACTGGGGTAAATGTCAGGGAATTCAATTAAAAAGTCACTTTGTCCTTGGGAACAGAAGTTTCAATCGTGCGACGGAGATTCAAAATCAGTTTCCAAATGATTCCCAAACCATTTTTATATTTATATAGTGTGGATGTGTGTGTTCAGTTTATACACACACATACAAACATTAAATATACTTAAGGAAGAGTGTGTCTCAAGCCTAGAGAATTCTCTGACTCACAGAAGATCAGTCATGTTGGTAACTATATGTTAGAGAAGAAGGTGGAGACAGATCCGTCCATCCGCTCCATCCGCTCCATTCATCTAAAGAGCTTTTCTAATCTGCAGCAAAGCTCCCCTGCTTTCAGGCTGAGACTGAAGCAGTCTATGTGATGGATACAGCCACCCAAGCATGGTCGTTGCCATGATTTCTCTCTAACAGTCCTATTCTAAACTCATTCATGCAAGCTTCATGTTCTCCTATGAGCCAGAAAGGTCAGCTGAGGGCTCTAAATATCATCTAGCACCAAGAGTCATTCTGATGATAATTCATTTTTGGTGACGATGGGTTATTTATGTCACTTGCCTAAGCCAGCCAGTTAAAACATGGGTCTTCCTCTCCCAACTTTCAAAATCTACTGGAGTATTACTATAAGCAATAAAATAAAACAAACAAGTACCCCCCCCCCCCCAAAAAAAAAAACCTCAGAGAAACCTTTGTGGAAAAGTTCATTATACTGTGGTTAATGAGAACTTAAATAAAGGAAACAATTCAGGATGATCTCATTTTAGCCACTTTCTCAAGATGCATGAATTAAGCAACAAAAGCACGAATGTGAACTTTGATCAGACTTATTACTTTGCGCTTTGTTGAACTCTCTGTCAGCAGCATCTACAACAGTGTCATTGATGCACCAAGGACATTAGATAGGATGCTTTACTGAATGTGGAAAAAAGGCAGGTTCTGAGATCACTGCTCAGAAATTTCACACTCCCCTGAGAAACAGTGTTTGTAGAATCCAGATAAAAAGAAAGCTATAGAAGCTCAAAATACCAAGAACCTGCGATGTAAATCACAGACAGCTTGCAATTTTGGATAGAATATCCTCTGTGAAGTAAGGTTGTTCAACACTCAATGATCATAGTAACGGTGGCAGTTCAGATTTGCATAGCTCCTTCACTGACAAAGAACTTTATAAATATCATGTTGCTCCTGTTCAGCTGTTTTCCAGTGTTTGACTTTTTGGACCCCATTTGAGGTTTCACTGGGAAAAGATGCTGGAGTAGTTTGCTATTTCCTTCTCCAGCTCATTTTATAGATGAGAAACTGAGGCAAACAGGGGTAAGTGACTTGTCTAGGATCACACAGCTAGTAAGTGTCTGAGGCCAGATTTGAACACAGGAAGATGAGCCTTCCTGAGCTCTTTCTATTTAGTAACCTAGCTAACCGAAGACCCATTATGAGTATTTTAAAAAGATGAGACTCGGGAAGGCCAAGTAACTTTAGTCAACGTCACATAGATCATGAATGTCAAAATCAGGGCTTAAACCCAGGGTCCAAGGTCAGGACTCAGACTACAAATCCGAAGCTAAAGTTCTTTTCACTATGCCACAGATGCTTCAGAGATCAAGTGTCTAATCTGTTTCTTGGATCTTTCATTAGTGAAATAAGGACTTCTGTAATATAAATGGTTTCTCATTTGTATAAAAATAGCTTATTTTTCTATCATAAATGTTTGAACCTATAGAAATATTAAATGGTTAAAACCTTATTGATGTTTTGCAAATATAATGATGAATTTTCAAAATTATAGTAGAACTTTATGGCAGAACTTGTTTTGTTTTACCTTAATAACATGAACAGATTTCTATGAGCAAGAATTTTGAGTGGGTAATAACTTGCTATTCCAGAGTTTTTCTAGTCATATTTTTTATGTATCTATGTCTTCCAATATTTAGAATATTAACCATCTCATTTGGTGTATATAGAATCCTGAGTTTTAATTTAATAAAACTTTTATCCTATCATTTCTTAGAAAGCTCTCACAAAAATTATTACGTGCCTTCATTACTTTATGGAAAGTATTAAGAACTCTTATGTAAAGTATTATGCTTGGCTGTCTACAGAAGAAGTCAATGGATACAAGTTTCTTCCTTCCCATTATTCTTTAAGGAAAGAAGGAAGACAAACAGATGTTGAATATGCCATCTAACTTTGTCTAAGATACTTTTGTCTATATATTTTCTCTCTTTCATTAAAATAATTCATCAATTCATTCCAGAAATTTTTACTAAATCCCTCTTATGGGTAAGGCACGTAATAAGTACGCTTATGTACTTATTAGATAAGTGCCCTTAGGTACTTAAGTAGATAAGAAGATGTATACACACACACACACACACATGGATAACAGTACTGACTTTTAAGAAGTTTATGTGTTACAGTGTGAGATGTAAGACATGTACATAACAGACTCAAGTTGAGTTTTATATAGAAAATCAGTTGGGAAATCTGGCTCACTTCTAGCTATAATCAAGACGGTATGGATAAAGGGGCATTGCTTCCCTTCACCTACTCTTCACAGTCAAGCTGACTCTGCCGTAGCACAAGTGGCCCCCTATATCTGGACTATGCTCTTTCCTTATCTTTCCACTTCATCTAATCCTTTGCTCACTCAAAGCACAGAAGAGATACCACCTCCTACCATCTCTAAAGAGATAAGAGATGATACGAAAACCTAGAAACCAGTCATCAGAGCCTCTTAGCAAAGAAGACACAGAAATGAAACAAGATTCTCTTGCAAAAGGAGAGAATGTCAAAAGACTTTGGGAAACATATGTATGACGGCTGACATCTGGAGTTAGAGAGCAAACTCAACACAAGCCAGAGGAAAGGTTTTACTGTGGCAAGTTCCAATTTTTCTCAGAAGAGTTATCGAATCCATCTGGTGAAGAGCCACAGAGACACTGCAGATGGAAGAGGTGACTGAAGCAGAGAAACAGAGGAATCTCTTGAACTAACATTCGATCTTGTGTGTGATCTGAAATCAGATCCAGTTCCAGAGTAGGTGCTATCATTCTTATCCCTATTTTATAGATGGAGTTTAAGTGACTTGTCCAAGGTCACCCAGCTAGTAAATGTCTGAGATAAGACTCAAACTCAGGTCTTCCTAAATGCAAAGCAAGTGCTCTATTCATTGTGCCATCTGAGAATGGTTTCAGAAGGATCTCCTTTCTGAGATGGAGGGTCTCAGAATGCTCTTGAAGGAAGTTTAACAGTACTACTGTCAAAAGTATATATTTCCTGTGCATTTCTCATAACTGTGGTAGAGAAAAAAAAATCTGATATTTGGATGTGTGTCGAACAGACTTTGAATAAGAGAAGTAAGGCCATTAGGACGCTATGCCATGAATTTAAGAAGCCTTGAACCATTTACGAGTTAGTCAGCAGGTCTCATTTGCAGTGGCTACTATCATCCAGTTTTGGCAGAGAAAGACGACCTTCATATGCCCAGCAGGATTGTAATTCTATGGACTATTCCAAGTGACCTTGAGGGTATCTGCCATTTTTCAAAGAATGATAGAGAAAGTGATATGAGATATGAACTACTTGAAAGTGTTGGTATATGTAGATGATCTCATTTTCTTTGGAAAGATGTTGGAACAACATGAGAAAAGATTAATGAAAATGTTAGATTGATTAGGGGAAGTTTATTTGAAGCTTTGTCAATTAACAAGTTCCAGGTTTGCTGAGTCTCCAAGTATGTGCATCACATAATGCCTCATCAGGGAGTGAGTACAAATGGAGAAGAGAAAGAAATGCTTGCCAGCTGGCCATATCCAAAGACTATCTATTAACTAAATACTTTCGTAGGATTTGGTGGCTGTTATGGAAAATTTGTGAAGAATTATGTTATCATCTCTGAGCTATGCAGTGATCTGATTTATGGGTACACAGTTGGGAAAGGACATTCTGGACTTCGGCACTATTTGGAGACTGTTGGGATGAGAATTGTAAATGAACTTTTAAGGACTTGGTCAGTTGCCCATTACAAAAGTACTGGCTTACACAGATCCAGTAAAACCTTTTCTTTTCCATAGTGATGGAAACCTGGAAGGCTTGGGAACAGTCTTGTACCAAGAGATCTGACCAGAAACTCATTACTTTTGTCAGTAGAGCCTTGCTGATAATGAGAGTATTCCAAACCTAATTTGGAGTTTTGGACTTTAAAGTGGACAGTCATTGAGAAGTTCTGAGACTATTATATGGAGCCCAATCCCTGTTGACCAACAATTCACTGACATACTTTGTTGGATACTGCCTATCAGAGTTGATAAAAGTATTAACCAACTATGAGTTTAATGTGAACTATAGACCAGAGAAGATATCAATGCAGATTCTCTAACCTGTAGGCCAGGTGAGTCCAAAGTTATGGTGATACAGAGAAGGAATGTGATCTGTGACATACAGAGAGATGGAACTTCATGATCTTATTAGTTCCCATGGGTTCAATGATCATCTCTATACAGAGAAGTCCCAGATCTTTATATACAGTCCTGGTTTCCCCCACCATCAAATGCATGTTGTACATCTCATATATGCTCCACAGACAAATCAAATGCAATATGTCCCGAAGAGAATTCATTATCTTTCTATCCCCTGAATTCTCCCTCTTCCCAATATCTCTGTTAGTTTGGACTCCCCCCACCCTCACCCTCATCCCCATGCTTCTAAGAGATTAGAGAGGAAACTGTCTGTGCCATTCAGTCAATCAAACAATTATTAAGCACATACTACGTTCCAGGTATTGTGTTAATCACTGGAATGTACAAAAGATAGTCCATTCTCTCAAGGAGCTCACAGTTTAATGCTGGGGAGGAAAAAGGAGAGATAATACAAAAATAACTATGTAGAAACAAGCTACATACAGGACAAATGGGAAATAATCAACAGAGGGAATGAAGGAACTAGAATGAAAAGGGATAGGAAAAAGCTTCCTGGAGAAGGGGGGAATTTTAGCTGGGATTGAAAGGAAATCAATGAAAGCTGGAGTCAGAGGTAAAACAGGAGGATATCCTGGGCATGGAGAAAATGCTCAGAGCTGGGAGATGGAGTTTCTTGTTGGAGGTACAGAAAGGAGGCCAGTTTCATTGGACTGGAGAGTATGTGGATGGTGGTGAGAAAGAAGGGGTATGAAGAGTAGAAAGGGGAGGTGGTGGGGAGCCGGGTTACAAAGCACTTTTAATGCCAGACAGAGGATTTCATATTTAACTTTATATTTCATTCATCAAGAAGAGAACAATGTGAGTATGCCCTGTGTCCTTAAGAATTATTCCTTGAAAGAAAATAAAGTTATTTATAGTCATATGAAAAAATGCTCTAAATCACAATTGATTAGAGAGATGCAAATCAAAACAACTCTGAGGTACAACATCATACCTATCAGATTGGCTAACATGACAAAACAGGAAAATGGTGTTGGAGAAGATGTAGGGCAGTTAGAACACTAATTCATCATTGGTGGAGTTGTAAGCTGATCCAACCATTGTGGAGAGCAATTTGGAATTATGCCCAAAGGGCTATAAAAATGTGCATACCCTTTGATGCAGCAATACTGACTCTAGGGCGCTCTATCCCAAAGAGATCATAAAAATGGGAAAAGGACCTACCCACATGTACAAAAATATTTATAGCAGCTCTTTTTTATGGTAGATAAGAGCTGGAAATTGAGGGGATGACCATCTGCTGGAGAATGGCTGAACAAGTTGTGGTACATGAATGTAATGGAATATTATTGTGCTATAAGAAATGATGAACAGGAGAACTTCAGAAAAACCTGGAAAGATTTATATGAACTGATGCTGAGTGAAGTGAACAGAACCAGGAGAACATTATACAAAGTAACAGCCACAGTGTGTGAGAACTGTTTCTGACAGACTTAGCCCTTCACAGCAATGCAAGGACCTAAAACATGTCCAAAAGATTAATGATGCAAAATGCCAGCTGTCACATCCAGAGAAAGAACTACAAAGTCAGAACGTAGAATGAAGCAGTCTATTTTAGACTATTTTCTCTTGTGTTATGTTTTGTTTTGTTTTTTTCTCATGGTTTCTCCCATTTGTTTTAATTTTTCTATGCAACATGATTAATGTGAAAATAAGTTTAATGAGAATGTATGTGTAGAACCCATATAAGATTGCATGCTGTCCTAGGGAGGCACTGGGGAAGGAGAGAAAGAAAACTGAAAACTTATGGAAGTGATTGTTGAAAACTGAAAACAAATTTTTTTTTTTAAAAAGAGAAAAAAAGAATTATTCCTTGAGGATAATTGTGTTCAGCTTTGTTGGCACTTCAGGCCTGATAATTTAAGCTTCCTCCAATGGGAATCTTTTCAAAACTCAGTTTGCCTTCAACATATTCTAGAGAAATTGAAAATTTGGGGATGGGGAAAGATTTCTTTCTCTTATTAGAAAAGGACAAATTTAGAAACATTAGTTACACTCAGTCCTTGCTGGGACATCCATGAACACCTCTGTGATATTACTGGGCATCAAATACTTACTGCTTTGGGGAAGCCTACTGAAAGAAGGCCCTTGCCAGGTTTAAGGGAGCCACATTTGTGTAAACTGGTTTTTCATGATTTTTGGACATGACAACACATATGAATCAGTACTCCTTAGCCCTATAATTGTATATGCACATAGCCAGTGACTGTGAGGGACCCCAGCAGTAAACAATGGAAACCAACGCACATCCTGGAATTTTGGGATCATCTAACAACTATGTTGAAGAAATTATGAGATTTGTTTGTTTGCTTTTGATTTGGTCTTTCAGAGGCCAATTGGAATTCTGCCCCATGGATTTTTATTATGATTCTTTGGTCATTAAGGGAGGCACTCAAAAGGACAATGATAAAGTGTCCCCAGGAATTCAGAGACATTTTTGGAATTGGAGATATGGACAAATGTGCCAATAGCACCCCCATTTAATTAGCCAAGTTTCTGTATGGGAGGAGAAGCCTCCACTCTCATCCCTGGACTATTTATTATGAATTATATTTCACTGTCTGGGGCTTATAGCGCAACAGTGCTCAGGCTCAGGCAATGCTCTATCCCAGCATGCGGCAGAACGCCTCGGGCACTCCTAAGGGTACTTCTGACTCAGCACAGGTGACAGCAGTTGACTGGAACAGGAAGCAAGGAGAGACACAGGCACCACTGGCAATGACCAGGAGCAGTGGGAAGAAACTCCAGGTCCTACCAGGGGAGTGGGCAAAGACGTGAGATTAAGTAAAGCTGGCCAGGGGGCAATGAGAAGAGACAGGCCCCAGGGGCAGTGGACAGCAGCAGACAATGGATGCTAGTAGTATCAGATGGTGAGGGCAATAGGTAGAGACATGGGTCCTGAGGTGGTGGACAGTGGATTAATTCCTAGCAGTGGTAGCAGCCAAGAGGCAGAAGAATGGGTACCAGTAATAGCAATGACAAAAGACAGGCCCACTGTAGCCTACTGATCGTCCCCTCCATGTTGCTGCCAATACAACACCTGGTGGCTATTGTATCATTACTCTAGAGGATGAAGGGGCAACACTTTTAGAAGGGACCTTGCTTTCTGGCAACAAGGGGAGGTAAACGTGCCTATCCAGTTCCCACAGAAGGGGGACAGTCCCTCAGAGGCCTTTCAAGGGGCAAAGATTTTGTGTTTCCTTCCCCCTTCCCACTGTGGGGCTCCCAGAGATGGGGAGATCCTGGTCAGTGGGACAGACGATGGCATTTTTTTGCAGGTCTTTGCTGTAGCCTCGATGCTCTGGGTGTTCCTCCTGCTTTGGATCACGCTTCCACATCGAGGACTCATTCTGAACTGCGAAGACTGGGCCTCACCTCCCACATGCTCCTGATCATTTAGACCTGGGACTTGGGACTTCCAGGGACTCTTTCTAGATTTGGACATTTCTTTAGGGAGCTGTTACATTGTATCATTTTGGTGTTTTTTTTTTTTTCCTGTTTCTGTTTCCTCTTCCTCCTTTAGTACTGCTTATATCAGGCTTCTTGAATACAGAGGTCAGGGTTGACTAGTAACAGCCTTAACGTCTAAGTAGCTAGGAGTTAGAGGCTCTTGGGGTACAAAGGGGAACTCCAGCAAGATTCAGTTCAGCCGAGTCAGTGGGAGGGGTCCTCAGTGCCCATCCTTGTAAGCGAGAATATCTTTCTTTTTTGGCTAAATAAATCTCTCCCTTTTTTTGTTTATTGTTAATGACCTACAAGTGTATTATTTTGTATCAAAAACCTAAACTACCAGGAGACTGGCCTGAGTTAGATCTTTCTGAAAACAGGGGTCAAGTAAAGTCAATTAGCGTTTGTGAAGCACCTACTCTGTGCCCAGCACGGTGCTAACCAAAAGCAAAGATGAAAGAAACTAGTCCTCCCCACCTCCGCTCTTAAATCTCTTGGGGGACACCATTTAAAAACAGCAATGTACAAACAAAATATGTAAAGGAAAAATTGGATATAATGTTGGAAAGTCGTTATTTCCAGTATTTCCTCTCAAGACCTTTAGAGGTCACAGAAGATAAGGACCTAGAATTAGTGCCCTCTGAGAGAACAATTTCTACAAATTGGTGGGGGCAAGAGCCAGATTCCCAGCAGTCCAGGAAGGAGGAGGTAGTGACAGAGTGAGGGCATTAGTATAGACAGTTCAAGAAGCTTAGTAGTAGAAAGGAAGAAAAATAGGTTGAAAGTGTCAAGGGAGGGGCTTTTTTTTAAAGTACTAGATTGTACACTGTAACAGTAATATTTTTTTAAGAACAACTTTGCTCCAATAAGTTATTTTAACTATTATAAATATCCAAATTAACTATAATAAAGGGCATATGAAGGAAGATGCTATCTGTATCCAGAGAAAGAAATGATAAATAGAAATATGTATAGAATTATTTTATACACACACACACACACACACACACACACACACACACACACACACACACACACCCTTGTGTCTAGAGGTAGCTATCTCTAGGCTGGGGGGAGGGGAAGAAGAAATTTACACGATAACTTTATTATATATTTAAAAGGAATAGCACATTGTACATAATAATTTGCTGTTTCATGTATAATCATCTTTTTAAAAATTCTATCATGTTATGGAAAAGCTTGTTTTAGTTCATACATTAAAATTTAAAAATTCAAATTAACAAATACTGCAGATATCTGAGCATATTTGTATGTAAATAAGAAGGAGCCAGTGGAGCGGCAGAGATTAAACCTGGATGAAAGAGACAAACTGACCATTGAAAGGTCTTGAAAGAAGGTGGTAGGAACAAATAGGATTAGGAAATAGAGAGGAAGAGGGATTAGGAAGGGTCTCTTCATCTGGGACCAGATGGAAGATGCAGAAAGAAGGCCATGGAGCTGAGAGGTCTGAAGTAAGGAGTGGTGAGAAAGTTCTTGCCACAGGGTCTCCATATTGTGAGTAAAGGTAGATAAGTCATTGGCTATCAGTGTACCAGAAAAGAGGCGGTGCCACCTACAGTATTTTGTCCTGTTGCTATGACTGCCCAACACAATGTCTTTGGACAATTGGGTCAAGGCAGGATACTCAAGCTGCTAAGAAAAAGATTTTAATGACCAACATAGTGATAGATGTTTTTAAGAAATGTGAGACTTGGGCTTGATTATGTTCAAAGGCACATAGGAGCTACTCCTACTTAATATTCAGAAAGGATAAATACTGGGAAGTTTTTGAAGTTTATCCATAAAGACTTTAATCCTCAAAACAAGTTAGGAAAAATCCAGGCAACAATGTAGTGGTGACGAATCATTTCTCAGGCATACCCACCAGGAGCCAGAATACCTCTGTAAGAAAGTATTTCTCTTTATATGGCTTCCCTGCCAGGATTACCTCTGACCAAGATGGAGTCTTGGAAAACAAACAATTCAAGGTGCTGTTGACTTTGGCAGGAATCAGGAACCATACCTTAGCACCTTCAGGGAGATTCATAAACCTGAGTGTTTCAACTGTATGCTACATATGCTTGAGACCCTAAGGCCTTAACGGAAAGATCAGTGGAGTCAACACATAGCATTTCTAGTGCATGCATGCATTGTTACAGGAATAATGCCAAAAGAATACCTACCAATGTTTGGGCAAGAGTCACGTTCACCTATTTAATGGTGCTCTGGAGTTTCAGATACACATTAAAAAAAAACAACTCAGGAATAATGTCCCTCTTGGCTGAGAGAGAGGCCCTGCAGAGTTGTGGCCCTGGGTCAGAAAAGGTTTGTGAGGAACAACAGAGAGCATGATAGTGAGGTGACAGAATTATGATTAGAGATTTTCAGGTATTGGGAATACACAAAGTCATTTCATACTAAATACTTGAGAAATTAGGCAACTGATAAGCCTATAAAATGGCTCCAGGGAGCAGTCAGGGCTTTCAGATGCATTGTAACCACCTAGAGAGGGAGTATTAAGTCTATTGAACAAGTATACCAATTCCCTAATGAACAGGAGGAAAGCAGTGACCAGGACTTCAGGAAGGAGGCTGGCAAGAATCTGCTCTCCATAGTTGCATAGAGAATGTATAAGCCTGATAAGGAAGGAAGGAAACAAACATTTATTAGGCACCTATTATGTGCCAGGTATTATACTAAGTGTTTACAAACATCTCAAGGGGCAGCTAGGTGGTGCAGTGGATAGTGCACCAGTGCAGGAGTCAGGAGGCCCTGAGTTCAAGTCTCATCTCAGACACTTGACACTCACTAGCTGTGCGACCTTGGGCAAGTCACTTAACCCCAATTGCCTCATCCTGGGTCATCTCTAGTCATCCTGATGAATATCTGGCCACTGGATTGAGATGGCTCTGGAGGAGAAGTGAGGCTGGTGATCTGCACAGCCCTCCCTCGCTCAAAACAAAGTCAAGTGCAAGTCTTGTCATTATTTCTCTAATGGCATGGTCTTCTTTGGCAACGAAGGGCAAACACACACACATAAACACCTCATCTGATCCTCACAGCAAGTCAGGGAAATGGATGCTTTTATTATCCCATTTTACAATAGAGGAAACTGAGGCACAAGTTACTCGCCCAAGGTCACATAGTTGCATTACAGGACAGGTCTGAACTCAAATCTTCCTGACTCTAAGTCCAGAGCTCCATTTATCAGGCAAACTAGCTGCTCAGCTGATAGTTGATAATTGTTCAGAAGGTGATGGTTCAGATGAAGGAAATGCCTTAGGGAAGAGGGGGCTTACCTAGTACTCCTGGATACCAATATTGTGACGTGAAGAGTCACTCTTAGGTAGAACACTGACACCTGCAATGTCACAACTTGCTCTGGCAGTTTCTAAAATGGATACTCATACCTTGGGGCAGGGTTAGGCAAATAACTACGAATGTGTGGATGTGGCTATAAGCTTCAACAGGGCCAATATTTCAGTTTTCCCAATGTGGGGTTCAGAAACTTACACTGTGGCAAACAGACGGGGATCTCTCACAGAACTGGGAACGGATTACTAAAGAAATGAACACTCAGAAAAGAAAGTGGCAATCAAGAGGCACCCAGAGGTTCACTAATGCCAAATCATGCAAACCAAAACTGACTTTTTGTAAGGTGATAAGCCCAAGTAAAGTGGAGACCCTCGACAGATTCAGCATATTTTAAGTTTAGGAAAGCATTTGTCAAAAGCCTCTGATTTTATGCTTTCCAATTTTTTTTACCCTTTTTGGACAGAGTCTATCACTTCGTTAGTAGATGGAGTTTGCTTACTTCCTGGACAAATGCAGTCACGTTCTCTCTTCAGCTTGGACTCTGAGAGAGTTTCCTGGTGTACTGAGAGTTCACATAACCATTATGTGCCCAAGTTAAAGGTAGACACTCAGGCTGCCTCTCTATCCATTATACCATGCTACTTTATGGATAAGATGGATGAATGTGACCTGAATTCAGTTAGATAAATGCACAACAGATAACTGGGTAGTACAGAGCATAGCTAGGACTTCAGTCAGGAAGACTTGAGTTCAAATCCAGCCTCAGACACTTACTGCTGCCTGCCTCTGTTTCCTCATCCGTAAAATAGCACTTACCCTTCCAGGGTTGTTGTAAGGATAAAATAAGATAATGTTTATGAAGCACTTTGTAAATTTGAAACTGTTACATAATAATAATAGATGTTGTTATTGTTACAGACCACACCTGCATATAATTCTGGAGAGGTCTTTAGTGGTGTGCTACAGGACCTTTACTCCATCATTCGAGTGCTCATTTGATCAGGCACTTAATATTAGCTCATGCTTTTATTATCCACATAGTTCTATATGCTTTGCAAAGTACTTCCTTCCCATGTGGTAGGTAGTAAAAGTAATGCTGGTCATTTGAGACAATACCTGATCATGAAAAGAGGTGCTGGGCTTGGAGTCCAGAGAAAGATAAGTCTGAATCCTGGCTCTGACACTTACTTGCTACTGAGCCTCAGAAAATCACGTAATCCTCCCTGAACCATAGTTTCCTGCATCTATAAAACAGGGAGAGCCATACTGCCTCCCATGGTTCTCTTCTGAGGATCAAGTGTTCTAATGTATGGGAAATGCTATGTCAGTACCAGCTGTTGTTCTCCCACTTCATTGATAGAGAAACACAGGCTTACAGTGAGGGTCAGCCACTTGTCCCCAGATACACAATGGCAGAGCCAGGGCTCCTATCTAGTTTCTTGGATTCTAAATTCATGGCTCTTCTCACAATGTCATGGAGGCCTGTCTTAGACAGACATAGAAAACTTTGATCGAATCTGCACAAGACTTTAAGCTGGGAGGAATAATTTAAACCATAGTATTAGAAATTCAAAAAAGATCTCAGTGGAGTGGAATGACAACATAAAAATAACAAAATAGGATTGCACAAGGGTAACTCAATGTAATGTGCTGAATTTCCTTTCTTAATAACTGAATTGTATTAGTTCAGCATAGAAGAGATCTGACTTGATAACAGTTTATATGAAAAAGGCCTGGGCTTTAGTTGATCATGAACTAAATATGACCAAACAGTGTGACAAAACTGCTTCAAAAGTTAATGTAATCAGAGACTACAATGACGTTAGTAAAGTCTCTACAATATGAAATAAGGGAGATAAAAGTCCCACTTTACCCCATACTAGTAAGATCACACCTTAGAGTACTGACTGAGCCCAATATGGGCACTATATTTTAAGAGGGTAAGGTAGGTGGTACAGTAGATAGAGCACCAGGCCTGGGGTCAGGAAGACCCAAGTTCAAATCTGACCTCAGACATTTACTAGCTGTGTGACCCTGGGCAAATCACTTAACTCTGTTTGCCTCAGTTTCCTCATCTGTAAAATGAGATGAAGGAAATGTCAAACCACTCCAGTATCTTTGCCATCAAGTGGGGTCATGAAGAATCAGAGATGACTGAAAATGATTGAACTACTGCAACAAAAAACAACTGAGAGCATCTAGAAGAGACAAACAGGATGGTGAAGGGTCTAGAAGGGTTTGTGTGAGGAACAGTGGAGGGAGCAGCTGTAGTCTGAAGAAGATTTAAGGAATTCAGAATAAGTTTCTTTACATATTCAGAGAGTCATCGTATGGAAGGGAGTGGATTTGGTTTTTGTTATGCCAAAGGGTCTGAGTAGGATTACTGAGAAGAAGTGTAACTGATCTCCAGTTTAGAAATAAATGTGCATTTGAAGAAAACGTTCATAGAAATGCATTCTAGGATGCTTCCATCTTCTTCATTATCAGATGGCCAAATGTTTCTCTAAACTTTGTCAATTCTAAACTATACACATCATCAAAAACTGTCAACAGGGAGAAAACTATTCTCTTTAGCTTAGACCTCATATTTCTCGTCTTAGAAGATGCTGAATTTCATTCACAGCCTGGCTTCGTCACAGGCTGAACCCTTTACAAAGCCCTAGAGAGGACAAGTCCCCATATGAAGGGTTCATCCTCATCTTAGTTAACATTTATACAGTACTTATGTGTGCCAGGTGCTTTACAATTACTATATCATTCCATGCTTACAACCGCCCTGGGAAGTAAGTGCTATTGCTCTCTCCGTTTCACATGAGGCAGCTGAGGAAAACAGGTTAAGTGACTTGCTCAGAGTCACACTGCTAACAAGTGTCTGAGGTCATATTTGAATTCAGGTCTTCCTCAAGGCCCTATGCTCTAACCATTATACCACCCAGTGCAGCAAGAACTGGCTTAGTAAATACCATGTATATTTTCAGGCGGCCATTAGAATACTCATGTGTAAGAACAAAACAACTCAATCACGAAATAGCCTAGCTTATTATATGTATATGTGTATGTATGTATGCGGGGCAGCTATGCGTAAGACCCAGTACTAGGTAAGAGAAATCACAAAATTAAAAAAAAATTACACAGTCCCATTGTTCCTGAAGTCTGCCATTCTCTTGGGGGAAGGGACAGGATTTAACAGGTGCTCAAATAAATATGATACAATGAGAGATATGACAGAATCAAAGGTGAAATCGAGCTAAAGTGCTTCAGGATGGGAATAGTATTCATACAGTACCTACTATGTGTCAGGCACCTTGTTAAGTGCAAACATCTCATTTGATCCTCTCAACCACCCTGTAAGGTAGGTGCTATTATCATCCCCCCTTTTATAGTTGAAAAAACTTAGACAAACAAAGCAGAGGTGACTTGCCCAGGGTCACACAGCTGGCAAGTGTCTGGGATAGGATTTGAACCCAGGGTTTCTTGACTCCAGGCCTAGTGGTCACTGTAGCTGTCTTTAGGCAAGCTGCAAGGATCAGGACAAGCTTCTCTGTCAAGAGCACAACTGAGCTGAGCGTTTACAAAAGAGAAGGATTCTAAAGGTAGATGTGAAAAGGGAAGACATTTCTGGCATGCAGGAGAGTGAATGGCTATGTGCAGAGGCAGACAGACAGCCTATGGAGCTCCATAAAGAAAAGTGTGATCATGGCCGGAGCACAGAGGGTCTTAAATTCTGGGCAACAGGGAGACAGGGAAGGTTTTTACGGGTAATTCTTGCTATACAGGTTTAGCATTTGCTCCTGAGAAGGCAGACTGTATTCACACAACATGAGTTCTTGGACAACTCCCTACTCTCCTTGCAAAATAGCAAGTATTATGATATCCTGTGTGATGCCAAAAACTCGGAGCTTGGGGCTACTCATGTACCAGAGAGAAACATTCACTCATTTGTTCATCCAACAATGAACTCGGTCTCCCTCCTCCTCTGTTCTGTCTTTCCTCATTAACATGCAAGCTCCTTGAAGTCGGGGACATTGTATCTCTAGCACTCAGAACAGTGCACATAGTAAGCACTTAATAAATGCTTGCTTCCCTCTTCTTTCAACAAGCATTTATTAAGCACAGAGTATGAGTCAGGCACCCTGTAAGATGTAGGAGATAATGTATGAACAATTTAGTAACTTTTCTTCTGAAATACACTGAACTATTTTAATCTTTCACTTTTACTGAAATAATTTTTCATGAAATAGAGTACCATGGGTATCCATCAATTTAAATTAAGCTTTATATTTACAATTTTGAACTCATTTCAGATTTACAAAAAATAGAGAATCAATGCATTTTACGTACCCAGAACTCCAACCTTATGGATTTTTCAGGTGGTCTTACATCATGTATTAGCTCATAACACCTATTTAAGAAAGCATTGAGTTGCCCTTGATGAATAGCATCCGGTTGACTCACCCTAAGGTCCTGAAAGGATTGGTAGATGTGATTATTAAGTAACTGTCAGTAAACTTGGAAAACAATGGAGAACCTGGAAAAGTCAGAAGGACCAAAAAAGAGCAAATGTCTTGATTTTCAAAAAAGGAAAAAGAGTGGGGTTTGCAAGTTGTAGGCCAATGAACCTGATCTCAATTCCTGGTAAAAACTAGAAAAAATGTTTTTAAAGGGATGATCAGTGAACATGAAGAAAAGGAAGAGGTCTTATGGTTAAATCAAACACAGGTCATAGTAAGTGCTAAATAGTAATTGTTTCTCTTTTCCCCAGGAACCCTGAGGGTCTTCCCCTCCCAGTTTGATTTTTTCCTCTTTGATTAAAGGGCTCATCTCTTGAGAAACTACTTAAAGAAGCCTATTCAATGAATGGGTATATCTTATGGATATGTGACAAGGATGTGACAAGACCTTAGCCTAAAAGGACCAAGGTGTCCCACTGCATCCTGGGCCATCTCCAGTCTGCCCAATGAATATTTGGCCACCGGACCCAAATGGCTCAGGAGAAGAAAGTGAGGCTGATGACCTTGCACAGCCCTCTCATTCTCTTGATGGCATGGTCCTCTTTGAGAAGACAAACACAATACCACTACCACCAACAACATAGTCTATGAACCTCACTTCAGCTTGTGACAAGGTTACTTGGCTAATAAATTAAAAGGATATTGCAAATAGCTTACCCAGATTTTATCTAAGTATTCAGCAAAGTCTCTTAGGCTGTTCTTGTGAATAAGGTGGAAAGATGTGAGCTAGACAACTGTCTAGTTAGATGGATTTGGAAACTGTTTGAAGTCCAGACCCAAAGAAGTGTCATTAATAAATAAACTTGGAAGGAAATCTTCAGAGGTGTGTCCCAGGGGTCTAAGTTTGATAACGCTTGGATAAAGGCACAGAAGGCATATTTATCATATCTGCTTATGACACAAACCTTTGGCACTCAGTGTCAGAGTCAAGATTCCCAAAGCTTGAGATAGGTTAGGGCGTTGTATCTAATAAGATTTCATTTAGATAGAAGGATAGGGACTGCACCTGTGATTTTATTGGTATAAGGAGCTCCCAGGAAGGAACTATGGCAAAGCTGGTTAGCACCTTTTCTGTAACTTAAGAGTCTTAAAGAGTCTTCTCAAGCACTAAGAGGCTGAGTGACTTGCCTGGGGTCATAGGTCCATTTTGTGCTCAAAGCAGAAGTTGAAATCAGGTCTTTCTGGCCTTGAGACTAGTTCTCTATTCCCCACACCATGTTACTTCTGCAAGATTAAATTTCTGCTCTTCAGTTGGTTTCAGTTGTGTCCAACTCTGTGACCTCATTTGAGTTTTCTTGGCAAAGACATGGGAGTGGTTTGCCATTTCCTTCTCCAGCTCTTTTTACAGATGACAAAACTGAGGCAAACAGGATTAGGTGACCTGCCCAGGGTCATAAAGGTCTCTGAGGCTGGATCTGAATTCAGATTTTCCTGACTACTGGCCCGATGCTGTATTCACTGCACCCCCTAGATGCCCTAAAAATTAATAGATCAATGTCAGACCTTATAGTAAGACTTAGATAAGAAGGTCATATGTACAAGATCAGGGTATACTTCACTGATGAGCGTAGTGGTCTACAAACTGAGTATAAGTCAGCTATGTGGTATGGGCATCACAGAAAAGCTAGCACAACCTTAGGTTTCATTAAATGAAATGTATTATCTAGGAATAAGAAGGCAAAAGTTCTGCCATACCATGCTCTGTTAGACACCTCCAGAGGGGCTATATTATATTCAGTTATAGCCACTATGTTTTAGTAAAGAATGCCAAATATGGTAAGTGATAAAGTGATCGGCTGAAGATTGCCAAGAGTAGGGCAGCCAGGACTGTAAAAGACTTTTAGGTCATGCCATTTGAAAGAGCTGAAGATGTCAAACCTAAAGAAAATTTTTAGGGGATATGTATAGGAGGATATGATAGGTGTTTTATTTGAAGCCCTTATGTGGAAGAAAGATGTGATTTACTCTGTTTGATACCCCAGAGGGTATAAAGAGGAGTAAAGGCGAGAAGCTACATCAAGAGGCAGATTTTGTCTCTCAACTACTCACTGGTTTTACTGATTTGGATGTGTCTTGTAATGAAACATTAGCAGAATTGTGGTGTAGTGGATAAGATGCTGGGCCTAGAGTTAGGAAGACCTAGGTTCCAATCCAGCTCAGACACTTCCTAGCTGTGCGACCCTGGGCAAGTCACCTAATTTTATCTGCCTCCATTTTCTCATCTGTAAGATGAGCTGGAGGAGGAAATGGCAAGCCACTCCAGTATCTTCACCAAGAAAACCCCAAATGAAGTCACAAAAAGTCAGACACGACTGAAAAACAAATCAAATGGCAAAGATTGCATCATATATTGCAGCCTGCTCTCCAGCCTCTCTGCATGATATTCATTTTCAGTTCTTCAGAGATCAGATTTTTTTCATTTCTTGTAGTCATACAACAACACTGGTAAAACACTGGAATTTTAAAAAATTTAAAAAAAACCTTTCCTTTTTTTCTGGGAGAACTATGGGGTCTATAAAAGAGCTTTAAAATTTTCTTAGAGAAATTGACCCCACTTTCTTCCTATTCAATTTTGGTCCCAACTCCTTGTCCATCTGTACCATCTGTCTCAAATATAGATACTGATGAGAAGCTTTACAGAGGTTGGCCATCCAAAAGCATGCTGAAATTTGGGCAACAGACATTCTTCATCCACTTGTTTCTATGTGGATGTCAGGCCAAAGTCCTTTGTGATTACAGATCTCTTCCAGTAAACTGGCATATTTCAGGGCTACATGCAACCAGCATGATGTTCTCCATGATCAGAATTATCTAAGGTCTTTAACATCCATATGGAATCCTTTTTCAACTTAGACTCTCCATTACAGTGCTGAACGTACACATCCCTGATTTATGCCTCTCACCTGATATATATGATCAGAGAACTGTTGAATAACATAATCTCTGTTGCTATAATTTTCTTTTTTTATGGTTTTAAAATCATTGGCCAGTTTTTCTTTTATATCCTTCTTCAGACGTTCCAGGTAATCTAGTTGTGCTTGCGAGAAATTCATAGTCCCATCTGAGGTTTCAGATGGAAGTACAGTCTCAGCTCTGACCTCTTTGGTGTTTGTGTTTTGGTCCTTATCCCCATAGAAAGATTCTATGGTTTTTTCACTTTTCGTCTGCTTTTTCCGATTCATGATGTTGGCTGAGTGTTGTAGCTTTTGGTTCTTTCAGTCAGAAGATACAGATCTTTTAAGTTGAGTTGATGTTTGTCTAGGCTAAAAGCAGGCTTTTTTTTTGTTGTTGTTGTTGTTGTTGTTGTTGTTTCCCAGATCAACCCTGGGGTTAGCTTGATAGGTGTGTGAGAGGTGTGGTCTGGTCTCAGGATATCTCCTCAGCTGGCCTGAGGCAAAGGCAAGGTCCGGGGATGGTGATCCCAGCTTCCCTATTGTCTTCCCTTTTCCCCTGGAGGGCTGGGGCACGCCTAGAGGCTAATGCGTGTTCCCGCCCCTCCTGGGGCTCGTCTCCCGGGCTGAGGCTTGCTTGGGTCTCAGTGCGAATTTTTCTCTGCCCTGGGTCGTCTGTCCCTCCAGATAGCCTCCACCACGGTAGGAAGAATCCCCCTTTGCCACCTCTCCAGCCTCTGGTGTTATGAGACCACCCGCCCCCTTCTGCTGCTCCCACTGATCCAGGATCAATCTGGGGAAGAATTTTATGGTTCCCTCACGGTCATCGGGGGGGAGGGGAGAGCACTTACTGATCACTCCGGCATCCCAGCTCCTGGATGTTCAAGTAGTGACCCACTGAAGTCCCGTCTTTAGGCTGAAGATTTCAGAGGCTGTTGTGCTGATATCGTTGGCTCGGCCTGGCTTATCTCCTGCTCCGCTGGTCTCGCCCGCCACTCTTGGGCCCCTCGGGTCGCCTCCGCCCTGCCGCGCCGACCGCGCTGCGCTGTGCGCCGGGGTCTTACCCCCGCGGAACAGATCCCTCCCGTGGACCCTCCAGTCCAGCCTGGGCTCCGAATCTGTCAAAGTCCGTCTCCCACTGGATTCTACACCTCCAAAGTCTGGTCAGACTCTCCCCCCAGATATTTCCAGAGGAGTTTTTCCAGGAGCTTAGGTGAGTCGTTGCTTTCACTCCGCCATCTTGGCTCCGCCCCCCTGTTGCTATAATTTTCAAGGAATTTTTAAATGATTTTGATGCACAAATGCATGACACTTTGTTGGAAGAGCCTTTAAGGTAACATTTTGCTCTGTCCAATCAAACATTTTTACAATGAGGAAACAATAAGCACAGTGGGATCTTGTATGTTTCGTATCTTTTGGTCAGTTCTGTGAAAGCAAAAAAGTGAACCACTGTAGAATATCACTTACTACAGCTTGACCATTCCATACTAATGCTCTCATAGATGATGCCTCAAGCACATTTCTAGAAGTTTATCACCAAATTTCTGTATAGTTGGAAAATGAGGTACATGGGTCAGTAGTTGTTAGTGTTCTCTCCATCACTTTTTGGGTTCCATACCTTTGATATCTCCCTCTCCTTTAGCTATCTCGTGAATTGACTCCATCAATGCCCTCACAATGGTACTGCCTCTCTTACAGACCTTCTCTACGTACATGGCCCAAGCCTATTACCTTTCTTGACTTTGTTTTCTTTCATTATACTTCAGCCTCCTCTATAAACTTATCTGGGACCATGATATTGGAGTCCAAGTGTGATGACTCTACCATCCTTGATGGTGAAAACATTTTCTCCTACATCTTTGTCTTTGGAATCCTTCATCAATGGACCTATCAGAAGGTAAAAGAGACCTTGGGAGCTAGCAGATTCTTCCTCACTGGAGATCTTTAAGCAAAGGCTGGAAGACCACTTGTTGGAGATCCTATGGAAGTAATTATTGTTTAGGTATGGTCTCTGGGGTCTATTCCTCTGACATTCTGTATTTCTGATTTTGTAATGGGAAATAGCAGGAAAATAGGATTCTTCTTTAGTGAAATTCACTTTTTATAGTAAACTTGGACAGAACTAATCTGTTCCATATCTGTCTTTTTCTACTACATGTCTAAAGGTGAGGCTAAATTTTCCAGTAGGACCTCTTAATCAATAGGAAGTGAAACCAAACCCTCTTCCTTGATTTTAAACCCTCCCTTGTCATTAGACAAATATATGCCCAGTGCACTTGACACAGGAGTTCTGTAATTGAAGACCATGGCTGATCAAAAATTATTCATTACATTCTAATTTCTGAATAGAAGATGTGAAGATGCATTTTTTTAACCAACAATAATTAAAAACAAACAATGACGTAAGAGGTCGAGACTGCCTGCCTAAAACTCTGTGGTCATTTCTCACCTACAGGCATGCTCCCACCTGAGCAGAAAAGAAAATTGCATTCGTTTAGTTACTTTTCTATCCTGGTTTATTTAAGTCTACATACATAAAATTCCTAACAGCTGAAAAGCTTGACCACACCACTGTCTTCTCAGAAATGATGCACTGGGCTATGTGACATCTTTGGGGGCTGGATATTGTACAAGGATGAAAGTGACTTCTTTCCCAGAACTGACAGAAAATGTAAACCAAGGGGCCATTCTGCTCTGAGTTTAGAGCCATACACTATAGCACAGGGCTCGTTTTTTCTCCCTTTTCTTCTTTGGAGATAGAAGAAAGAACAGGCCTAAACTCTTTTCTTATGGTGTAAGCTCTGCCTTACTGGTCCTTTTCAAACTTGCCAAAGACAATATTGCTGCAGTCTTACCTGAGGCATGAAAAGGAGAAAACAGAAACCAGTGGAGTTTTTTTTCCATAGACTTTCCAGTCTGTCCTGACCTAGCATTTACTGGCATAGAGGAACTTGGAGCTTCCATGCCTGAGGGCTAACCCTTAACTAAAATCTGGGTCTGGTTATATCAATGAGTCAGCTTCCTCCACACAGGCCACTCAGGAATCTTAAAAAAGCGATGTCTTCATCAGTGAGTCCCTGATTGGCACTGGCTTTTGAGAACCCAAGGAGTCAAATGTATCTAATCACAAACTGATAAGCAGACCTTAGGACAAGATTGGCTTAACAAAAGAATTTTATACATAAGCCTTCAAAGGCAGTGAGACCTTGACAACCTCTGCCCTCTCCCCACCTTGGCATTTCCTATCAAAGTGTCACTCTCTTAAAAATTTGCTGGATTGTGTCACAATCATTCATTTGCTTGCTCATATATACCCTGTTATTAAAAAAATTAGATATGGTAGGCAAGGGAGCAACGTATACTTCTACCTTTTAAATTTGTCAGAAATAAAGAACTAAGTAAAAATCCTGCCTCTTGCTCAGCTTCTCAGAGTTTTGGAAATTGGTTGAGGTAAAGGAGTCTTGTGCCTTCATTCCAAATTTTACTATGATTGTAAGAATGTGGTTAGTTTACCCAATTCTCTAAGCCAAACAGCTTAGAACAATTTTGTGGACCCTGCTTACAAATATGTTCCCTATAACAGTCTTTAAAACTTCAAGTGCTATTCATAGAACAGACTGGAAGAAGAAAAATCCCAGGCCCTGCTCTAAGAAACCTCCCAAAGCAAGACTTGCTAATTTTCTCATAGTCCTGAGTTCAGGACAATTGGCCTTTGTTGGGTTTGGGGATGTTTCCCTTCTTTTGTAACTGTCCCGTTACTCTTCCCCCGCCCAATCCAATGAAATCATCTGATTAGAAGCACTACAGCCAGGGTCACAGTGTTCTAGTTGTCTTCTGTATCCGTACTCACAGGCGGGTGACATACTGGGCTTTTGTTTTGTTGGGTTTTTTGGCCTGGGGCAGTCTCAGTCTGGGAACAACAAGTGGATGCTCCTACACAGCCTTCCTACCAGGAAGTGTTCAAGGTCCGTACTGTGACCTGAATGCCATGACGGCCGTTCTTGGCTCAACAACACCTTTCACAGACATTGATTCAGAAGCCTCTACAGCACACAAACCACAGGGGCTTTTGGGAGGGGTGCTGAAGATCACAAGGTTTAGATAAGACACAGTTTCTGCCCTCAAGGTGGGAATAAGATATTAAAACATATAACTATAATACATAACATTATATGAAAAGTAGAGCTAGGTCATTCCCACATCTTGCTATGTATCTGGCTTACTTTCTAGGCATATGATTCTATGATGGCATCTTTTATATGGCTTCTCTTGCCCAATTCTGAATTGATAATGCATTGTATCCAATACTCATACTTAGGACATTCCTCTCCACTGTCCTTTAAGGGAACTGTGAACTTAATTCTTTGCAGACTGTTATTCCATCACTCACAACCATGTAGAGTCAATGAAAGAATACTGTTATAAAGAAAATGGGCTTTTATTTCTGGGAGAAATGTAGGATCATTGTTTTCTAAAGGAAGTCTGACCTATTCTCTTCTTCCTATTCATTGTCCATGTGCAATAACTGTCTATGATATATGTACTGATGAACAGCTCTATGGATTGTCCATTGACCAACATGGTAGACAACTGTTATCCGCACAATTTCAAGAGAATCAGAGAACGGACTTCATGCTGGACAGATATCCAGTGGAGAATGTATGGGAGGATATGGACAAAAGTAACATAGAATGAGAGTATATCCGTAAGTCTTCATCACTGGAGGAAATATCCACATAATTGAGATTTCAGAGCTATTGTAACATTTAAGTAGTTCATAAGTACATCAGAAAGTTGTAAGACAAAATCCAATGTTAAATCTGGTGTTAAATCACAAACACAGAATTCACTGGGCAAAGGTGAGAAGGAAGAAGGCAGAGGAAAAGCATGGGCAAGGGCACAAAAGTATAGCTCAGTGCCTGGTAAGTGAATAAAAAGCAATTCAGTTTAACTGAGGCATAGGATATGTGTAAGGGAGTAATATTGGATAAGGCTTAAAAGTAGACTGGAGTCATATTACATAAGGTGTTGAATTCAAGGCAAAATGTTGTTGGTAGGGAAGAGGGAACATTACAGTTTTTTGAGCAGAGGAATGACATGACAAGAACTATTTATAAGAAGAGAAACATACTGGATAAGGAGCCATCCTCAGAGCCAAGAAGACCTGGGTGTAAGTGCTAACTCTGATACATGCTGACTATATGTCTCTGGGCAGGTCATGACTTTTCAGTGCTTTAAGCAGCTCCCTAAGTTGCAAAGAAGGTGGTGACCATCATTGGGGGAGGGAATTTTCGCATCCCAGAGTTCAGTATATCAAGAAAATTACAGGTCAAATCCCTTTCCTTACATATAAAAGGACTGGAGGGGGCAGCAAGTGCAGGATAGAAGCCCTTTAAGAAGGCTATTAGAACAGTCAAGCAGGGATAATGAGGGTCTCTCCTAGAGTGGTGCTAGAGAGGGTTATATGGGAACCAGAGGTGTGAGGGAAAGGGAGGGGTCAAAGATAACTCCATGTGTTCACATTTGAGGAACAGGATTGGTGGTATCACATACAGAAATAGTCAAGTCAGAAGGAAATATATAGGAGAGAAATAAAACTCAGTTTTAGAAAAGTTGCTTTTGAAGTATCACTAGACATCCAGGGAGATTTCTGGAATAAGAAATTGAAGACCCTAAAGGGCAGAGGTAATATTTTCATCACCACTGCTGAATTAAGGTAGGTGATTCAGAAGAGGAATGCATAATAAGGGAAGTAAACAGCTGGCTAAGAAGACTGTGTCTAATTATGGGATTTGGGTTTGGGGACCAAGGTTTAAAATGTAAAAAAATGAAGGGTTCTTGGCAAAGAACGAAGTAAATCTAACAAGAGTCAGTAATAGCACATTGTTCTAGAGTTGTGTGAATTTAATGGAGGAGGATTTAATTTGAAAAGTGATGAAAAAGGAGAAAATGAATGGCATTGATTTGTCAAGTCTGGTAACAGAGGGGCATCACAAGAGGAAGAACAGTAGAAGAGAAGGCTAGTAATTCACTAGAGAAGATATCCCAGGAGAGAGCCAGTAATAAAATCCCATGAACTCAGATTTCTCTGTGTAAATGCAATGAATGGTAATCAAATCATAAGGTCACAGAATCATAGATCTGGAGTTTTAGGGAAACCTGGAAGTCATCTGATCCAGTCTCCTCCTTTATAAATGAGGAAAGTAGGGCCTTAAGAGGTGAAATGACTTACCTGGGGCCACACAGATAGTAAACAGCAGGGCAGAAATTCAAATCTAGGTTATCTGCCTCCAAATTCATCCCCAGACAGCACAGGGTGACTAAAAAAGTTATACAAAGGAGGCACACTGGACAGCTCTCACCTTTAACTCATCTATATTCCAAATATCCCTATTTCTGTCAGAAGGAACCATCCTTTTTCCAGTCACATAGATTCACAACCTCAAGGTCATCCTTATCTTTTCATTCTCCCTTAACCCTCCCTTCACCATATCTAGTCAGTTGTTAAGTCTCATCAGTTCTACCTTCCCAACAACATCTCTCCTACCTATATCGCCATTCCCTTCATGGCCAACACCCTAGTTCAGGCCCTCTCCCCTGGATGATCTGCAATAGCCTCGTACCTGGTCTCCCTGATTGCCATTTCTCCCTTATCCAATCCATCCTCCACTTAGCTGCCCAAATAGTTTTCCTACAGCAGAGTTCTGGCTATGTTGCTTCCTATTGCCTTTTGGGGGAAAAATTGAAGTCTTCATTTTGGCTTTTAAAGTCCTTTATGACCTTCCTCCAGCTTTACCTTTAAAAAAAACTACCCTCAAACTTTATTTACTCTGAACTTTTACGCCAAATAAGGGGATTTATATGAATCTGTGAATCTTGAGTTCATACCACTTTCTTTTTAGAAAAAGGTAGATAATAAATTCTACCCACTTCTTTCAAAACTGCCTGGGTTGTCAATCATTCTTTCTAAGATTCCTTCTATGCATTAAAGAAAAAAATGTTCCAATGACCTTTTTAGGGGGGGATCACTATTGCTAATCTTCCCTCCCTTTTCCCCTCCCCACACTGACTCTCTAATCAACCATGAAAAGGAGAAATTATATTGTGACAAATAAGCTCCAACTCTAACTTTCCAAATGATTGCCTATTACTCCCCTTCATGCTAGCCAAACTGCTTTACTTCCTGCTCTCTGGACCCAGTATTACATCTCTTGCTTCAGGGCTATCACAGGATGTCCCCCATGCCTGTCATGCAAACTTTTCTTGCCTTCATGTCCCCAAATCCTTAGCTTTCCTCAAGCCTCAACCAAGGTCCCAAAAGAAGTTTTCCTGATGCCCCAGACTTGTTAAAGTTCTCCCCTCATGTTATCTTGTATTTCCTTCTCTGTGCAAATGCTACTTCTCCCCAGAAGAAAGTCAGCTCAGACACAGCTGTGACAGTTGCAGCTTTGGGGGGGCTTTATCTGCGTCACCTCAGTCTTAGAACAGTACTTTGCATATACCAAGTACTTAAATATTGCTATACTGAATTGACCTTACAGGCAGGAGTGTGTCAGTAAAAGTTAAATAGCCAGCTCTCTGAGAGGAAAAAAAAGTTTTTTTTTTCAATTCAAGACACACTTTTTATTTTAATCAGCATCTTCTCCCTTACTTCCTTAAGTCCAGACAATCAACAAAACAAATCAAACCCTGGTTTGTAGCATTTGCTTATTTCTGAGGTATGAATGCTCCAACAGAACATTTCACAATTGGCTGTCTTGAGTTGGTAAGAGCTGGTTCCAGCACACCCCAACTTAGAGGTATCATGGAGACTTGGTAGGATGGAATTTATAACTACAATAGGACTCAGAAAAATGATTTATTCAAAAGGAACAGAATAATTATAAGAAATGGTACAGAAGCATTAGACATTTGGACTATATGCTCATGTGGGGAAATTCGAGAGAGTATATGATTTGGGAAGAGGCAATGTAGAAAAATAAACAGCATTGTTGGAGGGGTACTGTTTGAGGTCAGGTTTGTACTAGTACCAAATGCAGGGCCAAGATCTGAAGAGACTGTTGAATTCATGAGACCTATAAAAGCAACAATTTAAAATTTTTCTTTTACTAAATATAAACACACACTCAGGAAAGATATAAAGGTGTCAATCTCTAGCTCCAGTTTGGCCCTTCAGGGACTCACCCAGGTCTATCTGTAACAGAACTCCCAATGAACAGTTAAGACATCTAAAAACTGTGCCCCTTTCCTGACATTGGTTTCTATAGGATGTGCCCCAAAGTGCCCCTTAGTGTCTGGCGTATTCTGAGTTTCCATGATTCAGGATAAACGTACACTTTCAGTTATAAATAACATGTATCCTAGTCATCCCTGTAGGTCCCAAAGACCTAAAAGCTGGCAAGACAGGCATTGTGGAGACTACCTGAATATGAGGGGGAATTAGCTGAAGAGTTTGGGAACTAGAACACCAAAATGCTCAGAAGCACAATATTCACCTATTTAGCCATCTGCTGGCATTCTGTCTCTGCCAAAAGCAAAGAAAAGGCTAAATGTGTCACTTTTTGTAATGACAATTTCATCCTTCAAAAGGTCAAGGAAGTGACAAAGGGAACTGCTAATATGGACCTGATCCTGACCAACTTAAAGTTAGTGGTTGCTGATAGAGAAATGGTAGGAATCTGAGGGCAAGTGTATACTCCATCATAGAGTTCATGATTTTTTTCAGAATTGAGAAGAATTGGACATATTCCAGTATGCACCCTAGATTTTAAGAGAGCAGATCTCAAAAGATTCACAGAAAGCATAGATAGGCCTAACATTTTCCAGGGAAAATCAATTCCAGAATTTTAAAGAATTATATTCTTAGGGAGGAGCCACAATGGCAGAGTAGAAAGACACACATATGCTAGCTCCTAACCCACAGCCCATAAAATACCTGTAAAGAAGAACTCCCAACAAATTCCAGAGCAGCAGAAGCCACAGAACAACGGAGTAGAGGGGATTTCTGTTCCAGAGAGACTTGAAAAACTGACACCAAAGGGGAGCAGAGGGGATTTCTGTTCCAGAGAGACCTGAAAAACTGGCACCAAAGGGGAGCAGAGGGGATTTCTGTTCCAGAGAGACCTGAAAAACTGACACCAAAGGGGAGCAGAGGAGATTTCTGTTCCAGAGAGACCTGAAAAACTGACACCAAAGGTCCATTGCACACGGACCGGAGCAGAGCTCAGCCCTGCCTTATCCACGCAGCACTGAGGGGAGCAGATCCGAGCAGGCTTCAGGAGCCGAATCTCCAGCAGCAGCGCAGGTCCCTCCACCCACAGGCACCAAAGGTCAGTGAAAGGGTCTTTTTGGCAGGCTGAAAGGGGAGTGGGGTGTCCCCATAACTCAGGCCCCCTTGGGAGGCAGCAGCAGAGGTGGCAGCAGACAGGAGCTCCCAAAGCAGGCAGGAGCCTGGATCCATTGTCTAAGGTCTCTGCATAAACCCCCTGAGGGAACTGAGCCCCCTGTGGCGGCCCTGCCCCCACCTGTGCAATTGAACTTAATGTCACACTGAATAGCAGCCCTGCCCCTGCCAAAAGCCCTGAGGCTGGGAAGCAGCATTTGAATCTCAGCCCCTAAGCGCTAGCTGGGTGGAACTAGAGGCAAGGTGGGTGTGGAGAGAAAACTCAGAAATCAAGTAACTGGCTGGGAAAATGCCCAGAAAAGGGGGGAAAAAATAAGACCATAGAAGGTTACTTTCTTGGGGAACAGGTGTCTCCCCCCATCCCTTCAGATGAGGAAGAACAAGGCATACTGTCAGAGGAAGTCAAGGGCCCTCCCTCCAAAGGGGACTTAAACTTGGCTCAGGCAATAGAAGACCTTAAAAAACAAGTTAGCAGCTTACTAAAGGAGAATTAAAAAAATGCTGAGGAAAATAGCAGCTTTAAAAAGAGGAAATTGGACTCAATTGGAAAAAGAGGTCCAAAAAGCCAACGAGGAGAAGGAAGTTTTAAAAAGCAGAATTAGCCAAATGGAGGAGAAGGTTCAAAAGCTCACTGAACAAAATAATTCATTGAAAGAGAGAATTGAGTCCAGGGAAAAGAATGACTATGAGTTAAACCAAGAAGTTAGTAAACAAAACCAAAAATTTAAAAAAATAAAAGATGAGGTGAAAGAACTCATTGGAAAAACAGCTGATCTGGAAAATAGATCCCAGAGAAATAATTTAAAAATTATTGAACTGCCTGAAAGCCATGATCAATAAAGAGCCTAGACATTATCTTCCATGAAATTATCAAGGAAAACTGCCCTGATGTTGTAGAATCAGAGGGCAAAATGGATATTGAAAAAATTCATCGCTCACCCCCTTAAAGAAACCCAAATAGAGAAACTCCTAGGAATACTGTGGCCCAATTTCAGAGTTCCCAGATCAAGGAGAAAATACTACAAGCAGCTAGAAAGAAACAATTTGAGTACTGTGGAAATACAATCAGGATAACACAGGATCTGGCAGCTTCAACATTAAGGGACTGAAGGGCTTGGAGTGGGATATTTCAGAAGTCAAAGGAACTGGGGTTGAAGCCAAATATTACCTACCCAGGATATCTGAATATAACACTCCAAGGGAAAAAATGGACACTCAGTGATAGAGATAAATTTGAAGATTTCATATTTGAGGAAAAGATCAGATCTGTATTTAAAAATGTGACTTTCCAAGACAAGAATCAAGAGAAGCATGAAAAGGTAAACGAGGGAAAAAAAAAAAAAGAAAAATCATAAAAGACTCTCTAAAGCTGAACTGTTTACATTACTACATGGAAAGAAAATATTTTTAACTTGAATCTTTTGGGTAGTTGGAGAGATTGTACACACACACACACACATACACATAGATAGATAGAGAGTACAGGGTATGTTATATCAGAAGAGATGATATCCACATACATACACACACACACACAATAAAATAAAAATTAAGCACTGAAGAAGGAAAATACTGGGAACAGGAAGGGAGTAACGAAACGGGGCAGGCACACACACACACACACATACATATACATAGATAGATAGAGAGTACAGGGTGTGTTATATCAGAAGAGATGATATATACACGCACACACACAATAAATTAAAATAAAAAATTAAAAGGTGAAGGAGGAAAATTCCGGGAAGAGAAAGGGAGTAATGGAATGGGGCAGGCTATAACTCATAAAAGAGATAAGAAAAATCTTATTCAATAGACAAGATGAGGGAGAAGGGGGGGGAATAAAGTTACTCTCCCCACATGTGGCTGAAGGAAGGAATAATATGCTCACTAAATTTGATATGAAAATTTATATACACCACAGGAAAGTAGGAGAGGAGGCAACAAATGGAGTGAGGGGAATGTTAGAAGGGAGGGCAAATGGGAGAAGGGAGTCACTAGAAATAAACACTTTCGAGAAGGGACAAGGTCAATTGTAGGGGGGAAAAATAAGGCGGATAGGGTAGGTCAGAGGGCAATATAATTAGTATTACACAACATGATTACTATGGAAGTCTTTTGCAAAACAACACATGTTTAGTCTGTATTGAATTGCTTCCCTTCTTAGTGGGGCTGGGGAGGGAGGGGGGGAAGGAGAGAAGTTGGAATTCAAAGTAATAGAAACAAATGTTGAGAATTTTTACTGCATATAATCGAGAAATAAGAATTACAGGGATAGGGGTATGGAAATTTATCTTGCCCTGCAAGAAAAGAAGGAAGATGGGGATAGGACAGGGGTGGAGTGTGATGGAGGAGAGGGTACATTGAGGGAAGGAGCAAACAGAATGCAAGGTATTAGGAAGTGGGGGGAGGGAGGTGATGGGGAGAAATATTGGTCATGTTACAAAGTGAGGTAAAAGCAATTAGTATTAAAACAATAGACTGAATTAATTACTGAGAATAAATCAATGACATCTTTAGTTTGGAGAAAAGAATTTCACTCTAACTTTCCAAGAGGAAGGTAACCTCTGATAAAATTTGGCATTGATGGAAAAGTCAAGGTTTTAATGGTAAATTTGATTTTATGATTGCCATTTAATCAGGAACTAGAACATGTATAGAAAGGCATGTAAGCCACTTAAGACTTGCCTAAAAGGTGTTCCTTAGCCAAAGTGAAACCAAAATCATACTTTAAACCTGGTTGGTTATAGGAACTTGCCATTTTTAGATGCTGTGGGACTACTAAGTGACTGCTCTTCTGAGTCTAACTCCAGGTATGGGAAGCAAGAAAGGTGATCCGAGCCTCCATTACATGATGCCAGTATGCTCACGAGGTGTGGTATGAACTGCATAGGTGATCTCAAGGGAAGAGTGGGAGAGAAGCTGTTCAGCATGGGCTGAGGTGGGATTCTCCAGACTCAATTTCCCCAATGACACCTGGCAGACTTTAAGCCTGACTGAATACAAGTGGACAATCTACTCCTGCTTGGAACTGACATGAAGTTGGGGAGATACTGTTTCCCTGCAATGTTCCCACTCTTGGTGGCAATTCCCTATGGTCAAAAGGTTTGTAAGCTTAATACCAGATCTATTCAATGACAGATTATGGGTAGGGGAACATCCGAGGCTGCCTAAAATTAAGCTATCAGGCATAGGACTTAAGACCAACAACATTGAGTTAGGGTCTTTTTATTCTTAGTAATACTGCGGAGACAATTAGATTGTGAAGTTAGCAACATAAATATTATCTGTGTCTCAGTTGGCTTATGTTTAAAAAAAAATTCTTTTGTGGTCCATGTTGTAAATGCTTTAAAAAGATGTATCACCTGACCAAAAGTTTGAATTGCTTTACCTGTTATAAACTGTGTTAAAAATAAATAAATAAAACAGAATTAAATTCTTAAGACATAAAGAGAAATTATTCTGATGAGGAAAAAAAAGAGGTAACTATATAATGAGATCTCTGGATATACAGGGAATGCATCAATAAACTAAAATTTTTAAAAGTCATATGAAAGCAAGGACATATAACAGAGAATGATTCCAAAAGAGTAGGAGTCCTGTAAGTAGATTATCAAAGGGACTAAAGCTCAGAAGCTGGTAATGCATGCTAAGAGGCAAAGAAAAGGATACTTTGGATTCTTTAAAACTATGTGGGGGCAAGAGACACATGAAAGAAGGGCCAGAATTATTCCTCAGGGTGGGTGGGCTAATGACAGTAGATGATGATGAAAAGATTAGATGACACCAAGCTATCATTTTATTTCTATTTTCTCTTCCAAAGAGAATGACTTTTGGACAGAAAAGGATAAAACAAAAATGGTCATCAAAAATTGAAACCCAAGGTAAGTGAAGAGATGGTTAGCTAGCACCTTTGTGGTTGCTTAGTTGCTTTTCAGTTGTGTTGGACTCCTCATGACCTCATTTGGGGTTTTCTTGGAAAAGATGCTGGAGTGGCTTGCCATTTCCTTCTCCAGCTCATTGGACAGACAAGCAAGTGATTTGTGCAGGGTCACATAGCTAGGAAGTGTCTGAGGTCAGATTTGAACTTAGGAAGATAAGTCTTCCTGACTCCAGGCCCAGAGCTTTGTCCACTTGCCACCTAGTTGCCCCCTAGGTAGCACCTAGCTACCATGAATGAGTTTAAGTCATTAGGCACTGCCAAACTTTATCCTAGAATGTGAAAAGAATTCATAGATGTGATTGTTGAGTAACTGCTGCTGATGTTTGAAAGATTTTGGAGAAGAGGAAAGGTGCTGCAAATGTTCCAGTTTTCGGAAAGGGAGTAGAGCCTGAAAATTACAGACCAGTGAACTTGACTTCTATTCCTGGCAAATTTCTAGAACTCATTTTAAAAGGGATGATTTGTGAGCATTTAGAAAGAGAAGTAGTTATCACTAAAAGTCAGCAAGGCCTCCTTAAGAAAAGGCCATACCAGACTAACTTCATTTCCTTTTTTTGATGGGGTAAAGGGTTTCCTCTTAGGAGAGAACAACAAGCACAGATTCAAGGGCCACTTGGTGGGTATGCTGTAGAAGAACCTAATGCTTCTAAGGTTCCATAGAAACAACTGAAGAAACAATGACTGCTGGAGTCATGTCCATAGCACACAGGAGAAAATTAGATCAAGGGCATGGTTAGGATCATACATAATGAAGAGTAAGGATAGCACTTCTTCTAAGAGCAGACTGAGAGGAGGGTGGTGATACTGAGAGTTCACATCAGATAACTTTAATCTTCTGAGGTCAATAGAATTGGTTATCTACTCTAAGTTTGGGGGCTGAGGGCTTCATGTAGAAATGCTGGGGGTGTAGAAGCTGTTTTCTCTAGGAACTTGGAAAGGATAAGCATATGTTTAAAATTATGCTGAGGCAAGAGAAAAATGGGGAAGGTATCCATGTAAGGAATAGGTGTTGCAAATGTTTCTATTTTATGCTTTCTTTCTTGTTTTCTCCTGTCTACTTTCCTTAACTGGGTCTCCCTACCCCAAATAGGATCACGAAGAGTTGGACACATCTGAACAACAATAAAAAATCTCCCCTAGGCTGGAAGTGCAGATCCCACTCGAATGGAAGATTTGACCTGTTTCATTTCTAACCTAGTCTAGTTTGCTCCTCATTGGGCAATGTGGTGGTCTCTCTCTTCCACTTCCTTCCAGGAATTAACCCTATTAATGCAAGCCTTAGTGTAGACAACCGACCAGTAGCCCACTAAGACTCAGAACTCTTGAGCTCAGTCTCTCCAGGAACGAGAGAATTCAAGCTGTGCATCACAATGGCAAGACATTTCAAGTTAAATGTTTCTTTTACTGATTCTACACTATTCCCGTTGAGGGCAGAGGCTATTTAAGTTTTAGCTTGGATTTCCAGTGCTTAGTACTATGCCTGGCATACAATGAGTGCTTAATAAATGCTTGTTAATTGACTATTTGCCTGCATTTCTGTTAGCCTGTCCCTGACTTGGACTTCAGAACTGATTTTAAAACTTTCTAGTCTGTGGTTCAGCATAGTTACAATGAACCAACTGAGTTACTAGAGAATTTCCCCCCAAAATGAACCCAAGTCCACAAATAGCTAATGCTGGGCACACAGCTGGCATTACATTAATAGTGACTTCAACTTCAGAACATGTGAGGAAAGAATTCAGATGCTCCTTTGCCTCTTCAATTTTCATCTTGCTTTACTGAAGCTGGTAGGCTGCATACAGTCAGAGAAGCATGAAGTACAGCACTGTAATCTGTTTTAATTCATCAGAATGACATGCTTGGGGGGCATGAGTGGTAAGAAATGCATATATTCGTTGGTTCTCTCTCCCCTGGAACTAAGAACCCTCCTTGTTATTTTATGAATAATATCTAGGGCTGGTGCCCCTTTGTGTATGTAAGCATAATGTCCTCTATATTTCTGTTTACATGATTCCAATAGAATTAAGTCTACCTTGTGGGAAGAATTCCAAACATGGGTTGTTTTTTCTTTTTAGCCTATCTCCCTTATTCCTCTGCTTGCCTATCCTGAGGTCTCTGGTTTTAATTACAGAAGTTTTGTTTTGCTTTTCCAACATGGAAGGATCACTGAAGTCTACTTGCCTCACTGTTTTTGTAATATCCTACTAGGAACTTAGAGGGAACATTTGTTTCCCAATGAATTTTATCCTTCTGGATTTGCCAAGTACTGAAAAATGGCAAAGTTTCAGGTGCTAAATCAGGAGGAATGTAGTATATATCATTCTGGAAATAGTATGCTCATTATCGGCTTGCTGGGACACAGCAGAAAGAGCTCAGGCACCACTTCTTTTTGGATCATTTGAACGTGGGATACCGAGATAAAGGTTTAACATGTTAGGACTGAACAGTCAGTAATCCTGCCATTACTCTAGGCACATCTCAAATTCCTACCAGAGGGATGTGTCTGGCCTCCACCAACTGAAAGATGGAGAGATCATGGAAATGGTTCAGAGAAGGGTTGGGGTTAGCACTTATGTGTGACTTTGTCTTAACTCACAGGGTTTTACTAAAAAAAAAAATAAAGGAAATAGGGGGAAGTAGGGGGTTGGGTGGAGGGTAGACAGAGAATAGAGTTCTCTTACTCCCATCTGTTTCTCTGTAAGTTCCATGAAGGAAGGGGCCTGTATGGCTAAATTCTGTATCTCTCCCAGAAACTCCTGGGAAGTTGTGAACTCCACAGTGCACTTAGGAAATGTTGGCTGAATTGAATGTTCCTTTGTTGTTCATAATCATTTTCTAAAAAACTGAGAAAAGCTCAAAAGAACTCTATGGGTGTCATCTGTTCTGCAGTGGTTTAGAGAAGAAGAGGCATTCCTGGTCAGAAGCAACAGGTGGGAACTCTGGAAAGGGAAGCGGGAGAGCCGTCTGACTTAACAAACAAAGCAAGCCTCGGCCACCCACGTGCTGTAAGCACGTGCACCCACAAGCCAACTGCTAAGGCAAAATTTTCATTTTCTTCGGCGATGACTGCATCCTTTTATTACTCACTATACGCACATCTGTGGCACACGCAGCTTTTTTGCATTATAAAGTTAGCAGCCTTATCATCATAGTCTAAAGTATTTTGAAGATCCACTCCTATCTACCTTATTTGCTATCCCTTTCTGCATATGTTTAGTTATTGGGTGCTGACCTCATTGTTATACACCGTGAAATTGGACAGCCTACCAGCGCCACGCCAGGAAACTGAATCGCTTCCATTTGAACTGTCTTAGGAAGATTCTGAGGATCACCTGGCAGGATAAGGTGCCAGACACTGAAGTTCTTGCTCGAGTTGAACTGCCAAGCATTCAAAGAGCACAATTCCAATGGGTTGACCACATTGTTTGAATGCAAAATGTATGCTTGCCAAAAAGACTATTTTATGGAGAACTCGCATAGGGCAGGCAATCACACGGTGGTCAGAAGAAAGGATACAAGGACACTCTCAAAGTCTCTCTGAAGAACTTTGGATTTGACTGTGCTACATGGGAAACACTGGCACAGGACCGCTCAGCATGGCGTGCCCACATCAGAAAGGGTGCTGTGCTCTATGAGCAAAGCAGAATTGTAACAGTACAAAGGAAACGTAGGGTGCTTAATATTTGGAGTATCCACCCCACATATTCATGCGGACTATCTGTGCCCAATCTGTGGTAGAGTGTTCCAGGCTCGTATTGATCTGCTCAGCCACAGTCAGTCACACTGAAATTTCACTTTCTCATGATGATGTCACTTTGGTCCTCTTCAAGAACCAAGGACAACAACCAACCAAGTTACTGGGCAGTATCCCTCTTCTTCTTCAGCTGCTTCTGAGAGGTCAAGCTTAAGTCCCAACAGGGAGTAACAGGGAAAAGTCCACTTCTTAGTCAGGTGAAAATACAGGGGGATGGGCAAAGCAAGCCAGCAAGTAGGCTCTACCTTCTTCTCATAGTTGATCTGGCCCTGCCTACACCCCACTGTTCCACTACCAACAAACTAGGTGGAAGCAACGGTTGGAACCATCCCAAGCAGAGAACAGTGAGGCAAAAGTAAACTGGGAACAGGATAGGAGGCTGTTACCTAGCACAGCACAGGGAGCAGACAAGGAGCAGGATCAAGAGTTGCTTCAGGTTCCCAAGTTTCTTTCCCATGCCTACTCCCAATCCAGATATTGACCACTCCCTCCTCTGCTCCTCAGGCCTTGAATTGAATGGTTTTTAGAAATTTTATTGTGTTTTTCCTATGTTCCTTTGCCTGCCCCGACAAGTAGCCATTGTGGGGCTACATCTAAACTGTCTTTTCTAGGACTCCTGGATTCAGAGTATGAGTTGGGAGTGGCCTGGGATGCAGGAAAAGCTGCAGATGCACAATTATATGGTATACGCTCTATTTTTTGTTGTTCAGTTGTTTCAGTTACATCTGACTCTTCATGACCTCAGCTGGGGTTTTCTTGGCAAAGATACTGAAGTGGTTTGCCATTTCCTTCTTGAGCTCATCTTACAGACAAAGTGAAACAAACAGAGTGAAATGACATGCCCAGGGTCACATAGCCAGTAAGTGTCTGAGGTCAGATTTGAACTTAGGAAAATGAGTCTTCCTGACTCCAGGTGTTGTATTCTATCCACTGCACCACCTAGCTGCCCATATATGCTCCATTAGATATTTTCTTGTTCCTTGGGGGGTGGGGGGAGGAACTCAAATACTTAAAATAATTAAATGGATCCTATGATCTCCTTGATTCTGGAATTCCCTCCAATGATATATACTGAAACCAATTCATGCCAACTAAACCTATACAACTCTTGTCCATGTTCTCCCAAAGATTCACCACTGGAGTGTGCCCAACAAGTCTTCCTCATCTCCTAACATCCTAAGGGCAGGAGGGCACTGTGGTTGTCCACCTATCATCGCTCACTCTGACTACATGACTGACTCATCTTCTCATCCAATCATTCAATTCTTTGACTACGTTCTTTACTCTTCCTCTTCACAGTTCCTCTACCCCAAGCTCTTCTCCATTAACATGTTTGGTTCGTCTCTTCTGAGGTACTACGTCTTGCTGCCATATTAAAGCACTGGAAAACTGTTAGTAGTGAAAGCATGCGCCTTTGCTTTCTTAAGAAACTTGGGATTAGTAAAAAAAGTTTTGTAATTTCCCTGAAACAATCAAACTCCCTCTACTCCTCCTGTTCAACTCTGGGCCCAACTCATGATATATCTGTACTACCTGTTTCCAAATGCACACACACACACACAATTCTGAATATATTTATAATATACATATACACACCTACGTATATTTGTATGTGTATATTGTGTATATATCTATAATATATGCATGTATAAATGTGCATACATACATATATATATATATATATATATATATATACACAAATTTTGAAAGCTCCATAGGGTATTTATCTAAATGCTTGGGGAGATCTGTAAAATGGGTAAGAGAAATTCTTCATCCGCTTGGTCTTTCCTATGGAGATGGATAAGTCAAACATCTCTGAATGATTATAGAACTCTCCCTAAAGAGTTGTCTTGGGGCTTGTCTTGTGACCTGATGAAACCAGTATAATGTTAGTTACAAGTAGGAGCATGAAGGACATCACTGTCCAAAGGGAATCCCTTGTTGACCTGGACGCTGAACTGGATCTCCTCCATTATTGTGGTGAATAAATTTGCCAGGCAGGCATCGCCCTGTTTTATGGTTAATGTTTCTTATGACAAAGTCATTGAGCAGCGTTATTTCTATCTTTCAAGGACTATGGAATGATTTTTTGGATGGAGAGAAGAAACTTTGCTTTATATACTGTACCACCTAGATTCCTCCCATTTTTTACCATTTCATAATTAATTGAATTTAAAATCCTATTGTGTTTATCATTTATTGATCTATTTAAAAGCATTTGATTCAACTGAAAAAAATGCTGCTGTAAAGGTTCTTTACAGTAGATATTTAATAAATGTTTATTAACTACTGAAAAAAATGCACAAATACTCAAAGACATAACCACAGAGATCATCTAATAGAACTCCATCTCACTGAACATGTGGACCTGTGTCCCAGGGAGGAAACTGAGTCCTGGAGAGGTTAACTAATTTGCCTGGTCCCACAGTTAATAAATGATAGGACCAAAACCAGAAGCCTCTCAGTACCTAGGCCAGTGTTCATCTCCTTAATATGGACATAGTATAATAATATTAGCATCTTAACACATTTCTGCATTAATTACTAATGTACTAAGGAAACTTTCCCTAGGGGGGATAAGCAAATGCAAAATTCTTATTTGTATTTTTAATTTTTTGACTCTATAATAAATAATTGATGGGAAAAAGCTGGGTACAAGAGTGTTGGGAAAAGGGAGTTGTATTGAATTCATAGAGTTGTGCTTGGCCCCACATGGTAGAATCTGGAGCACTGAGTAGAAACTGGAGAGTCAGATTTTAGATCAATATAAGCACACATTTTATAATGATTAGGGCTATGTTCACGTGGAATGGGTTGGCTTGATGTGTAGTGTGGACCGTTGTTAGTAGAAGTATTTAAGCTGAGACTGGGTGAATACTTGTGAATACTGTAGAAGGGATTCTTGCTTAGGTATGAGTTGTACCACAGGAGTTCTTGGGACCTACAGAGATTTTGTAAATTATCTTAAATGGTTAAAGCCAGAAGAAATCTTAGAAATCATTTTGTCTAGCATCCTCAATAGGTAAGGAGAGAGGAGAGGGAGGGAGGGAGGGGGGGGGAGAGGGAGAGAGAGGGAGGGAGAGGGAGAGGGAGAGGGAGAGGGACAGAGAGGGAGGGAGAGGGACAGAGAGGGAGGGAGAGGGAGAGGGACAGAGAGGGAGGGAGAGGGAGAGGGAGAGGGAGAGGGACAGAGAGGAGTAAAGTGATTTGTCCAAGTTCACCTAATGATTAAGTGGCAGAGATGAGACTCAAACCCATGTGTACTGATTTCAAATCCAGGGCATGTTCTATGATGCATAATTCTTATAATTTCATGAGTGATGCATTCATGTAATATTAGTCTGAGGCAACACTTTGAGCCAGGTTTGCCCAGTGCTTCTTAGAGGGGAAATAGAATATGAGTCCTGCAAAGGTGGCATTCTTATCAAGTAGGAGAAGAGAAAATAATGACTGCATCTTTGGAGTAGTTGAGTATGCTGAGGACATTATACATAAATGACTGATGTTTTTAACAGGATTCCAAATTTTCTTTGGAAGTACAGAAACAAATTATTCCTGAGCCAGAGTCTGATGTCTCATATGAAGGAAAGCCTCCTGATTTCTGACACTGACAATGCCAATAAAGTCTTGCTTTTCCTCTGGCCTGCTTTCTGAATCCATGGAATGTTTATTCAGCTGAATGGATATTTTTCTAAGACACAAACTCTTTAAGTGCCTTCCTTTGTAACGGCCCAAATATCCAATAAGATTTTTATTATTTAATAAGCACTAGACCTCAATGCTTTGGAGGATAGGTGCGGTATAACCCTACGGGAATGAAACAAGTAGCAATTTGAGTGTGTCCTATATCTTATATAACTGAGGGGAAAAAAAGCTCATTCCTGCTCCCAGGCAGTTTATAAAACGAGATAAACAACTTTACCTACAGAAGAAGGGAAAAGCGTTCTGTCAAGCAGGTTGGGAAAATGCATTACTTTCAAAAAGCCAGACTGCTTTGTTTCTGTAACCCTGGCAGTGAGGTGCGATAATCTACGGAGTCACTCAGTAAGATATTTTGTTTTCTGTTAACAGAACGTCTAAAGAATGGCAGTAAAGGAGTGGCGCCTTGCCAAAATCAGAGGCCCACCTAGTTCCAATACTGGTATGTCCCCTATTGATTCTCTCCTCTCTGCCCCCCAGGCCTTCCAGTGAGAAATACTCCGTAAAGGTCAGAGTCAAGCCAGGGAATAAATCCTGTTTCCAGCTCAATTCTATGAATATATCTTAGGTCATTTTCTGGAATACTTCCATCAAGAAAACTTACAAGAACCAAAGAAACTTTGTCAAAGAAGAACAAAATAAACATGTGCTACATGACTTACTGAATCTGGCACTTGGAAAATACGCACTTCCAGTAGACTCCGTGAGCTCCGTGAGACACAATCTGAGCCTTCCTATTATTCGAGGACACTAGGCTAGTCTGGGATGCTGACCTGTGCTGTGTACTCTTAACCCCACTGCTAAGGCTGGGGTAATTCTGGGTTATTCTGGGAACACTTTGGGTACCTTAGTCTTACTAAGGACAGCTAATGAACTTAGTTGTCACTGAATACTTAAGAGATGCTGGAAAATTAGTTTTTTTAAAAAACACATTTACTTCAGTTGTACTATAAAACTGAGAAGCAGCATAGTTTAGAGGGGTGAGATAATGGTTCTGTGTCAGATCCCACCTCTGACACTCACTGTCAGTGTGACCCTGGGCAAGTCTCAAGGCTCAATGTCCTTACCCACACTGGTAGAGGGAATTTCTTCATATAAGAAGACTATGCACCAGTGAAATCAAAGGCCTAGGTCCTATCCTGATACATTGGAAAAATTAAGAACCTTTAGTCATCTGGTCACAGCATCCTGGATGCATTCCAGCTTGCTAATGTTGTTACTGAAATACTGAAACCAAGACTTCACAGAGTACTAGCTATATGGTATGATGAGGACAAACTGAGAGTGGAACGATCACCTCCTTCTTCTGGGTTGTATTACTCCTTTCATTCAATCTAAGATTCCAATAGTGTATGGGGCTATTATGTCACAGTGTGAGCTGGCACTGAGCCTGTAGTTCTCTAAACCCCCCAAGATTTTTCACACAAACTACAGTCTAGCTCTGTGTCCATCACTCTGTACTTGCAGAAGTATACAGGAGGATCCCTTCAGATATGTGTTATCTCGCTGGGGAGATGAGACACATGTTAGGTCAGTGCTGCCAAAATAAAGGAGGACACTGATGTGTACATAAGGATCCCTGCAGGCCACAGATTGACTTTGTTTTAAAATGTAATGCTAGCTATGTCTTACTGTATTTTTATTTATTTTATTACACATTTCCCAATTACATTTTCATCTGGTTTGGAGACATGAGGGTCAGTTGTAGGTCACATGTAGTGGAGCCATGTGATTGACACCTTTGTGCCAGGTGTCAGACTGTTCTTCTCTCCCTGTGCTTTGCATTCAGAATCTTCTCTTTATAGAATCATATAATTTAGATCTGAAAGGGACCTTCAATATCATTTAGTTCAATCCCTTTAGTCTACAGATGAGAAAAAGACTGAAAAAAAGCACGCAAGTGACTTGGTTAGGGTCACACATGTAAGTAGCAGATTCAGAATTGGAACTCAGGTCTTTTGACCTCAAATTCATTCTAATTTAACCACACCATGATGCCTCTTTCCCCGCTATGTGTGTCATAGGCTGATAACTCATCTTCTAGACACCGTTCTCCTTTGTACTTCAAATTCTTAAATTCATCTCTGATTCTCAGTAGATAAACTACTCTATTTTGCTAAGAAAACTAAAACCATCCAGTGTCAGCTCCCTTCATCCCTCAATTATTCTCTGTTATCAGCCTCACTGTGCACTTTCCCTCTTGTGTCAGAGGATGAGGTTGTCCTGACGCTATCAATGACCATTATTTTCACTATCTCTAGCATTTTCAATCTTGCCCAACAAACATGTTTAGATTTTGCCTATCCTAAAAAAAGCTTCCCTTGATCCTGCTACTTTCTCCCCTTCACCACCAGTGTTCTGTAAGGTTACCTATTCTGTACTGCCTCTTCTCTCTCCACCACACTCCTTCACTCTGTGACACTCTGCAATCTGGTTTCTATCCATACCATTCTACTGAAACTAACCGAAGGGCAACGATGACCTTCTTATTGACAATATGCTGATGCCTTTATTTCAGCCCTCCATCCTTTAACTCTCTTAACTTCTAGAACCGGTGATGATCTCCACCTTTGGGATACACTATCTTTTCTTTGCTTCTATGATTTTGCTCTCTTCTGATTCTCATCTTACTTCCCTGACCAGTTGTCAGCTTTCTTTGCCGGTCCCTCTATCTCCTTCTACCCACTAAGTGTGTGTCTCCCAAGATTCAATCCTTGGCCCTCTTTACCGTCCTTCTTATCACCTGTGTATAGATATTTATCAGCTCTCTATCTCGAGTCAAACTGACTAATCACAAAACCAGGAGAAACCATAAAAGCCCTGGAGAAAATGCAATGCCTCTTCCTCTGTGACTGCTTTTGAAGCTTTAAATCACCAAGTTAATGGTGCAAGTCTGGGACCTTCCTATATTAAACTGGAATTAAACAGAATGCCTCATTTCTATTTGTGATACACCATCTTCTCAGTCTCCCAGGCTTGAAACCTCAGAGCTGTCCTTTACTTTTCCTTCTCCTCAAGCCCTTCATCCAGGCAGCTGCCAAGTCCTATCAACCAGGCCATCTGGCCTCACTTTTCATTTTGTGGGGGAGGAACCTGATGCCCAGAAGGTGACTTATCCAAGTTACACAGGAAGTAAGTGCTGGAGCCCAGATCTGAACTCGGGTCTTCTGACCTAATGCTTCTCCCTCCTCCATGAAGCTTCCCTATCACTCCAGGTAGAAGCTCTGCTTCCCTCTTCAAATCTCTTATCTCTCTTTGCTGAATTGCTCCTATGCTCTTCACTACAGTTATTTCTACACATTTCTTCTCTTCCATTGGTTTGTAAGGAGGGTGGAGACTGTGACATTTTTCATCTTTGTTTTTAAGGATTATAGGATCACATGTCTAGAACTGAAAGGGATCTCAGAGGATATATAGTCCATTTTACTTTTTCCATTTACAGATGAAGAAACTGAAGCCCAGGGTGATTAAGGGCCTTGTCCAAGGTCACACAGGTAGTGAGCCTCAGAGGAGGGATTTGAACTCAGACCCCTTGATTGCAGAGTCACCATTCTTCCCATTGGCCCACATACTGTCTCTATCTAAAACACCTGGCACAATGCCCTATACATGATCACAGTCCATACTTAAAGGAGCTGTCATCTTACTGGTGTGGGTACTTCCCACACCAACACAAATCAGACCTTCTTTGTAATTTGGTGGATAACTGGAAAGTTAGTCTGGCCAAGTGATTTGAGATTGTGAAGCCAATATGAGGTGAACTTATATGGTCTGTAGCCTATCCTCAGCCCCACACTGCCATTCATTTTCATTCAGTTGTTTTTCGATCTTATCTAGCTTTTCATGACCCCATTTGGGGTTTTCTTGGCAAAGGTGTACTGTGAGTGACTTGTCCAGGATCACTCAGCTAGTGTTTGGGGCCAGGTCTGAACCCAGGCCCTCCTGACTCCAGGAACAACACTCTGTCCACTGTACCATCTAGTTGCTCCATATTGGCCATAGTAAATACTTAACAAATGTTTAATGTCCAAGAGACTCATTCCAATAGGAATTGATACTATTATATGGGTAACTAATGATAAGGCCAGATGAATATGAAATAATAAGAATACTTATGATGATGACTGTCATACATCCTTGAATTGATTTACTGCTTCTCTTCTAGCCAGGATTAAAACATTACATCTGTACCACTGCATTTATCATTAGCTGTAAAAATAACGAACTTTCTGCCTGGAGGAACAAGTTCTAGTACACCATTTGTTAACCGCCACTGTGAAATGTGTTCATTAGGAAATTTTTTCCACAACTCTGCTATACTCAAGTATGTCTGACAGAAGAAACACATGCGGGAAAAATTAAGAGAGTCCCCAACCAGCACTCTGCATTACCCTGAACAAATACAACTCCATGCACATAAGCAGTAACCATAGAGAACAGTCTTGTCAAAACGAGTTTTTTCCTAGTTGGTTTTCACAGGCAGCACAGAGGAAAGACAAGAAACCTGAAGGGGCGGCTCTGATTGGGATCTAGTCTCTCCTGTTTTGGTGTCACTAAAACTTTACCGTATTTTGTTTTTCAAAGAGACAAAATGCTTTTGAAGCTTTAAATCAATAATAAACGAATGGTACAAATCTAGATGTTTTTCCTTCCTCCTTAAGCCAGACTGACCTTTGTCAAGGCAAAAGCGCAACATTTGACATTTCACTGAGAATAAAGAAACACAATTTAGCAATTTTCAACCCATTGTGGTTAGCTCCAGCTTCAAACTTGCTCAACTCTTTCCAGACAGAAATGACTTACAGGCATCACATTCTTTAAAAACACATACACAACATGCATACATACACACACCAGAAAACAAAAGCAAAAAAGTTTCCTAAGGAAGGACGCTTTTTTCTTTTTTTACTAAACGGGTCTGCAGCTCATATTGAGCTGATGTCATCTTCTCCCTGGGGAAAAAAAAGAATCCATAAACTAAAAAAAAACAAAACAAAACCAAAACCAACCCTTTTTGCAGCAGGAATACAAGATACAGATGGCACAGGGCATGCAGGGTTCTCCTATACCCCAAAGGACTTGCCGATTTCTGAGCTATCGTCATATCTTGGCTCAGCTAGGTCGGACTTTGGTACTTAATTCTTATGCCTTAAAAAATAAATGCATCCATAATCCCTTGGTCTGACATTTCTCTTCATGTGCCTCTCACTTTACGCAGGCTGTTTATTCATCTCATACCTCATTCGGATTGAAAATAGTCAGTTGTTCCCATCACAGCAACCATATCATTCATTGGTCCTGAATTTTGTTCTGGTAAAGAGTTTGTTTGCTCCAGCCCAAGCATCAATCTCATATATGACTGGTTATCCTCTTAGGTTTCAAACTGGAAGAGCTCTTACAATTTTGCATTACATACATTTCATCTTTGATAACCATGGTTTACTTAAGAGCATGATCTCACTCTTACACCTTGCGGTTGTTTCTTGTGTCCTTTCATTCTTCCTCCAAGTCTTATTTTTGCATTGTCTGACAATAGTGCCAGATACCACAAGGCAGACAGATAATAGGGGTAATGATTGCCCACATGCCACCTGTATCCCATCTATTAGGTACCGACTCAGATTCATGCCAACCCTGGAATGAACCGCGGGGATTCTGTTTTAGAAATTTAATCCTGCCATGTCTTGGGTCATCAATGGAGGCCTTTATATGAGATAGTTCTGAGGTCACCCTGAGAGTTTCAATCATTTTCAGAATAGGCCCAGGAAAGAGGTCCAAGAATTCTTGGCCATAAAGGATTGCTCTAATGTAGATCTAAAACACTGGGGCAAACCTGTCTGTCAGACATACTTCTGTGAGTTGACTGAAGTAGACTTTCTAGTCCTGCCTATACCACAACAAACCCAGTGTCTGAGACTGAGGATTAATCTTTATATAAACACATATCAAGGACTGAAAACTTGAAGATGAGGGAGATAGCTAATGCTTCTGCTAATCCATAGAATCATGTTTCAGAGGTGGAAGGTCCTTTAGAGATTAGACAGATGAGAAAACTGAGGCATAGACAGGTGAATTGATTGGTCCAAATAAGCATATGTAATAAAACTTCAGAGCCAGAATGCGAGTCCAGTTTCTTTGATTTCAAATCCAGGGATCTTTTCCTCACACCGTCCCTGGCAGCATCTGGTTAAACCTTGACTGACATTACTCACTCCTGTTTTCTCACCTTTCCACCTTTCCACAGGCCTTTGAATCCCATCTTTTTCTAGGATCATGCCTGAGGCTGCTGAGACCATGGTGAGAGCCCTCACTGCCCATGCCAAAAGGGGCAGAGAGGGGTAAAAATAACTGCTACTGCTCCCTGCTGTCCACGGGTTTGTGGAGCCATTCACTGCTTTGGCTAGGAAGGCCACTTATGAGGGAAGAAGATATATTTTTCAGCTAAGTCTCTGCCAACATAAAGACACAGAGTTATGCCATCCGAGGGTGAGAGGGCTGTGGCCAAAGGAGAAGTACGATGAAGGGGGGGAAGGCTCAAGAAATGCACCCAGGAGGAGAACAGCTTGAAGAGTCTATAATAACAACTATGAACATTTTCTTTGTTTTAATCAGAGACTGGAGATCTCTTCTCAGCTCGAACTCTAGGAGAGCTGCCAACTCCCTCCTGTGGAAGGGGGGACACAGCAGGACAGTCGTTCCAGTGCTTCAGATCAGGGCTAGAAGATATGGAGGCAACACAGCAGCAAAAGACAATCAGGGTAGATTTTCAAAGAACTCCTCTGGGGTGCAGCTAGAAGGCTGTTGACCTACATTGCAGGGATCTATGTTCCCTCCCCCGCTTCTGTAGCTCTTAAAATCTAAACAACCGAGTCTTGGCAGGCTGCAAGAATCCATGAATATCCTGGAGCATACAGTTCTTCAGGCTGGTCACTTGTAGGAGTTCTGTACGATATTGGGAAGTCGTGTAAAACTGGAAGGCCCTCATTATTTCTGCACAGTCTTTTAGCATCAGATAATTTACTTGTTCTTCCTAAAACTGATGTTCTCCTTGCTCTCAGAAAGCAGTTGGAGTGAGACTTCATTCCCTGTGTGCTATAACTTGCTATAATAACAACAATAATAGCTAGTACTTTGAAGATATTATCTCATTTGAACCTCACAACAGCCCTGTGAGGTAGTAGCTATTATCACTCCCATTTTACAGATGAGGAAACTGAGGCAGACAGTAGTTGCAGAGGGTCATGCAGCCAGTGTCTGAGGCTGGATTTGAATTCAGGTTTTCTTGACTCCAAATCCCATGCCACCTAGATGCTTAGAATAGTGCCATGCCAGCACTCTATGAACAACTAAAATAAGAGAAGAAACCAGCTTGAACCATATCACATTTTGCCGAAAGAAAACGCAACAGTGAAATAACAAATTACCATAAAAATCACTAGGGTTATTAATAAATAAGGGTGGAGGAGGAAGTGAGAGGAAGGATAAAGTAGATGGATTAAGAAAAAGAAAAAGAGCTGAGATGGAAAACAGATGGTTGAAGAAAAAGACAAAAAAGAAATTCTACATGATGATATAGGAATCAAGGTAAAAAAAAGGAAATTAAAGCTCCCTTTGATGTAAGATTGATACAAGTAAGCCTCAGTTGGCTAACGTAATATGCAGAGACTCCTTGTGCAAGCCAGGTGCTGAGAATTTATCCAATACAAATACAGACCAGCAATGTATTGCATGTGATCTATGTCTGGTTACTACACACCACCTTGCTAAGTGATACTAGGTTTTAACCATTACATAAAACCTATGTGTTTGGTCTAGTGGATGAGTTGTTGCTGTAGATGTGCTGTTCTTTCATTTATTATGTATTCTGTGTCTGTGTGCGGTCACGTTTGCTAATGTCACTCTAAAGTTCGTGATACCTATTTTGAGGATCATCATTTGTGTCTGTAGAATATGTAATTTTTGACCTTTTATAATACGGATCTAAAAACTGTAGCTGTGCAGCAGGTGTGAGTCCTGATTCTGAGAGTAATTTTGTTGCTGGCAAAAATGTATGACAAAGGTCATAATGTAGAAGGAAGGTTACCAGCTTCGCCTGGCCCCTTTCAATCTTGCAATCAATCAATTTATCTGTAGGGTAAGCTGGTACATGATTATGTTGAAAGCAGTCCCTTTGCTACATTTCTAGTCACGGTCTTTTTTAGTCTTATTATGATGAGTTCCCAGGATCTTTTGACCAGGACCCAAAATAGTGACCTAGGAATATTATATAAGTTAAAATGAATTTGGTGCTATAATTCACGTAAGAATTTAGGTGAAAGTATGTCCAAGAAGCAACAGAAGATAAGAAGTTCCTAAGACAGACTTAAAATGCCTAAGGACTTCTCCAGCTGACTGGCTGGGTATGGCTGCCTGGGGAGGCTGTTTCACAAAAAAGCTAATAGTGGCTATTGGGTCAAGAACTGATGACTCTTCCCTCTGAAGCCACACGTTAACCAAGGACTATCGGATGCTACTGGGAGACAGCAGCACCACTGAGAGAAAACAGCCACAGAGGACACAATTTTCAAGAGAAAACACCTGATGACACTTCCAGAGGATATCACTATTTCTATAACTTCGAAGGTATAAGCTGCCCTGGGCGCAACTGTTCCCCAGCAAGAAGCGTTCCTTACTTTTGTGTAAAATCATATATAGTTAGTGCTCATGTATGTTCCTTGTATGTCCCCTCCCCTAACAGTGTGATGATTTGTGAGATAGTTCTATACCTGTGTATAAAGGGGGAATCTTTTTTTCCATTTATCTTTCTATCCTAATTAACTCTACTTCTTTTGCTTTGAACTAATGTGTCTGCTGGTTGGCAAAAGAAACACATTAGAGGTACCTCATGAGCAAATGTTTTGAGAGGAAGATAATTCACATTCCAATCCAAACTTGTAACCTAAAGTAGCATTTTGGAACTCCTTATGGGTGTGTGTGTGTATGTGTGTGTGTGTGCGCGTGCACGCATGCATGTGCGCTGTGGGGGACGGCGGGAAGTGAAGATGCTACATTTATGACTCTGAATGAGTAGTGTAGTAGTGTAGTAGAAAGATAAAGAACTAAGGACCCTGAAAGAACTGCTGTATATCTCATTGTAACGCTGCCCTTCACTTGCTATCTCAGTCAACATGGTACAGTGGAAAGAGTGCTGAATATGGAATCAGGGGACTGAGGTTCAGATCAGGACTACCATTCATTTACTACCTCTATGACTCTGGTCAAGTCATTTAGGTTATCAAGTCACTTAGGTTTCCATCCCTATAAAATCAGGGGTTTAAATTTTTTCCCGGAGGGGCAAAGTTCTGAAAGCAAAGTGGATGCCCAATGGTTGGGAAATAGCTAATCGGATTATGGAATATAAATGGAATGGAATATTACTTAAGAAAAGACAAATATAAGGAATTCAAAGATGCATGGATAAACAGTACTTAATTATAATGATCTTTCTAATCCGTAGGCAGGACAGCTAGGTAACAGAGTAGACGGATTGCCAGGCCTGAAGCCAGGAAGACTCATTTTCCTGAGTTCAAATCTTATTAGCTGTGGGACCCTGAGCAAGTCTGTTCACCCTGTTTGCCTCAGTTTTCTCATCTGTAAAAAGAGCTGGAAAAGGAAATGGCAAACCACTACAGTATCTTTGCTAAGAAAACCCCAGATGGGGTCACAGAAGAGCCAGACACCTCCAAAATACCTGAGCAACAATATTCTAATCCATCCTCCATATAGTTGCCAGTCATCTTCCTGAAATATGCACCTGACTTTGTCACTCCCCTCCTCAATAAATTCTAGGAGTTCCTTGTACAGAATCAAATTCCAACTCCTTTGTTTAGTCTTTCACAACCTGAGTCCAGCCTACTTTTCCAGTCTTTCACACTAAGCCTTCTTATTCTTCTTCACACATGACATGCTGTCTCTCATCTCCATGTCTGTGCTCAGGCTGTAATCTCTGCCTGGAATGCACCCTTCTCACCTCTGTCTCTTAGAAGCCCATTTCCTGAAGGTAGAGCATGAGCGCCCCCTTGAAAGGAAGCCTTTTCGGATGCACCCAACTGCTAGTGCCTTCTCCCAATTACATTGTATCCATGTTGTATATTTTTATACATATAGACCTATATGTATACATAAACGTGTTTCTTCTGATAGAATGTAAGCTTCTTAGGGGCAAAGGTTGCTTTATTTCTGTCTTTATATCCTCAGTGCCTAGTACAGAGCTAGACTTAATAAAAGTTTGCCGACTGACCAATTTTGGGCCCAGAGAAGAGATGAAGAAATGGAACTCCAAAGGAGAATTCTAGGACTAGATATAAATGTAGGATTAGACTAGAATATTGGACAAGTTGCTAGATGTTTTCAATCTGTCAATTGTTTTTATTTACTTTTTTTCTTTGTTATAGGGAAAAACTGACTGGGATTGGGAGTGATATATCTAGGATAGACTGTGATATTAAAAAACCAAAAAGCATAAATGACTTTTTTTAAACTAGAGAGAATGAGATATCATATAACCTATAAAAACAGGACAAGACTAGATGATCCTTCAGTAGAATGTGATGATGATGATGATGATGATGTTAACTAGCATTTATACAATAATTAAAGGTTTATAAGGCAAATAACAAATATTATCTCATTTGATCTTCAAATAACCATGGAGTTGATGCTATCTTTATTCCCATTTTACAGATGAGAAAATAGAGGCACATAGAGGTTGAGTGACTTTCCTAAACTCACAAAGCTAGTAACAGCCTGAGGTACGATTCAAACTCAGGTCTTCACTTCTCCATGTCTAGCACACTATCCACTCTGACACTCAACTACCATATAAGCTCCCGGAATGCAAGGGTAATTTTTCACAGCCCTCCCCGCAAGGCTAGCATTCTGCCTTACTTATACTAGCCACTTAAACAGTGCGTACTGAATTGAATCTCTTCTAACTTTGACATCCTGTTTTATAGTGTTTCATTTTACATATGAGGGAACTTAGTGAGACTCAGAAAATTTAAGCCTAAAGTCACAGAGCTAATTAGCAGTAAAGCCAGGACTCAACTGTATGGCTTAACTTCTAGTGTAATATTTCCTGTAGGATACCTTACCATCTCCTTAAGAACTCATAAGAACTAATAATTTTAATGTTATTTCCATACAACTTGTATAACTGAGTCATGTAGTAATAATATTTTGGTTCTTTGGGTGTCATACTAGGGTTAAAATGCTTTTGGGGCTTGTCACCTTTGGTGGACATGTTCTACAGGAGCATACTCATCCAGTAGAATTTCTTGCACATAGTTGGTACTTAATAAGTGTTGAACTGAATTGAACTGAAAAATAAATGGTAGTAGAATAAAGATATAGAAGAAGAGAGGAGATTTTGGACAAGTCACTCTACTGCTCCAGTCCTCAGTCTCTGCATCTGTAAAAAGAGGAGACTGTACTTGATGACCTCTAATGTCCTTTCCAACTCTAATAATTTATGAATCTTTAAATGTCTGGAAGAATGATAAAAAACTTTCTAGCAGTTCCAAAATAGGAAACAGAATAATTGAAGCTGTAACAGAGGGAAACTCTAGGGCAATCTATGGTATTTTATAGAAGAGAAAACTATGGAGAGAAGAGGTTGAGATGTCTGTAGCTTAAAGATTCAATGTCTTTTAGGAAAGGTGAGAGTTAGAGAATGAGAACCAAGAAGCAGATGGAAAATATGGATGAATAAAAGGACAGGGACATTAGTCATGACTCTGCTACTAATTTGTTGTGTAACTTTGGGTAAGTTATTTCCATTCTTTAGGTCTCAAGTTTCCTATATCTATAAAATGAGGGGCTTTGATTGCACAGTGTTTAAGGGACCTCTCATTCTGACAGCCCATGACTAAACAAAGTGGTTATAGTGGCAATGGCAGACTGGGGAAATTATGTACAGTGAACAGATGAGAATATTAAGGAAGGACAATGGCTATAAAAAAGAATTAATGGCTTTTTTTTGGGAGGTGCTTAATATTGCATATCTGCATTACTCTCCACTCTCTGAGATGGAGAGGCTGAGTGACACAGGGAGGGATGAGGTAGCAGTAGCTCAAGATGTTGTCATGGCGCTAATTACAAGTCTCAAGTGCATGTGGCTAGACTGAAGTGGTGACTAAAGAATTACTAAATTGGTAGATCCAGTTTAGACCTCTTCCTAAATTTAGTTTTGTTACTCCAGACTTTGAAAAACTTTTTTTCATTTTATATCAATATTTGTCATCTTACAATGGTCTTTTGGTGCTACATAGAAGAGAGGGTATTATAATGCTCAAATAACCATGAAGCATTTTGTAAACATTAAAAGCTCTTAAAATGTGCTTTTGTTTTGGTGGAGATGACTTCTTCATTTTGATGACTATTTCTTCTAATAAAATGTTTGATTTATGCTACTTAATGGCATTTATAAAAGCAAACAGCATGTAGAGTCTGAATAAAGCAGTCAATCTAACTGTACTCACAGAAACCTACAAGTTGCTAAACACTATGGCTTCCATCATCTATATTTAAATAACCACACACTGAAGTTAGCAGCTTTGCAAGTTCATCTTATTAAAAATAAAGCCTTGGGTGATAAGCAAGAGAGCAAAGAAGACTTAAAACAACAAATTCAGGAACTTGTTAAACACATGAAAAATTTCCAACACTGTGTATATCCTATTTGTTTATATCTCCTCTTCCTCTCCCTGATAAACAATCCAATGCCTAGCATAATGTAGAAGTAGATGCTTAATAAATGCTTGTTGAAATTAATTGACCTAATGGGAAGAGCACTGACTGGTTCTGGAATAAGATGATCTGGGTTAAAGTCCCAGCTTACTAGTTGTGTTATCTTGCAAAAGTCACTTAACTTTTCTAATCTCTAAGTCCAGTTTCCCCTTTTATAAAATGGGCACATTATTATTTGCTTCAATTATATGACAAGGTTATTGTGAGGAAGGGCACTCTGTAATAAGCCTTAACACACAAGTCATCATTATTATTTTTATGATTATTTTATTTGTTTATATATATAATATATATAATTTTATTATTTATTATAGTTCCAGCTATACTTCTGATTTTTTAGATTTTGCATCACGATTCAATTGTCTTATCATTCTGGAACTTCCCGCAACACCTGGGTTTTCCTCACTCTGGAACATCCCACTGACATTCTGGCCCCTTTCTCCCACTGGTGAGTTCTCTCCAAGGCTTCCATTTTAGGGAGCTGTCAGAGTAACCATGTTTCATCTCCCTCCTGGTTGTGTTGTGGTTGACTTGGCCAACATGCCATCCCCACAACCAGAAACCTTCTCCCCTTTCCCTGCACCCCTTGCTTTTCAGCTCCCTTTTATGTGTTATTTTTCCCCATTAGAATATAAGCATCTAGGAAGTAGGAACTGTTTTTCTTTTCTCTTGTTTTCTTTTGGCTTGTATTTGTATGCCCAGCACCAATCATAATTTAACAGTACATGTTAACTCAGTCAGTGTTTGTTGCCTTGCCTGCCTGGAACCCTAACCATCATTCAGCAAGAGAAGAAAAGGAGATGGGAGTTAGGTTTATATAAACAATCATGGATCCACTATTCCCAATAGATTCTTGGCATCTTTAATATTATCATTCCCACTTTCCACCCGGGGTGCGCTGAAAGAGATGATGCTTGGGAAAAGGAGGAGTGAGACTTCTGCTTGGGGGGAAGGGATGCCAGTAATTGATGACAAAGAAGGAAGAGCTGTTTATATCTTGTTTTGATTTCAGTTCCCTCTGAAAAGAAGAATGACCTTTGGAATGTTAAGGACAAGGTGACTATGGCTGATAGAAAGTTGTATTCAAGATTAATATTAGTAACAGCAGGAGAGCATCTAACTGCCTTTGATGCGTTCAAGTCACCTGGCAGAGATGAACCACATCCATGAACACTCAAAAAATGGACCTGCTAAGCCATCATCAGTAAGTTTTGAAAGCTTGTGAAGACTAGGAAAGGTACCAATGATTTAGAAAAAAGGCAATTTTCAACAAAGAGAAGAAACTGGAGGGAGGAAAACTTTAAGTCAGCTAGCCTGATTTTGATTACTTGCCATATTCTACATTATATTGTAGTGGAAGTCTAGCCCAGGTCAAGACCAGACACTAGAGAGCTGTTTCTGGGAGACTGGAGGACCAAGACACACATAGACATTCTGAATTGGCCTGCCACATAGTGGGAGGAGCTTTTTTCTACCATCTATGTCCACAGACAGCCTGAGTTGGCATTAGGTATAATTTTTGTTACATTTATGTCCATGGGAATGAGATGACCCCATCATGGCTGGTGTAAACTTGGCCTTGGAAGAGGCCAACAGTCCAGCGGCATAGCCAATGGAGAAAGGTTCTTCTCAATCATATAGTAGGACAGTGCAGAATTTCATATTCCAGTCCTCCAGTCTCCTAGAAAGAGTTATCTAGTATCTTCTTTGTAGATGACACTCTCTTAAATGGTCTGAAAATGGGCCAGGTCCACATTACAATATTATTACAAGGATGGTTAGTAAATATTTAGAAAAGAAAACTGATCACCAAGAGCCGACACGACTTCATCTAGATTAGGCCATGCCAGAATAACCCTATTTCCTTTACTGTCACGGTTACTAATCTGGTGATTTGGGGAAATTCTATAGCTAAGGGTTACTTAAATTTCAGCAGACTATTTGATGAAGTCTCTCATTCTGTTCTTATAGAATAGATGAAGAGAAGCATGCCAGATAATAGGATGATTACATACTTTAGAAACTAGGTAAGTGGCTGAATCCAAAGAGCAGGCACTAAAGTTCAAGGTACACTTCAAAGAAGGTCTCCAGTGGAATCCTCCAAGACCTGTGCTGGGCACCTGTTTTAACAGTTTATTCAATGACTTGGTTAAAGGCATACTTTATGCCATATGATCTTGATAGGCTAGAAAATCAGTACAAATCAAATAAAATGAAGGTTGATTGGAATCAATGTACATTTCTACACTTTAATTTTAAACAAAATGATTCACAAGTACATAAATGGGGAGGCATAGCTAGGCAGCAATTTGTCTGAAAAATATATGAGGGTTTAAGTGGACTTTGGGCTTAATATTAGTTAATAATGTGACAGAGCAGCCAAAAAACCTAATGAGATCTTAGGCTACATTAAAAAAATTTTAATTAAAGAAATTAAAAATACATTAAAAAAGAGAGAGAAATGTATACTGTCCCAGAATAAGGCAGCAATGGTACCTATCTGACTTCAGTTTCTGCCTCTGCCACATCCTAGTTATATAGCTACGGACAAATCATTTAACTTTTTAGTGGCCCCAGACAATTAAGACGATTAAGTTTTAGAGCAATCGCCAAAATCTGCACAGGCAGAAAGTGCCAGGAGTTCCCTATGACCATGAAATACCAGGTCCAGCTTTCTTCCCACCACTTCCTACTCACTCTCACCCCCTGGCCAAAATGAAAAAATAGGTCTATTGTATTCTGCCCTTGAATCATACACAGAATAATGGCTTCAGTTCTGAGAACTGAGTTATAGCAAAGATATTAATCTGGAAAGAATCCAGGAGGGCAACCAGCAGGATGGTTAAAAGACCTGAGTTCATACCCCGTGGGGATCAGTTGAAGGAACTGGACATGTTTAGTCTAGAGAAGAGGTGGGGAGGGGAAAGGGAAGACTGAAGACAAGTTGTGATACAGTTTTTAAAGAAAGATGGCTGGGACTTTCAAAAAGTTGGGAGAAATTTTTCTTGATTGTTTCCTCAAAATGGTGAGGAAAAGAAGAAAAGATAAGAGGAGAAAATGAAAGCAATTATGATATTTTTCTGAAAGGGGTTTTGCCTTTTTGAGTAATTTGTGCTAATGGCTCTAAATATAAATAAATAAATAAATAAAACAGGAAAAAGGAAGCAAAGCTTGACTACCTGAAGTGTGAGATTCGCTGAATAAAACAGCAGGAAAGGACAGATTATAGAAATTATCTCAAATGTATCTCACAAAACTCTCCTAGGTATTATTAATTTTAGAATATTTATTTAGAGTGTGTTTGTTTCCTAAAGACCTCTGGGAAAAATATAACATTAGAAAATATACTAGAGTAGACACCATAGAAAATTACTAATAGAAGCAAGAAGAGGAAAAAAGATCTGGAATGGGGAAAAAACAACAACTATTAAGTTAAAGATCCAGGGGAAGTAATTTCTGAGGTATTAGGCATGCTTATAGTTGTAAATTAGGGCCCCAAATTCTGTGCCTACACAGATAGGCATGATTGGGGGGGGAACCCCCACAGTCATATCTCTCTGATTTGTTTCATGCCCAGACAGAGTTGTTTCTGGGAAATTTCAGAATTTGGCTTGAACATAGCTCATGTTTTCTCTCCACAAATACAGGATCTTATACATGCCCTAAAAGAAACAAAAGCACACACTCTGCAGGGAAAAGGCCTTTATCTATCCCACAGGAAAAAAAAAAAAGAAAATGCATAATGGACATAAATTGCCACTAAACAACTGATACAAATTTTCACTCTCTCCAGTGAGTCCCATCTTTTCTCAGGTTCCTAGAGCCTGCTAAGCCAAAAAGGACCACCATTTTGGACTCCCTTTGGAGGAGAAATAAACTTGAGGCAATCCCCTCAAAGTTCTGGTGAGCCTCATTTTCATTTTTTAGTACATGTGCAGTTATCTTGCCTTTTGGAAATACCCTGAGGACTTTACTTTCCTGGAAGGAAAATGTACTTGGAGATGCTAGACAAAAAAAAACAAAACAAAACAAAAAACCCTTCCCGTCAAACCTACACGGTGTGAACAATTAGTAATACCAGAAGCGAAAGTCCAGGTCCTTTGATCTCCAGTACTACTGCTTAGACTCTCCTGTGTATGCTCTAGCATAGGGAATGCTATGTGTGATGTTCTTCTCTATCCTGGAGGCTAATGCTACACAGAAACTCCCTTTCTATCTGGAAGGCTAAGTCGCAGAACTCTCACTACTGGAGTTTCTAGCAAAATACCTCCAAGGCTTGTGCTGCCCAAGAAATGCCCCTTCTTCTACTAGAAGATTTGTGGGCTCAGGAACTCTTGACATTACTTCAGAAAGCTAGACTTAAAAACTCTGGTCATTTGTGATTCCCCTCTCCTTAGCTGTTCTCCATTATCTCTTCAAGGCTGAGGCCTGGAATCCTCCCTTGGAGCTATGTGAGCAAGAAAGAACATATGCAATGCCCATATGATGCTGCTCTAAGGCAGAAATTAACAGGAAGAGGGTAGGGGGATGGAGAATTCTGCATCTCTCCCGTCATCTTCCCAGCCCTGGCCCTGAACCCAAATCCACTCTTAGGCGGCTGTACTCCATTCTGTTTTTTGAAGAGGGAAACCAAGACTGGGGCTGTGACTGAAGACTCCCTTTTATAGGCCAGCATAAAAGGGTAGGTCTTCCAATAAGTCTACTCAACAATAGTTCAGGCTAACTAGTTCATTTCCAATTACTGAGACCCATGAGGCACCAAAGGGCATGCCCTCCATAGGAAGATGCAGTAAAAAAAAAAAAACACAAAACAAAGGTTTACCACACTTTAAGCTCATGTAGTTGATCAGAGAACTCCCATGATCAATCCTGTATGTATATGAACTTTTATGTGTACACATATGACCCTGAGAGGGTCCATGACACTATTTTAACATGGACCTGAGAGGAGTTCACCCTTAGCGTCATACTCAAATAAACTGGGGGCTATTAATTTAATTTAATTTATTTAATACCAATGTAAGTATCGTTGTGGACCATGGATTGATAGTTCTAAAATGTAATATTATTTATATCTTGTTGTATTTTTATTTATTTTGTTAATATTTTATATTTTAATTACATTTTAATCTGGTTCAAAACATATTCGAGAGTTTTGTATCATGTGACTTGTGGGTCATGTATTTTACATCTGTGATGTATACCAATATTACCCACTTTTCATTTTTACCCTGGATCTCTGGAATAAGGGAACTCATCCAAAAGCATATCATTTGTGACTGAAAAACTTTCTGCAGAAAAAGAAAAGAAAAATTCTTGTAAAAAAATGTAGAGTCAAAACAAATTCTAACACTGGTCGTATCTAAAAATGAGTGTCTTGTTCCACATGCAGTCCATCACCTCTCTGTAAGTAGGTGGGTAGCATTTTTCATTGTTAGTACTCTGAAATCATGGCTGATCACTCTGTTGATGAGTCATTGAGTCTTTCAAAGTTGTTTGTTTTTTTCCAATGTTGTTTGTATATAAATTGCTTTGCTCATTTAGCTCTGCATCAGTTCATGCAAGTCTTCCCAGGTTTCTCTCAAACCTTTCCCTCTGTCCTTTCTTATAGCACAATAATATTCCATTATGTTCATATAGAACAATTTATTCAGCCATTCCCCAACTGACAGGTATCTTCTTAGTTTCCTATATTGTCACAAAAAGCGATGCTCTCAATAGTTTTGTATACGTGATTCCTTTTTCTCTGTTTTATCTCTTTGGGAGTACATGCCTGGTAGTGGTATTTTGTGGTCAAAAGGCACTCACAGTTTAATAATATTTTAGGCATAGTTACAGATTGATTTCCAAAATTCATGGACCAATTTACACCTTTACCAATTAATTTGCCCCTAAATCTGAGAGCTGTAAGACTTGCATAAGAGGTGAAGTCTATAACCCTGGTGACTTAAGGTTAAACAGTAACACATAAGTATAAGTTTGAAGAAGGAGGCAGGTTTGAAGATGGGTATGGCTGAAAAACTACTACAGTGGGCTGGCTCATCAATCAAATATGAGGTGGTACAGACACCAAGGGAAAGAATGTGCAAAGGAGGAAGGAAAGAGGAGAAGGGAAAATGAACTTCTCAGCCATTCCTTTTTCTCATTATAGTTTCTTATTTCCTGAAATCAGGGAATATTATAAACAACTGTTCCCAGGGTTAAATATCACTAACTAATCCAAGATCTCTTTTTTCTTCTTTGTAATCTCATCGTGAAAGTTGGCAAGTCTAACTCCAGCTAGTGCTGACTTTATGATGTGGCTTTATGTTCATCAATAAATATCCATCATAGGGGTAAAAATCAACCAGTGAATTCTAGTATTTTGTTTCTTAGAAATTTCATCTGCCATGTGAATCTGGATAACACTTTAAAAATATGGTTCATTTCCTCATCCATTAACTCACATAAAAAGTCACATATGTTAAATGTACCACCAAATAAATACCAGAGCACAAATGAATGATGGTATATAAAATCCTTTTTGTCTCCTTATTCTGTCGCCCTGCTTCCTGATTTTAGACTTAATGGGAGGCTTGGGCTCTGGACACTTCTGAAGGGAAGATCTGGGTCCATGCTAGGGACATCTCAAGTTGGGGATCTGCAAGTGTTTAGTGTCGCAAGTGAGCAACTTAGTCCCTATCAGTCAGCTGGGAAGCTCTGGGCTGTCCGCTTCCCTTTGACCTGGGATGCCTGCCTTGGTTATTCTTCTGCAGAAAGCTGGGCTAGAAGACAGAATTGTTGCTCATTGCTCCTGGGGGACAACGCACTCTCCTGATGCTTGCTTCAGAGCTTGTTCCTCTCTTCGTACTACTCCAGAACAGTACTCCTGGGAGCAGGTACCCTTCTCAATTGGCCTTGGATCTGTGGTAGTTGATTACAAAGCTGCCATTACGCACTGGTTCACATCACAGTGGCCCAGTATGAATTTGGGACCTCCTTATGGCTGGTGCACAGCCTCTTCCAGGATGCATGCTTCTGGATAGACCCCATCTCCAGACATTGCGCAGTCTTCTTATGCCAACCTGATCTAGGACAATGACTCACTGTGACTTCTTCTTAGATTTTCCCACCAGGATTCAATATGGTACCTTTTCTAGATCTGTTTGGGAAAGTTATTTTTGGTGGTGGTCGGGAGCTCACTAGACTTCTTCCTCCTCCTCTTCCATCTTGGCTCTGCCTGGTCTATAAAATTCCAAATAGTCTGGATCCCAGATACTCACTAACTCTCTCACCACTACCATCTCACATAGATATGATTATCATGTGAACTATTATTATTATTATTAACCATCACGATCATTCCACTGTTCTTAGAAATTCACCTGATACAGGAGACTCCTGATAATGACAAAAGCAGATTGGCAATGGCACTGTCCAGGGTACTGAGAGGCTAAGGGACTTGTCGGAGGTCACACAGTCACTGTGGGTCAAAGGCAGATCTTCCTAACTCTTCATCTACCACTGCACATTCTCCCTTATTGGTTATTTTTCACTACTTTGTATTATCCTCTTACGTTATGCTGGTTTTATCTCATTTACAGGGCTAGTCTTCTGCACTAGCATAACATATAGATGATGTGACATGATTTTAGGTTGTCCAAATACCTTCCTAATGGACCATGGAAAAAAGAATTCAAATCATAAGCATTCCTTAAAGATATTCAAAAGCTGTACAACTGATACTGGAGAAGCAACATTTTTTACTGGAGAATTCACAATTACCAAATAAGACAACTTGAGGCCATTATTTGATTTTAGCACTTAGTCTCAATTGAGCTTACTTGATTAACGACAGAAGGAAGCATATTCCTTAAGAAATGGTACACAGAAGAGATGTTTTGTTGAGAGTTTTGGGGAAAGGAAAAGTTCACCACAGAGTATTAGAAAAGAAGGCACCACAGAGATCTTTAAAGGGCTAGCAAGCTGAGTCACTAAATAACTGTAGAAAGACTCTGAGCAATTAGGAGCGAGATCTTTAACAGTGAAGAAGAGGCCACAGAACAAAGAACAGGACATGTGGTAGATAGACACATTTATTGTTTCAGTTTTGTCTGAAGCTGGCTCTGCCTCCCAATTAAAATGTTAGTTTGATCACGGTTGGGACCACACATTCTACTTCTTTGTATAGATTTAGCAGGGGTGGGGAACCTGCAGCCTCAAGGCCCTCTAGGTCCTCAAGTGAGGCTTTTTTGACTGAATCCAAACTTTACATAACAAATCCCCTTCATAAAATGATTTATTCATAAAACTTGGGCTCTATCAAAAGGCAGCACCCAAGGACCTAGAAGGTTACATGGAGCCTCAAGGCAGCAGGTTCCCCACCCCTGGATTAAGGTGTTAGGAATATACATAACTTAAAAAAATTTAAGAGAAGAAAAATACTTGTTACATGAGGGGACAGCTAAAATTAGTTGGAATATTTCTTTTAATTGTAACAAGATTATAATGATCATCTGCTACAATACTTTTTAAAAAATGGCAAATCTTTCTTTGACAAATTCACTGTTTGCCTTAATTCAGCAGAGAACCAGAACATCAATTAGCCTCTAAATATTCAATATATAGACAGGTCTCCAGCACAAATAAACACAACAGTGAAACAAACCTTCATAGCCCGATATACTTTGTAGAGTTGGTACAACAATTCCGGGAGAAGGGAGGAAGAGAGGAAAACTTCAATATTTTCTGTGATAATAATGTTTCCCAACCAGCCTAATTCCACTTCCCCAAAAATGACTTCTGAAAAAAATCTGAAATGATTAAGTGATGCCAATTTATCATAAAATAGACTTTCACAAGCTGTCCAACATGTCATGAAACATTTTTGAAGATGAGTGCCAAAATTAATTTCAAATTACAAACCAAATTGCCCACTGCATCAAATTTTCACCAGCCTATGGTTTTTCGCCTCTATCTTCTTCCCTGGACATTTGATTCTAAGAACACAATTCTCTCTCAGACACACAAATGCCTAAATGTCCCTTTCTTGAAGCCTATGAGTACAGTCTGAATAGCCTAAGTTAGCTAATCAGCAGGAGAGTGAGGAGGCAAGTGTTAGTCATTGTTTTTCACAGTCAGACAGTCAGAAGCCAAGGCTTTTCACTTGGGAACATAGAGATGTTTCAAGGGCTTTATTCCATAGAAACAAAATTAAGGATATGGAACAGAGAAGTCGGAGCTAATAAAAAAAATCCAACTAAGATATCCTTCCCTTTCTCCCTACTTTAGTTTAGATAGTTTTACTTTGTAAAAATAAATAAATAAATCTAATCTGCATCCGCTGCAATGGGATGTGAGGCAATTGAAACCACTCATACTTCCCTGGTTTCCTTGAATCTCACTCTACAAGAAACTTGAATAATTTTTTCCCCTGAACTTGGCTTAGTTCTGGGGTAATTCTATGCTTCAGCCCCAACATCCCCTGGCTTTTCTACGCTTATCCCAGGACTTACTGGGAAAAGCTCCTTCCTTTCCACTCCTCATGAAGAGTTCATATGCTAGTCTCCAATGGAAACCACTGATATTTCTTATTACTGTTAGCTGTTGGAAAGTAATCGCAAAGGAAGTACATAGAAACAATTTGTCCTCTGTAACTGATTATTTGTACAATGTGTATTTCCCAAGAGCTGTTTATCCTCAAAAGGAAGCAGCCAAGACTTAAAGCAAACAGTATCTAACCAAACACCTGCACTGATCCCCTTCTGGATGCTTACTGTGAATTCTTATGGAATAATTTATTTGAATGCAGAATTTGTTAATTTGCTTCTGTGCTCCATTTGAATCTGACTGTATATCTTCATTAGCAGCAAAATGTGTCCCATTTCTCATGAGCCTCAAGGAACTTTTCACTGGGGAAAAACACTTAATAAATAGTGACTTCAGTCTGAGAGCTGAAACTAGACATATACCAACTACACAACAGAACTAAATGGGGGGAAAAAGCCTTTTGGTTTAAAAAGAAAAGGCTTCACTGTGTACAGAGCACTGGACTAGGCACTGTAGAAGGATACAAAAGGAAGAGAGGACACAAATCAGTCAGTGCCTTTGAGAAGCTCATTTCCCAGGAAAATAGTTGCTTAAGATGTGAGGCTGGGAATAATCATGATTTTAACCAGTGCATGCTAATGCTGGCCTCCCAGTTTGAAAACAAGCAATATATTTTTAGCTCCAATTTCCATGTTGTGATTCCCTTCCTGAAATAGAGAATGAGTTTAAAACTGTCATGGAACATCCTGAGACCAGATGTTTGTCTAAATTGTCAATTGTGTGTCAGCCTGTTGGAGGAGAATGTGCAACTAGTATCCTGCAAACCGAAGTCCTGTTAACTGACTGCGGGAGAAGCATCAAGTTCTAAGACAATGTACAATCTTACAATCTAATCTCTCATAAATTCGTCCAGACGGATGCTTTTCCTTTCTTTCCAAGAGAAATGGATTCTAATTTTTGGGGAAAAAAATCTTGTGATGTATTTGAATTCTCCCTAAAAATATCTCTAATGTCATTGCCATTGAATAAATTACTATCTGTTATCTACTATCTTTATTTATTTGTTTTTCCAGCAGAGCAGAGAGTTATGCTGAATGACAGACACTCTCATGTCCAATATTGGCAAGAAAGTACAGTGGGAAAAACATTGGACTTCTAATGGGGAAAAGGAAAGGATTAAGCACGGATATATTGCCTACTGCATGCCAAGCACTATGCTAAGCATTTTACAAGTATTGTCTCATTTGATTCTTACAGCAACCCTGAGAAGTAGGGGCTGTTATTATACTCATTTTATAGTTGAGGAAACTGAGACAGATCGAGTTAAATGATTTGCCTGGGGTACACAGAGAGTAAAGTGTCTTAAGTTTGGATTTGAACTTGGATCTTTCTGAGAAAGAAAAGAAAAGAAGAGAAAAAAGAGAAGAGCTCTGAGTCCAAATCCTGTGTGATCATGGGAAAGTCATGCAACTTCTCTGAGTTTCAGCAGCCTCTTCTATGAAATGGAGAAAATAACACCTATATTAACTACATTATAGGGTTGTTGGGTAAAAGCAATGATTCAATCTTAAAGTACGTCAGAAAAATGAGGCATGATTACCAGGAAGGTTAGAGTCTCCTTGGTTAGCCCTCCTTTTACTCAAAAGACTACAAGAATTGGCCTTTCTGTCTCTCTTTTCCCTGTTGGAAGTTCAATGACACACTCATATATCTCTCCCCTAAGACTCGAGCCTTCTCTTTTTTCACTTAGAATACTCGGAGAAAATGCCCCAGGGTTCTTAGGTGTCTTTGCATGTGCATAGGAATGACATCTGGTTTACTACCTATATTTCAGAATAGCAGTTTTCAAACTTTTGGTTTTAGAACCCCTTTATATCCTTAAAAATTATTGAGGACACCAAAGAGTTTTTGGCTATGTGGGTTATATCTACCAATATTTACTATGTTAGAAATTAAAACTGATAAAATTTAAAAATATTTATTAGTTTATTAAAATAGCAATAACATACCCATTACATGCTAACACAAATATGATATTTTAATGAACATAACTATATTTTTCAAAACAAAAACAATTTGGTGAAAAGAGTGGCATTATTTTATATATTTTTGCAAATCTTTTAACGTCTGTCTTGAAAAAAACAGTTGGATTATATTTACTTCTGTGTTCAATTTAATGCAATGCTGTTTTGGTTGAAATATTTGAAGAAAATCTGATCTCATATATATGTAGAGGGAAGAGGAAGTATTTTAATAAACAAGTAACATCTTAGTGTTATTATGAAAATAATTTAAACTTTGTGGCCTCCCTTGAAAGGGTCTCAGAAACCCCCACTGGTTCTTAGACCACACTTTGAAGACTGTTGTTTTAGAGAAAAACCTGCTCAGGGCATTTTATGACAGGAACTGGGTGGAATGTTTGGTTAGCATGAGGATGAGAAGCTGGATCAAGTGGCTGAGGCCAATGTGGCCATCAGAGTATGATTATGTTTGGAGGGACAGTAATTTGAAGGGAGATTCATTGTTCCCTTCTATTTTGAGGTTACTAGTTCTCTTACCTCAGACCCTTTTCTTGAGGGAGACTGAGAAGCCAAGATGGGAGAAGGCTATCCCAGGCAACAGCACAGGAAGGTAAAAATGGAAAAGAACCTGAAAGTGAGCAGTGCCTAAGGGAGTAAGTTCCTATGGTAATTAGGTCATGGTGGCCATCATGTAGTAGCTCCCAAGCCATTCTCCACTTTTCTCAAGCACTTGGTATCTTTCTCTCCTCTCCAACTCCTGACCTGAAACAAGGGAGGCCTTGAGCCTATATACATACATACATATACATATATATATATATATGTATGTATAGATGCTCCCTCAAACTTCTTAACCTAATTCCTCAGTTTCCTTAAATCCCATTATCTACTCCTTGGCCACACACAGGGATGTGTCACATTCTGCATCTCACTATTACCCACAGGTGTTTCACTTCCCTACTTGAAATGCTAAAAATGCCCTCTCTGAGCATGACCCCCTATCATTCCATCTCTCCCTATGCTTCACTTCTCCTAAACCTAGTCTGTGTCCTAATCTGAAACTTGAAACCTTCTACCCCTCAGAACTTTCTCAGACCATTACTCCTGCAGTGACTTTATTTTCTTCCCTTTCCAGAATCTACCTCATCATCAGTCAATTCAAGTCTACACTGCCTTCTACTCTTAAATCTTTTGCTCCCTCGTTGTATCCCTTCCAAAACTAGGTCCAAGATGATTTCCCCAGTGTGCCTTCTCCTAGTCACATGATACAGAATGGAACTGGAAAAAGTTACCCGATGTGCTGCCTGGGGACATTATGAATTCATGTTACTCAACTTCAGCTTGGCCCTTACTACAACAAGGCAATTCATTTGGTCCTTATTCATTGATTGCCTCCTTTTCTCCCCATGGAAGCTATTCACTTTCAAGCTTTCCACATCTCCTCCTCCCCCTCACCTGAGAATCTTGCCTCTTGCCTTTTCTAGGAAGTGTCTGAGGTCAGATTTGAATTCAGATCCTCCTAACTCCAGGGTCAGTGCTCTATCCACTGTGCCAACCAGCTTCTCTGCCTCTTTTTTTTAAAAAAAATTTATTTATTTTTAGTTTTCAACATTCATTTGCACAAGATTTTGAATTCCAAACTTTCTCCCCACCTCTTCCCTCCCTCACCCCAAGACACCGTGCATTATGATTACACCTTCCCCCAATCTGCCCTCTCTTCTATCACACCCCTCCCTTTCCCGTATCACCATCTCCTCTGTTTTCTTGTAGGGTAAGATAGATTTCTATATCCCATTACCTGTATTTCTTATTTCCCAGTTGCATGTAAAAACAATTTTTAACATTCATTTTTAAAACTTTGAGTTCCAACCATCCCCACTGAGAAGGCAAGCAATTCAATTGTTGTACATGTGGAGTTATGCAAAAGACTTCCATAATAGTCATGTTGTAAAGACTAACTATATTTCCCTCCATCTTATCCTGCCCCCCATTTATTCTATTCTCTCTTTTGACCTTGTCCCTCCCCAAAAGTGTTTACTTCAATCACTCCCTCCTCCCACTTGCTCTCCCTTCTATCATCTCCCCAACACCCCACTTATCCCCTTCTCCCCTACTTTCCTGTAGTGTAAGATAGATTTTTATGCAGAATTGAGTGTGTGCATGTTACTCCCTCCTTAAGACAAATGTGATGAGAGTAAGCTTCACTTTTCCCCTCTCACCTCCCACCTTTTCCCCTTTATTGACAAAGTTTTTTCTTGCCTCTTTTACAAGAGATAATCTGCCTGATTCTATTTCTCCCTTTCTTAATTTTATTTTTTTAGATACCATCCCTTCCTATTCAACTCACCAGGTGTCCTCTGTCTATAAGCATATAATCCCTCCAACTACCCAAATACTGAGAAAAATCTCAAGAGTTACAAATATTATCTTTCCATGTAGGAATATAAACAGTTCAACTTTAGTAAGTCCATTATGGTTTCTCTTTCCTGTTGACATTTTCATGCTTCTCTTGATTCTTGTGTTTGAAAGTCAAACTTTCTATTCAGCTCTGGTCTTTTCATCAAGAATGCTTGAAAGTCCTCTGTTTCCTTGAATGACCATTTTTCCCTCTGAAGTATAATACTTCAGTTTTGCTGGGTAGGTGATGCTTGGTTCTAGTACTAGCTCCTTTGACTTCTGGAATATCCTATTCCAAGCCCTTTGATCCCTTAATGTAGAAGCTGCTAGATCTAGTGTTATCCTAATTGTATTTCCACAATACTAGAATTGTTTCTTTCTGGTTGCTTGCAATATTTTCTCCTTGACCTGGGAACTCTGGATTTGGCTACAATATTCCTAGGATTTTTTCTTTTTGGATTTCTTTCAGGAAATGATCAGTGGATTCTTCCAATATTTATTTTACCCTCCAGTTCTAGAATATCAGGGCAGTTTTCCTCGATAATTTCATGAAAGATGATGTCTAGGTTCTTTTTTGACCATGGCTTTCACGTAGTCCCATAATTTTTAAATTTTCTCTCCTGGATCTATTTTCCAGGTCAGTTGTTTTCCCAATGAGATATTTTACAGTGTTTGCTATTTTTTCATTCCTTTGGCTTTGTTTTATAATTTCTTGATTTTTCATAAAGTCATTAGCTTCCATCTGCTCCATTCTAATCTTTAAGGAATTATTTTTTTCAATGAGTTTTTGGATCTTCTTTTCCATCTGGCCAACTCTGCTTTTTAGGGCATCCTTCTCCTCACTGGTTTTTTGGATCTCTTTTGTCATTTGAGTTAGTCTGTTTTTTAAAGTGTTATTTTCTTCAGCATTTTTTGGGTCTTCTTTAGCAAGCAGTTGACCCATTTTTCATGATTTTTTTGCATTAATCTCATTTCTCTTCTTAATTTTTGCTCTATTTCTCTTGATTTTCAAAATCTTTTTTGAGCTCTTCCATGGCCTGAGACCAATTTATGTTTTTCTTGGAGGCTTTGGATGTAGGAGCTTTGACTTTGTTTTCTTCTGTTTGATGCTTTGGTTCCTTGTAAGATTCTATAGTCTGATTCTTTCTCTGGATTTTGCTCATTTCCCCAGCCATTTATTTGACTTTTGAGCTCTTTGTCAAGGTAGTTCTCTGCTTCCAGTGGGGGTGGGGGAAGTACTGTCAGCCTCTCAAACTCCCAAAATCTTTGAGCCTAGAGCTCCAGAAACAGTGGCTGCAGCTACCCCTGCTGCTGCTGTGGGATGCTTCATCCCCTCTCCCCTCTGCTGCCCTAGGGCTGGAGATGGAGCACTCTACTCTCCTGCACTGGTCCCACAGGCTTTTCCCACTGATCTTCCAATTTGTCTTCCACGTTTTGCAGTCCTGAAGTCTGGCAACTGCCACAGGTGCGAGAGATTCAGTCTCCCCAAGGCCTGCTCAGGTCCCCTCTGTGCACACGAGGCCCACACTAGATTGTGCTCTGCTCCCAGCGTGGTGCAATAGACACTTCCCTGCGACCTTTCAGGCTGTCTTGGGCTGGAGATTTGCTTCACTCAGTCATTTTGTGAGTTCTGCAGCTCCAGGATTTGTTTGGAGGCATTTTTTTTACAGGTATTTGGCTGGGTTTGGCGGGAGGGCTCTAGAAAGTTCGTGGTGTTACTCTGTCATATTCTCTGCCTCTTTCTTTAAGGAGAACTCCAAGATCACTGAATGTGAGCTCCCTCTTCTTCCATTCTCTATTTCAAAACCCCTTGCCATCATCCCCTTCTCTTCTCTCCTGTTTATCAGTTTGATAATGAAGTGACTCCTCTTTCCAAGGCCAACCACTCCACATGTATCCCTGTTACCATTCCCTGTCTTCTTCTAAAGAGAAGGCTGTGACACCAAGTACCCTTAATCTTCCACCTCTCCCTGTCTATTGCTTCCTTCACTATTGCCTTCAAATATGCTCACACACACAGCTCTCACCAACCCTCACAAACCTTCACTAGATCAAATTATCATACTTTCTCCTTCCCCTCTTTCTCACACTTCTAGACAAAGTTATCTCTGCTTGTTGTCTCTCTTTCCTCTGCTCTCCCCCTTTTGTGATCTTGCTTCTGTGTCCTTCAAGTACAATTATTTTCTCTAAAGATACCAATAATCCCTTAGTTTCCAAATCTGAATTTTTTTTCATCCTCAACCTTCTTGACTTATCTGCTGTACTTAACACTGCTGACCACGCTCTCCTTTTGGATACTCTCTTTTGTTTTTATTTTTGAGCTGGTTATTGTTTTTTTTTTTGGGGGGGGGGGTGACATTACTGTCTTCTGGTTCTTCTGCCTAACTGCTCCTGAGTCTCCTGTGTTGGCTCATCCTCCATACATGGCCTTTAATTTGGGTTCTCTCCCAAGGTTCTGTTCTGGGATGCTTTCTCTCTTCTCTCCATATACCTTCTCTCTCATTAGCTTCCATAGGTTTATTATCCTTTCTAATCCTATGATTCCCAGAACCATAATCTAGCATCAGTCTGTCCCTTGAACTACAGTATCATATTACTACCAGCCTGTTGGACATTTCCACCTGGATGTCTGGGAGTTATATTATACTCCACATGGCCAAAATGGAATTCATTACAGCTCCCCTGCAATTCATCCTCCTCAAAACTTCCTTCTTTCTGTTGAAGGTACTACTATTCTTCCAGTTTCCCTAGTTCATGACCTCAGTATTATCTTCATCGCTCTCCCTTACCCCAGATGTTCAATCGCTTGTCAGATCCTGACCTTTCTACCTCTTGCATCTGTCCCTTCTTTTCTGCTTACATAGCCACCACTTTAGTTGAAATCTTCATCACCTCAATCACTGCAATGGCCTTCTTATTGGTTCCTCTGCCTCCAAGCTTTCTATGCTCTCATCTAGGGGTAGGGAATCTGCAATCTCAAGGTCACATGTGGCCCTCTAGGTCCTTGGGTGCCGGCTTTTGACTGAGTCCAAGTGTTACAGAACAAATCCTTTTATTAAGGGAATTTGTTCTGTGAAGTCTAGATTTAGTCAAAGGGCCACACTTAAGGAGCTCGAGGGCCACATGTGGCCTTGAGTCCACAGGTTCCCCACCTATGCTCTAGTTCATCCTTCATACTACTGCCAAATTGATCTTTCTTATGTGCAGATCTGACCCGTGGATCCCTATTGCCTCCAAAATAAAAGAAAATAAAAAATAGATTGTTCTTTTTAGGTTTCAGAGCCCTTCACATTCCGGCCCCAACTTATCTTTCTAGCCTTATTGTTCCTGACTTCCCTTTCTGTACTTTTCAGTCCAGCCAAACTGACTCCATTGTTTTTCACACAACCACCTCACCTTCCATTTCTATATCTTTACAATGGCCATTCCTAGTCCTTGGAATGGACTCTCCCCTCCGCTCTGGTAACATGCAGTTCCAGCACCACTTTCTATTGGCAGCCCTTTCTGCCTTCCTTCCCAAACCACCTTATTAAGTACCTTGCATTTATTCTCTTCATATTTATTCTACATATATTATTTTTATATATGTAACATATAATATATGTTGTCCCTGTCTTCTCCACTAGAACATCAACTCCTTGGGTGTAGGGGTTATTTCCTTATTTGTATTTGCGTGCCAATGTCTAGCATAGAGCCTGAGCTGTAGCAAGTTCTTATGATGCATAATAATTTATTATGAATAAGATCAACTGATTGACTAATAGATTGACTGGATCACCCATTGGATAGCTGACCCACAGCAGTTGTTTACATGGAAGGAGCCTTCGTAAACCAGAGACTCCCTTCCACATACTCGATACTTCAGCCACACTAAATGGCTTTTCATTCATTCTAAAGGCCTCAGGACTTCCCTGACACTCATTTTTGTTTTGTCCCTTCTATATTTTGGAATATCATCTGCTACCTTTCTGCTTTTCAAAATCCTACCACTCTTACCTCACATCCAACTGAAGTGCCACCTCTTCCATGGAGCCTTCCTTGACCCTTCACTCAGAAATGATCTTTCTTTCCTGGGACTTAGTTTTGTTCTTGTTCTCATCTTTTTAAATTTACTTCTTTTCTATTTCTATTATACCGGTTTCTGCATTATACCCTTCTATCAGAATGCAAGCGCCACAGCGACAGGAATTTTGTTTTATTTAATCTTTGATGCCTTAGCACATACTAAATGCTTAAGAAGTGTTGAATCAAACTGCTGAATCTATGTAAATAAGGAGCTGGTGAGAGCTAGCAAGCTAGACTGATACATAGCAGTGATTCCCAAATTGTTTACCGCTACAAAAATTCATCTATTTTTAAAGTTCTCTTTTTTACTATGAACTTAACTCATCAACAATACAAACTTTTGAAGGAAGAGATTTGTACAAGAAACCATGAACTTCTTTTATATGTAGTTAAGAATATGTTAAGTTTAACAAAGCAATAACAAACTGCTCTATTCATTCTTCTTTACACCTCTCTTTCTTTTTCTTCTTTGTTTGCTACCCCACTCCCATTTATCAGTATACATTAGCTCCCTTTCCTCCTTCCTCTAAGTGGTAACTCTTCTTTAAAGTGTAAGTAAAATCAAACAAAATAAAGGAGGCTCTGTCTGAGAATGCACGTCCAGTTCTTCATCTCTAGTCCACCACCTCTCTGTCAAGAGGTGGGAGACATGTTCACCATCAGTCTGCTGAATCTATGATAGATCTTTGCTTTGATCAGAGTTGTAAGGTCTTTCAAACCTCTTCATTCTCACATTATTTCTTAAGTTGGTCTCTTTGTTCCATGTATTTCATTTTGCATTCTTTCATACGTATTTTTCCATATTTCACTGAATCCATGATATTTACCGTTCTTTTCTTTTAAAATGATCTTTTTATGATAATGAACTTGAAAATCACTTACAAGCACTATTATCTCCATATACAAAGAAAAATAGAAAAAACATTTTATGCATGAAACCACAAATTTCTATCATGTACAGCTCAACTTAAAAAAGAAGAATTTATAATGAATTCTGTATGCTAGTTCTGTCTTGCTTAACTTTGTCTCTCTTCACCTACTTTTGTCCTTTTCTATGTATTTTTAAAATGTTTCACTGACTTTTTCATTCCTTTTCTTGAGAATCACTGTTACTATCCCCTCTCTGTCTCCTCCCATAAAACTCTTCCTCAATTACACACACACACACACACACACACACACACACACACACACACACACACACACACAAACACACACCAACAAATAAACATAATCAGGAAAAACAGATCCATATATGTTGACTGTGTTTAAAAAATTTTATGTCTTATTCTGTACCTCTAATCCATGAGGCAGGTGGGTAGGGTGGAGATACTTCACCTTTGTTCTTGTTCTGGGACCGTGGTTGGTCACTGCATTGATCAGAGTTCTTAAGTCTTTGAGAGTTACAACGCTGTAATCATTGTCTAAATCAGGGGTGGGGAAACTGTGGCCTTGAGGCCACATATGGCCAGCTAGGTCCTCAAGTGCAGCCCTTTGACTGAATCCAAACTTCACAGAACAAATCCCCTTAATAAAAAAATTTCTTCTGTTAAACTTGGACTCAATCAAAAGGCTGCACCCAAGGACCCAGAAGGCCTCAAGGCCACAGGTTCCCTACCCCTGGAAATTGTTCTCTTATTCCTGCTCATTCTACTCTTATTCCATTGACACGCTTTCCCAGGTTTCTCTGAAAATGTCTCTTTCCTAATTTTTCACAGAGCAGTGATATGCCATTATATTTATATCCTATAATTTGTTCTGACATTTCCTAACTAATGGACATTCACTTTCTTCCAGTTGCTCATTATTATAAAAAAGTTGTTATAACTGTTTTTGAATGCTGGGCTCCTTTTCTCCTTTCATTTCTTTGGGGAGATAAGCCTAATACTGGTGTCGCTGGGTCACAATGAAATAATAAAAGAACCAGAGAAAGTCCTCTAGTACAAGGGGTCTAAGTGGAATATTTTGAAAAAAAAAACCAATGGATTATGAAAAAAAATTATGGATTATGAAGGTATTGGATAGATTATAATCTGCACTGGTCGAGGAAGTGTACAAGTGTCCACAGCAAAGAGATGACACTGTCTGAAGTCTCTCTGTTTAAGTCTATAGCTACCCTCCATTAAAGTCCTATTCTGACACCACATCACTGGTGTAGCTGCTTAGCTATAACTCAAAATTAAGAGGTAACCAGGGCTTTTCCCCAGTTAGGCAGTAAATTTAGATGGTCGTAAGGCATCTTTTCTCTTCTACCCCTGCCCCACATTTTCATTACTTCTTGGGGTAGAGCCGACCCTGGGTTCTAGAAAGCTGTGTTAGGAGAGCACAATCTCTCTCAAATCCTACCAAAGTAGAAAGGCTTTGAGTCTAGGCACAAGGACAGACTGTATGACTGTCATCTGAAGACAATCCTGGCTAAATTCAGAAAGGCTCCTCAGCTGGAGCCAATGCATTATTTTGGGCACAGCAATTAAAGAAGTCTAACTTCTTTAGTATGGAGAAGCTGTAGTAGAGATGTGTGAAAGGAGTGATGAGACAGAGAATCACTGAGTTTGTGAAATACAGCATTGTCACATTCCTCTACTGGACTGTAAGATCCATGATGGCAGTTCCCATATACTCAATAAACTTATCCCCATAAACCTAAACTTTGTACTTCTCTCAACGCATACTTGGCACAGCATCAAATTAATGTTTCGATAAATTGATGACAGGAGAGAGCATCCTGAGGAATGAAATTATAGTTCCCTAAGGAAATAGCATGTGTATGTTACAGCTTAGGGCATTTTAAGCTTCTTGAAAATAGTGTGTATTATATTTATCTTTGCATTCCCAACACTTAGCACAGATTTTTGCACATAGTAAATGTTAAATAAATGTTTGCTAAATTGGAACTGTTGCATTCTCCTGGAGAGGCAGAAGCAAAACACTTTTTCTTCCAATAAGACATCTATGCCAGAAAATAAAGGGTTAACACTGCAGAAAGTTCTACAAAGCCAAGAGCATTGCCTTAAATTGAAATTAAAAAAATTGTTAATCTCTTCTGTAGTGAGAGGAGCACTCTTTGCATTTTACATTTCATGGCTGGAAATACTCCAGCCCTACACATTTTTATTAGACATGTAAAGCTGGGAAAACGATGTTTACTTAACATTCGAAGTGAGGAATTACATTTAATCTAGAATCAAACTAAAAAAAAATCCTTCTGAGGTTTCAGGGGTGCTCATTAGGCCTGAAATAAAGCAGAAAATAAAGTTCTTTGAGGAACCATTTCTTCAAGATTTCTTTCACCTTGTGCCAGACTACTATTTACCCAACCTGAAAGCTACTAGCTTATGAGGCCTTAGAATCCTAAGTTGTCTGTCATTTGGACAGCTTTCCTAGTGAACAAATTAGGACAAAGAGTTCAAGAAAATAGAAACCACACCACAGGAAGCAGAGCACTCAGGGGAGAAAAGAGCACCTAGGATATCCTGGTGAGAATAATATTTAAAATGCATATGGTGAACATTAGTAGCCGGACTTTGGAAATAATAAAGTATCATTCAAAGGTAAGTAGGATCATAGGCCCATCGTTCTAGAGCTGATAGAGATCTTAAAGGGATCTACTATAAGCCCTTCCTTTAAAAAATTTGGACACTTTGAAGCGAGAAGGTAGAATAACTTGTCCAAGGTCAGCTATTTATGGGGGCACTTAGAATGTTTCCTTTAATTTGAAGCATGGTTGGCTTCAACGATGATCTGAAAGGAAATTGTTTTTGTTGAATTGTTTCAGTCATGTCTGACTCTTCATGACCCCATTTGGGGTTTTCTTGGCAAAGACACTGGAGTGGTTCACCATTTCCTTCTCCAGTTAATTTTACAGATGAGGAAACTGAGGCAAACAGGGTTCAGTGACTTGTCCAGGGTCAAACAACTAGTGTCTGAAGATGGATTTGAACTCAGGTCTTCCTGACTCTAGGCCTGGAGCTCTACCCAATGAGCCACCAAGCTGCCTCAGGAAAGGAAATATATCGCAACCAATTCTACTGTCAAACTTTAGTCTGTATCTTCAGTCCAGTGGATGTCTTCTTTGTAGAAGTGAACATGTTCAAGTTTTCGAAAGTAGTCTCTAATGGTATCTTATTTTTAAAGTTTCTTAAGAAATGAAATCTGGGCACTTTCAAGGGTGCGTCTGTCCTGTTTTCAGCTTCTGTGGAGTCATCGCGCTGCTTGATGTGTCACAACTCGCTCTTCATTCCTACCTCAATAACGTTATATCATTCTTATGTTACTAAGGTGTAGAACCGACTTTCCTAAGTGGTCAAATGGAGGAAGAACTACTTTTCTGGCTTGTGACGTGAAGCAGCAACAGACTGATTGTCCTGTGGACGGAAGAGAGTAAGCCTCCCTTCAGTTTTCCTCCCTGACTTTTTATGATACTTTGACGCTGAGTATAAATTTTCATCCAATTAAATTGAATAGTTTGGAATGCAAATGTTTTTGATACATGTTTCATTACATCTCAAGCAGGAAAGACAATTAGTGTTCAAGAAGTATCTGTTTACATTTGAAATGCCAAGTTTTAATCACTTGTGAGTTTACCATCACTATAAACTACTAAATCGATCAGTAAGAATTTATTGAACGTACTGCTTTAAAACACTGGAAAGAGACGGGGACACAAAGGAAGACAAGAGCAACTCCGTCCTCCAAAGCCCTGAGTGTTACGTGAATTGTCTGGGGTAAACAATCTTTTTTAAGTGCCTTCACTTTATGACTGACAGAGCAGTTGTAACGTGTATGTGCTTCTACTGAGAGTAGGTTGACTCAGATTGTCTGATCTTGACCAGATGAAGTGGGATTGAGCTGTTTTCTCTAACTTTAGTTAATTCTCAGTTAGATAAAGGTGAATTTTATGCCATTTATAAGTTTCACTTTTTTGTCATGTTTTAATTCTGTGTTTTGTAAGAATGGGATACTACTCAAAGGAAATATAAAATAGTTTTAGCTCTTAATGAAATCCTTCATTGACCCTTAGAGACAGTGCATTGGCTGCTGGTGTAGAGAAGTAAAGCATTTTAAGGATCATGTAAGCCTACAATTAAACAGAAATTCTGAGGTACAAAGGAAAATATGGCAAAAAAAAAAAATAGCCTAATTAATGTTCAAAAGACAAGTAAAGATTATCAGACAGACCTGCAGCCTGACGAATTGTTATATTCCTCAGTAATGAGTATCTAAGCTGGAAGATTAGCGAGAAGACCAATAAAAACAAAACAAAACAAAACAAAAAGCCAGATGCCAACTCTCCATGTGAGGAAAGAAATGTCTATTACGGGCAAGATAACACAAACACTAGAGAACTTCAGATGGTAAAAATGTCATTTTTACTGATAAAATTAAACGATTTTTTAAATTCAAGTCTCTCTGAAATTTCCTTTGAAGTCCAAGTAAGCCTGTAAAATCTGGGAATTTTCATCACTTTTGACAAATCCATCTCCCAAAACATATTTTGAAAGCATTTTTCTTTGAAAAGGCCTGAGAGAATGATCAACTCTATTTATACCTATATCCAGAGAGACATACAGATATAGGTATTCTAAAAAAGGAAATAGTTCTGAAATGGGAAAGCACACTAGTTTTGACATCAAAGGATGCTGGTTCAATCTTGTCTCTGATAATCACCCACCAGGTACTACCTGGTGATGCCAGAATACATGTTACTGGGGAGAGAATGTATATATAAAGATGTACATACAAAATGTACCTCAGAGGGGAAGACTCACATATGAGAGATCAGAAAAGGTCTGTGTTACTGGAGCTAAATGATGAAGGAAACTAAGGACAAAAAGAACTGAGGGCAAGCATTTCAGTCACATAGGATGGCCGGGGCAAAGACAGACAGCAGATGGAGAAATAGCAAGGAACTCAGTATGGTTGAATCACAGAGTATTTGTAAGAGAATAAAATATGGGAAGGACAGAAAGGAAATGGACCAGGTTATGAAGAACTTTAAATGCCAAAGGAATTTATATTTGATCCTAGAGGTAACAGAAAGTTACTAGAGCTTACTGAGTAGTAGTGGATCACAACCATGATTTAGGAAAAAAAAGAAACAAAATGTTGCAGTTCAATTATGTCTGACTCTGTGACCCCATTTGGGATTTTCTTGGCAAAGATACTGGAGTGGTTTCCCATTCCTTCTCTAGTTCATTTTACAGATGAGGAACTGAGGCAAAACGGGATTAAATGACTTGCCCAGGGTCACACAGCTAGCAAATGTCTGAGGCCCCATTTGACCTCAGGAAGATGGGTTTTCCTAACTCCAGGCCCAGCAACCTATCCACTGAACCAACCACTTGCTGTCAAAATAACTTTGAGAGTTGTTTTTGGAGGGACTGAAGAGGGGAGAGACTTGAGGCAAAGAGATCAACTAGGAGGCTGTTGTAATAGGCTACCTGAAAGATAATGAGGGCCAAACTAGGTTTATCACCGTGTGAATGGAGAGAAGGGGATGCATACAATACTTATTGTGAAGGCAGAAATTACAAGATTTGGTCATGGACTGGATATGTGGGGTACATGAGATCCACAATGGAAGCTGTACACATATCTTTGATGATAATATGGAAGTTTGGAAGAATGGATTGGAGGTAAGGAAGATAATGAGTTGTTTTGGACATGTTGAGTTTGAGATACCTATTGGAAATTCACTTAGAAATTCTAATAGTAGTTGATGATATGAGACTAGAGTTTGGGAGAAAAACTAGGACCATCTATAGGACTCTGGGAATCTTCAGCACAGAGATGGTAATTGAACTCATGGGAGCTGAGGAGATTAGCAAATGATAGAGAGCAGAAAGACAAGAGAAGAGAGTCCAAGAGAGATTTGGGGGACACCTACAGTTAGTGAGTATGACAAGGATCAAGAAACTGTAAAAGAATAGTTGGCCAGGCTAAGAAGTGATTCAAGGTAAGCTCTTATCATGAAAACCTAGAGAGTTTCCAGAAGATGACCAACAATGACAAAGACTGCAGAAAGACCAAGAAGGATGAGGACTGAGAAAAGGTCAGTAGATTTGGCAATTAAGAGATTATTGCTAACTCTGGAGAAAGCAATTTCAGGGCCAAGATGGTGGCAGTAGAAGTGACCCAGTTCAACTTTCTCAACATTTCCTTGAAACAACTTTAAAATAACACCTCAAATAAAATTTTGGAGTGGCGGAGTCAAAAAAATCGTCAGTGTGAGACCTTTTTCTGGCCTAAGAAAACCTCCGAGGTCAGCAGGAGAAGTTGGTGACACTAGAGTGGAGGCTCATCTGAAACCCACACACCTGGAGGCATCAATAGTGGCTACAGAGAGAGCAGCAGCTTTGGGAGCTCTCATTGGTCAGAAAGAGATTACAGGGGACCCTTTGCTGACACTGGGTATATCTGGCACTAATTGACAACTCTAATGCTCATACACAGATCTGTGTTGCAGTTCTGATGCAAAGAGGAGTGCTGAAGGTCAGTCATACAGGAGTCAGGGGTCCTGATTGCAGTTTCAAGGCAAAGAGTAATGATAATGCTTACAGACCCCTAGAAATAGCTCTGAAAACAGTAGCATGAAAAAGTCTAGTTTGGGACTGTGCCTTCCCACTCCCAAGTAAACAGAACCCAACTTTCACATAAAGTTCAAAGTCAAGAAATAGGCTGGAAAAATGAGCAAACAACAACAAAAAATAATTTGACTGTAAAAAGCTACTCTGATGGTGTGGAATACCAAGACACAAACTCAGAAGAAGACAATGGTGTGAAAACAGCAACAAACAAAGCCTCAGACAAAAAGGCTAATTGGACCCAAGTCCAACAAGCAATCCTGGAAGAGTTAAAGAAAGACGTAAGAGTGATAGAGGAAAAATTGGGAAAAGAAATGAGAGTAAAGTGAAAAAACTGTGAAGACAGAATTAACAGGTTCATAAAAGAGACACAAAAATACTAAAGAAAATAACACCTTAAAACCAGAATTGGTCAAATAGTAAAAGAGGAACAAAAATTTATTGAAAAAAAGAACTCCTTAAAAAGCATAACATGCCCAGTGGAAACAAAGGTACAAAAATTCACTGAAGAAAAGAGCTCCATAAAAAACAGAATCAGCCAAATGAAAAAAGATGTACAAAATCTCACTGAAGAAAATAATTCCTTAAAAATTAGAATTTGGCAAGTGGAAGCTAATGACTTCATGAGACACCAAGAAACAATAAAATGAAGTTGAAAAAATAATAAAAAGAAGAAAATGTGAATTATCTCATTGAAAAAACAACTGACCTCAAAGACAGATCAAGGAGAGAAAATTTAAGAATTATTGGACTACCTGAAGACTATGATCAAAAAAAGAACCTAGACATTATTTCAAGACATTATCAAGGGAACCTGCCCTGATGCCTTAGATTCAAAGAATAAAATAGGGGGGCGGAGCCAAGATGGCGGAGTAGAAAGACGCACATACACATAGCTCTGAACCCACAACCCATAGAATGGCTACAGGGAAGTAACTCACGGCAAATTCCGCACCCAGAGGCCACGGAACATAGGAGCGAGGGAGATTTCTGTTCCAGAGAGACCTGCAAACCTCTCGCGGGGGGGTCCTTTGCGCTGCGGACTGGGCGCCGGGACTGGGAGCTGAGTGCAGCCCTGCCGCGGCCGCGGCACCGAGAGGAAAAGATCCGAGCAGGCTTCACAGACAGGATCTCCAGCGGCCACACGGGTCCCTCCACCCACAGAGGGATCTGCAAACCTCTCGCAAAAGGTCCGTCGCGCTGCAGACACAAAGCCCAGCCCAGACCTGCTGCGGCCACGGCTGCAGCACCGAGAGAAAGAGATCTGAGCAGGCTTCAGGGTCGGGATCTCCAGCAGCCCCACAGGTCCCTCCACCCACAGGTGACAGGGGTGGGTGAGAGAGTCTCTTTGGCGGGTCGAGAGGGGAGTGGGGTGCCCCCATAATTCAGGCCCCCCCCGGGAGGTAGAAGCTGAGAGGCGGCTGCAGACAGGGGCTCCCCAAGCGGGGGGGAGCTTGAATCCATTGCGGAAGGTCTGTGCATAAACCCCCTGAGGGAACTGAGCCTGAGAGGTGGCCCTGCCCCGATCTCAGCACCAGATCATAATCTCATACTGAATAGCAGCCCTGCCCCCGCCAAAAGCCCTGAGGCTGGAAGCAGCATTTGAATCTCAGACCACAAACACGGGCTGGGAGGATCAGGAGGTGAGGCGGGTGTGAGGAAAATATTCAGAGGTCAAGTCACTGGCTGGGAAAATGCCCAGAAAAGGGAAAAGAAATAAGACTATAGAAGGTTACTTTCTTGGCGAACAGGCATTTCCTCCCTTCCTTTCTGATGAGGAAGAACAATGCTTACCATCAGGCAAAGACACAGAAATCAAGGCTTCTGTGTCCCAGCCCACCCAATGGGCTCAGGCCATGGAAGAGCTCAAAAAGAATTTTGAAAATCAAGTTAGAGAGGTGGAGGAAAAGCTGGGAAGAGAAATGAGAGACATGAAGTCAAAGCATGAACAGCAGATCAGCTCCCTGCTAAGGGAGACCCAAAAAAATGTTGAAGAAATTAACACCTTGAAAACTAGCCTAACTCAATTGGCAAAAGAGGTTCAAAAAGCCAATGAGGAGAAGAATGCTTCCAAAAGCAGAATTAGCCAAATGGAAAAGGAGATTCAAAAGCTCACTGAAGAAAATAGTTCTTTCAAAATTAGAATGGCACAGATGGAGGCTAATGACTTTATGCAAAACCAAGAAATCACAGAACAAAGAGAGAAGAATGGAAAAATGGAAGATAATGTGAAATATCTCATTGGAAAAACAACAGACCTGGAAAATAGATCCAGGAGAGACAATTTAAAAATTATGGGACTACCTGAAAGCCATGATCAAAAGAAGAGCCTAGACATCATCTTTCATGAAATTATCAAGGAAAACTGCCCTGAGATTCTAGAACCAGAGGGCAAAATAAATATTCAAGGAATCCACAGAACACCGCCTGAAAGAGATCCAAAAAGAGAAACTCCTAGGAACATTGTGGCCAAATTCCAGAGTTCCCAGGTCAAGGAGAAAATACTGCAGGCAGCTAGAAAGAAACAATTCAAGTATTGTGGAAATACAATCAGGATAACACAAGATCTAGCAGCCTCTACATTAAGGGATCGAAGGGCATGGAACAGTATATTCCAGAAGTCAAAGGAACTAGGACTAAAACCAAGAATCACCTACCCAGCAAAACTGACTATAATACTTCAGGGGAAAAAATGGTCTTTCAATGAAATAGAGGATTTTCAAGTATTCTTGATGAAAAGACCAGAGCTGAAAAGAAAATTTGACTTTCAAACACAAGAATGAAGAGAACCATGAAAAGGTGAA